>NC_072778.1:14882171-15231017 GCF_022539595.1 Amphiprion ocellaris | reverse complement strand
TTTGAACATCATTAAAGGGAAATCCAACTTTTGCATGACAATGTCTAATTAAAGGACATTTATTTCCAACGTAAATGTGTGATATTCATCCTCTGGAGCTTTCTCTTCACATCGTCTTCCACCTGGACTGGTTTGGTCGGGAGCATGTGCAACAAACATTTGAAAAACTGCACTTTAACATCAATGAATGACACTGAAGTTTAATCTCTACATAAATGAGACTCAGTCTGGATGTGCTGCTCTGTCATTAACTCCTAAGTTTAGGGAAAGTTCAAACAAAAGAGGACAGTTCAGATAAGACTTGAGAATGAGCTTATTTTGAACAAACATCTCAGACTTTCTGAGCTTCAGCACCTACAGCAAGATATTTTAACAACAAGCAACTCAAGAGATCCAGAAGTTGGAGAGAGTTAGCTTTAGCTGAGCCAAAGAACATGTGGGACGCTAACCTAGCAAACATTTCAGACTTTTCTCTGTGAATTCTGAGAAATAATTTCCTATTTAATGACAGAGCTACACATCTTAACTCAGTCTCATTAAAACAGACTCTAATTCAGTGTCATCCATCCATATTAAAGTGCAGTTACCCAAAATGTTTGTTGCATGAGCTCCAACAAAACCTGTCCAGGTCGAAGGCCACTTTGACAAACAGGAAGTGGAAGATTCCAAGCAGATTTATAGAAGGGGGAATCGGACTATACTAAGCGTGGTCGAGTATAGAGGGGTGTTCTGTGTGTTTTTAAGGCTAATAATGATTATTAGTGAGACATTTGGAGTAGATATTCATTTGCAGTAAATGAAAGTATTTAAAATCTTGGAGTTAAACTTAGAAGAACACAAACTCTAACAGAAAACTTTGTTGATACGTTTTTGTTTTGTTTACAGATGTTAAGTTAAAGGAGTTTTATTCGTGACATATAACCAATCAAATCACTCCAGAAGACAGAGCGACCACAGGTAGATAAAGGTTCAGAGCCAAAGTAGCGCCATTTTTAAATGTATTTATTACCGTAAATCAGTAAAAAATAAAATACTGATAATCAGTAAATCAGTCAGCCCACAATTACTACAATTCTACAATGTATGTCTCTTTCCTTCCATTTGTTATTTGTACAATATACGATGTATATGATGGCATTTTTTCATAGCAAAGGCTATACTATGATGTTTTCTAAGAGACATACTCTGTGTGTTCTGGCCGCTGCACTCCTCCTCTGTTTTTTTCTGGATTGTACTCAGCTGCATGCCTTCGTCCACCCGGCCTCCGTTGACTCGTCCCGCCTGCCGTCTCTGGAGCTGAAGCTGGATTGGAACAGACCAAAGTACAGTCCAATCACGATGCCAGCTGCCTCTCAAAAGGCTCCTTCATCTGGTGGAACTTCTTCTGAGGGGAAGCTGAGCTGGCCCGGCAGAACTTTGGAGATGTGTTCCAGTGCTTGGTGGATGTGTGGGGAGATAGAGAGGGACCTTTGAATTGTTCAGAAAGGGAAACAGAGAACCCATTGGTAGTTTTAGATTAGGGTGCTACTGCGGTGTGTTTTTGGGCTTGAAGAGGTGAACAGGAAGAGTTTCTTTTTTGTATTGATTATCTTTTACTTTGTTCCTGGTTGGAATGAGCATCAGTGTCAACATGAAGTTCACTTTTAGTTCTGTTTATTTTTTATTTTACTAACACCCATTTGTTTTTAACCCCCTCACATGTTGTGTTGTTGTAAACTTCCTCTTTCAAATAAATATTTGTCTAACCCTCTGGAAACGAGTGTTTGGACTGTTTTTGTGTTGCTCCTCACCTACTTCAGACAGCTGGGACAAAACAACGTTTTGTGGACTAAAGGCTATACTATGACGTTTGTTGTGTGACACGCTACACTATAGGCTTTTTTAATTGACATATAACTATGACGTTTTTTTTTTGTTTGTTTTTTTTTGTTTTTTAGCAACATATTCTAAGAATTTGAACAGTTTTAAAAATTACTATACTTTTACTTGTGCAATGAAATATTATCCTATGGCATTTTGTAGACGACATATTATACTCTGATGTTTTCTTCAATAACATACTATTTTGACAATATATTGCACTATGACATTTTTTGAACCACACATCATATATGACAATTTTAGGAAACATCCTATCATTTTGCACTTTTTGAACCATATAATAATCAGTAAGGTTTTTTTGCCGACATGCTATACTATGAACTACAGGCCATACTATGTTATTCTTGAAAAGTATACTATACTTTGACATTTTCTGAACTACATCCCATACTATGGCGTTATACACAGAGTGCTTTGGTTACATGTTGATTTATAATATAGACTTTTTTCTGTTTTGTTTTTTGACGGGATTACCACAGACCTGACCGTGAACACCGTTGACACCCACCTGAGGGAGACGCTGCCTAAGATCTCAAGGCTGCTTGGTCGTGGTCTTTCTGGTCCTGCTCCAGAACGCCTTCATCAACTACGTCTTCTTTTGAAGAGGCCCTCAGATGCTGCAATCTCTGACCTTAAGGAGGAACTGCTGCTTTCACTCTGTAACGAGACGGCGGTTATTTTAATGACCCAGCTCCTGGCAGCTTTGAGTGAAAATGTAACATCCATTAAAACGAAACTACAGACAGTTAAATCTGAGCTGTCGGTCAGTATTTCAAACATCAAGTCCGACCCGGCTGCCCTAAAGCACGCTGTGGGTGAAACGGAAACTTCACTCTCCACATCACCAACGACATCGTCACACTCTAAAGCAGAGCACCTGTCTGCTGAACTTTTAAAAGTGGACTATAAATGTGAAGAATGTGAGCAGCAGCAGACTGTGAGCAGCGGAACAGATGTGATCAGAAAGAAGTCATTTTCTTTTTTCTTTTCTTTCTGGTTGACTTGATGCTGTCAGATGCAGACGTTGGAGCTGATTCTGATCTTTCAGGATAAAAAGCTGCTTTTCCTTCACAGACTTTTCAGGAAATTATTCTCTCAGGTTTTCTCTGCTATTTATATTTTTATTATCTGTGATTATTTCATTATTTCTTTATTGTAAAATAAAGTTTGAGGTATAAAGACTCATTTAGTTTTTTTATTCCTGAAATCTTTGACGTAGCAGAACTAAACTTCCATTTTCCTTCTTGTACTTCTGATACTAGAACTAAATGTGTCTTCAACACAGATCATCTGGTTTTAATGAATCAGCAGCAACATCACAACAACAAATGAGACAATTTTCAACAAATTAATGAAACTGATGTCATTTAAAACTATCAGAGTCTGTTTTAGTGTCAAAGTAAAGCTGATTACTGACAACTAGAACATTAACGTTACTGTTTTCATCACATTTAAGTTTCCTGAACGTTACATTAATGTCAACCAGCCACAGTTCTATGAACTTAATGAACCACATTACAGGAACACAACACACTTCAGCTGTTTCATTTTCATTTCATTTTCATTTGCAAAACTGACTTCCCCTCTTGACGTCCCTTTAGTCTGCCCCTAGTTCTGCTGCTATAGGCCTAGACTGCTGGGGAACCTCTCTTGATGCACTGAGCCCTTCTCTAACTACCTATGTATTTACTATATATACCATTATTGCATTACATTCACTCTGTTTCTTTCTTTGTCCTTTCTCCGAGTGTCCCTGGTCCCAGAGCTGGATGCTTCAGATGTGTGGCTGTGTTTTATGGTCCTTGTGTCCCACCCCCCCACCTCTCTATCTCTACACCTCTATCTCTACCCCTCTACCTCTTCCCCTCTACCTCTATCCCTCTATCTCTACCTCTACTCCTCCATCTCTATCCCTCTACCTCTTCCCCTCTACCTCCATCCCTCTGTCTGTATCCCTCTATCTCTACCCCTCCATCTCTATCCCTCTACCTCTTCTGTCCCTCTCAACCCACCCGGCCAGCAGGTGGATGGGTCCCCCCACATTAGAGCCGGGTTCTGCTCGAGGTTTTTTTCCCTGTTAAAAGGGTATTTTCCTTGCCACTGTCGCCTTTTGGCTTGCTCTGGGGATCAGGCATATGGGTTCTGTAAAGCGTCTCGAGACAATTTGACTGTATATAAATAAAATTGAATTGAATTGAATTTACATGAACCTCAACACATTAGCTTGATGCTACGTTAGCTTTAATCAGGCTACAACTGAGCAGTTAGCTCGTTTAGCATCGCTAACATTAAAACTAATATTTACCGGATGCTAACTTTCTTCTCTGGTCAACACACACTGAAACAAACTCCACCAACATCTGGAGTGCATGGCACACATTACATCTGACACTAAAGCTGCATATAAAGTGCATTAAAAGCGGCACCGATACGAAAATAAACATTTACTTACCGAACTATCAGAGTCCTTTCAGTGTCTGCTGGTAGAATCAGCCGAAGGTAGAAAACTGGTTAAAACAAGCCAACGGGCAGGAAAACTGTCTGTGGAAAATGTTCTGCTGCGCCACCGATAAATAAACCAACAGTTATTATATCAGAATTAATCCAAACGAGGAGAGCAGAGTCTCTGCTGCTTCCTCCATAGGACCTGTCAATCATTCCAGACCGGACTGTCAATCAAGTAACCCCGCCCCCTGGCTCCGCAAAACTTTAACGCTCTAAAAAAAATTCAGTATTGATTTATTTTATAAATATATATACATATATACAGTCTATGCACCGTACCCTGTTTGGCTCCATACTTGCTAATGACCACTTCCGGTCTGAAAAAACGGACCTTTCTTCATTTCTGTCTCTTACTGATTTTACTTTTGTGTTATTCTAAACATAAAATGAAAATCAAACCATTTTAAAAAATCGTATATCCCTTTTTGATCATGAAAAGGCAAAACGTCTTGTATTTCAATTTTAATTTTTATATTATAAAACAAAAATCAAATAATCACTCCTTTTTTGTTTTTCAATACCCACTTCAGAACGGAAAATCAAATTGCCAGATAAATACACGGACCGAATGGGAGCCTTTACTTGAATTTTTGTTTCTCTGATTAACCCCCATGTTGTCCTGCAGGTCAAAATTGACCCGGTTTAAAGTTTGAAAATGTGGAGAAAAAAAAAATTCACAGTGAAACTTATGATGTCCACATTTTCAAAACTTTTGGGAAATCTTTGAACATTTTTTTGGCGGGAAAAAAAGGAATGTTAAAAATGTTTCTTTAAGAACATTGACAAAAAAATCTACCAAAATCCAGTTAAATTCGCTGGATTTTGGTAGATTTTTTTGTGAATGTTCTTAAAGAAAATATTAGAAGTTTTACTGATATAAATGTAATCACTTTAGATATTTTCAGGATTTTTTTGGGAAGATTTTTACTCATTTTTTGAAAATATTTACAAGAATTTTCTTGCCAAATTTGGGGGATTTTATTTATTTTTTTTAAATAAAATTTTTAAGCGAAACTTTTAAGGAATTATTGGAATTTTCTTCCTGAAGATTTTGCAAATTTTCAGAAATTTGGGGGATTTTTTTGCAGAATTTTTTGAATTTTTTTCAGACAGCGAAACAATATTTTTTGGTGCCCATTAATGAGGACAACAGGACGGTTAAGTAAAGTATATCAATAAATCATTCAATCCACATTGATATATCAGCATCAGAATATATTTTAAATTTTTTAACTTTTTAATAAAAATAAAAAGGTTCCATTTACATCCACTGTTTTGCTACTATGCTAACAAGTATTCTACTGTATTTGGATAGAAAACTAAATATAACGTGCCCACAGCATTTTTAAAATGTTGTTTATACACTCAAAATACCCTATGTGAGATATGCTTATATCCACCAAAGGGAAATATGAAAAATAAAATCAACATGGTGACTGTCACTGTTGTATCAATATCACTTAATGCTAGCTAGCAGCAAAATGAACTTTGGGAATTCTAAGTTGGCAGTAATGTAATTTAAACAAATCATATTTTGACTAAAATGCTGGGCAATTGAAAATAAGAAGCTACGAGGGCACACAAATTCTTTTGAAATTCTAACCTAACTAAAGGTCTAATAGGAGTATAACTCCTTCACTTACTGTTCTTTGGTAGCCTTCAACTGTTTCGTGGCCATTTGCTGCAACTGTTCATCCGACATTAACAGAAGCTGTGCGGTTAGACTGGATTTATCTCTGTAGTGAAACCTTAAGCATGGAAAACTTTGTTTCAACTGTAAAATGTGAGTAATTGTCCGGTCCACTTAATCTTACTACAGTTTGTTAAGCCAAGTGTATGTATAAGACCGTTTTTGTTTACTTTGGCGACAACGGAGCTAGTTAGCCTTAGCTACGTTAGCTTGCTAATGTATGCTAGGTTAGCCACGGCTAGCTAGCAAATGTTTGAGTCACAGAGCTAATTTATTTTAAAGTTAAAGTTGAGCAAATAACTAAATTTTTTTAAAAACACTGAAGGCTATTTTAAGCACTTGCTGTTGTTCTGAGGAGAACTCCAGCCATATATTTAGAAACATTGCTAATTTTCCAAGCCTGAATCCTTCTGTGTTTTCTAGCAGGCTACCAAAGTGCAACCTACAAGCCTTTTTCCTTTCTTTAATTTTTTTATTTTATGAAATCATTCTGGGGCTGATTACATAGTATTCCATATTGATGGTTAGTAAGGTCTTTGGAGATTGTTGAAAAGCATTCATATAAGAAATAAGTGTTCTTAAATTACCGTTTGAGTATTAAAAACATGGCCTTAGAGAGTTAAGTTAGCTGCTAATACATGAGACATAATTTGTGATTTATGTAACTTCTGCTTTGACTTGAACCTTTTACCTAACTACCTTAATCATAACTAAAATAGGACTATTTTTATATTGAAATAAAGCATAATACAGTATAATATAAATGTAAAATTACCTGACTGTACTTACAGTAGCATCGAAGGACACAATCACGTTCACTTTTCTTAATTTCATCATGTATGAATGTACACAGAAATGCTGGATTAAGTGAACAACTATTGCTCTATTTATTTACCTATGTATTTTATTTAACCTTTATTACAATCTATGATTTAACCTAGTAAGTTAGTTGAGAACTGATTTTCATTTTCAATAATGACCTGGCCTAGAGGCGGCACACAGACAAGATCAGCAACAAAACAGATTACATGTACAGCAAATCACACAATATTACAAAACCAATTACGCAATAACTTGTAAAACAGAAAGGCTACAAACAGGGCAGTGGTCCTGAAGTGTTACTCTGACTGAACTGACAAGAGCGATATGTATGAGATGAGTTTTAGGGATTGTTGCAAAGCAGCAGAAAACTGGAATGAGAATCGACCAAGAGTGCTACGGACTTTGGGAATGTGGAGGTTAATGAAACTGTGTGTGTGTGTGTGTGTGTGTGTGTGTGTGTGTGTGTGTGTGTGTGTGTGTGTGTATATATATATATAGTGTGTGTGTTAATAAAATGTTTCCTAGCCCAACAATACGCTACAACTGAATATCAAAATTACTTTAAAAATTGCCACTAAATTAGTAACTGGCTAATGACACCAACATTTTTACAAAACTATTTGACCTAATTAAAGAAAAATAAATGAAATAATTGAGCGTTTTCCTCCTCACTGAACGATGCTCCACTAATACTCTACAACCTGGTGCTTGTTGTTAAAGGTATGTTTCTACTTCTATACATTTCTCTGTCTTAAAGGAGGGTCAGGATGGGCAAAATGATACTGTGATGTGTGTCATCCCATGTCAGATATCATCGACCACTTGTGGAAATGACTTATCTGATCTTGCCTTCTTTGTGTACTGTCAGCATGTCTTCATCTGGTTTTCTTCATACACAGGTCTCACAGAGAAACTGCAGCAAAAACAGCTGACAGATTGTGAAGAGGTGATAGAGAAGCTCTTCTCTGAAGTCTCAGGCCCAGATGCTTTGCCCAAAATACTAGATCCACAGGTAGATAAAAGTGTGTTAGTTGTTCTGACCGTAGCCCACAGTCCTGGTGAGGGATGTCAAACAATGCAACAAACAAGCAACAAGTATAGATTAGCAAAAATCACAAATCTAAAATTTGAAGTGCTAGTACTCTGGCAATTTAGGATCTGTTTAATTTAGCCCACCATAATTTAGACAACTGTTATTTATACTAAGCTGCGTGTACATTTCTTCTCCTTTCTTCTGTTACAGCTTGAAGAGTGTGCTGTTCAGCTGTGGAACTGGGCAGTTACGAAGAATGTGGGTGCGGCTATTAGTCAAAATCAGAAAGCCAAAGGTATACTTTTAGTTTCAGCATATCTTTGAATGCTAATTTTACTGGTGATGATGATAATACTTACATCATCTCATCATCATGGCCATCATATCATCCTAAATGTTGACACAATGTGCGAGCTGCAAGCAGGGTTAGTCACGGTTGTGTTACGTCACGCTCAAATGCTTCCTCCATCCTCACAGTGCGTCATGTCGCATGCAGTCTGCTGTACTGCTGTGAGCCTGAGAATCCAACAGAGGGCGTCATTCGCAAGCAGATTCTGGTAAGCAGTACTGTAGGCTGCCTGTGTGAGGGCTCAACGTTACAGGAGGACAAGGCATGTTTGTCAGTGTCTAATCTTTACAGATGGCCAGCAAAACAGGGAGAACCTGGCTGGGCTGCAAAAATCCCCAGATGGCAGATAATTTCTTAAGGCTCGCTGTCAAGGTGACAAAAAACATGAACACTAAAACTAAGACAGATATTGAATCAATTTAACATTAGAGCAACCAGAAATATGTAGTCTTTACAAATTAATCAACATACAATATCTCTAGAGCCTGGAAACCCTCTATAACCAACTGACGTCCAGAGGCAATGGAGCAACTGACGTCACTTCATCCAAGGAGGATGTGGAGCAGGATCTACTTCGAATTCTGTCATACCAGGCAGAATCGGTGAGCTGTGTCGCATGTGATGCTCAACACCTTCAATGTGAATATTTGTTCTTGTGATATTTGGCAGCTTAGGAAGTGCTATTCTGACAGACTTGCAGTGTGAAGTGTGAGACAGCTAAAATGTGAATTGAGAAACAATGAGAGGGGGAAATCTCTAATAGGGAACATTATATTGTTTGCCAAGATTAAATAGAAAGTTTGAATCCATACCTCTTTGCAGGCCATAACTCAAGGGAATAACCAAGAGGCCTGTGGTCTACATACAGCGTTGTAAAGACATATTGCTACGGCTACCAAAAGACGTAAAAAAGCCATCTGTTATCGCCATAACAACCCTATATATTGATGTTTCACATTTACAGTGCATATTGTCATTGAAAGTGTGGGGGATGTTAACTGTGAATATACTTTCTCAATACAGACTGCGTTCCTCTCCCTCCTGTGCTACAACTTTGGAGTGGACATGTACCATCTTAGAAAGTTTGA
The DNA here is from genome assembly GCF_022539595.1 of Amphiprion ocellaris. Taxonomy (NCBI): domain Eukaryota; kingdom Metazoa; phylum Chordata; class Actinopteri; family Pomacentridae; genus Amphiprion; species Amphiprion ocellaris. The sequence goes on along the minus strand of NC_072778.1, from coordinate 15,221,649 downwards.
GGACAGTGCATTTTGGTTAAGGTAAATATACAGTAATGTTTAATGTCTGTTAACAAACAGTGCAGTGGGAAATGGAGCTCTCTTCTTTTACAGCCAAAGCTACGACATTGGGAAAATGAATGCAAAATATGCCCCTGGATCTGAGGTTCTGGTAAGGCAGGGCACACAGTACAAAGTTTCGTACAAGCAATGACTGCAGCTCTGCAATTAAAATAGTATTTTTTAAAAATGATTTCAATTGACCTCACAATAGGCCAAGGTGTTGCGGCTCCTTGCTACTGTTTACTTAGAGTGGGACTGTCAGAGATTTCAGGACAAGGCTCTTAACGCTGTCAGCTTGGCAAACAAGGTACGATGTGTTATTTATATAGGCATTTTGAACCATGAACTTGGTCTGTTCCTAATTGCTCTGTGCAATTTGACAGGAATGTGTGAGTGCATTTGGACTGTACTTAAAGATAAGAATACTCCTGACAAGTGGGGCCTCAGACAATCACATCAGAGCAGGTTAGTTAATACCAGACCGCAACGCATTATTTATACAGAATGTGATTACCATAGCCAACCGTAAGGTGTCATTGGCTGAGAAGTCAGAGAAGTAGATTGAAGAATAAACTGCTCCTAGTTTGACCCTATGAAACCACGAGGAGTCCCTACAGTTATGTAACTACTGCAGAGGCTTTTACAACTGAAGTCAGGTGTTTCTTGGAGTTTCCCAGGCCCCAACAGTAAAAGATAGTTTATATTCGGACCCTGCCAAGTGTTAATGTGTCTCTACGGGTGACTTGAGCAGAGTTAAAAATGCACATTTAAAAGTGGATCGTAAAAATATGTTTTCAGGACTAAATGAGATGCTGGAATCAGAGGCATCTCTTGAAGTGTGTCTGAACACAGTCAAACTACTCATGGCTGAAGACAGGTAAACACCTTTGCACCTTTGCTAATCAACTCACTTAGTTCTTTGCAGAAATGCACAACACACACAGCCTTAAATGAACATGTCCACATTTCTTTGTAGAAATGCCCACACATTTACCATTCAACTCTGAATAATATCTGTTTGGATTTTCCCAGAGAAGTGCTGGCATTTGAGTATTTGAAACGCATGTGTCAGCACTTTGAGTCGTCCCCTGACCTGGGAACTGCTCTTGTTTTGCACATTGAGCTGCTGCTGCAGAGAGGCAAGGAGCTGCTGGGCAAACAGAAGATAGAGGATATAATTACTGGTACTACTGGTGCTTTGTTTTTGCAGTCCATCTTTAGGAAAGAATAACATGACAGGTTTCATAGTAATGCTGGTCATGCACTGTAACTGTGCCATTATTTGTGTATAACAAGTTTTTACGTCCACACAGGCCACTATACAGGTAAACAGCTGACACCACAGGCCCTCACAACCCTACATGTCATGCTGTGGGATAAAGCAGCCAATCACTTTGAGGTATGCTAAACACACGGCCTTGTTTGTTATGTATGTACATATAAACAAAAAATATATATTGCCAATAAAAAGTCGCCTCCTGGATTTAACCCTCCTGTTGTCCTCATTTACAGGCACCAAAAAATATTGTTTCCTTGTCTAAAAAAAATCCCCAAATTTGTGAAAATTTGCAAAAACTTCAGGAAGAAAATTTCAATAATTCCTTAAAAGTTTCCCCTAAAAGTTTTATTTTAAAAAAATTGCCCAAATTTGGCAAGAAAATTCTTGTAAATATTTTCAAAAAAAGGAGTAAAAATTTTCCCCAAAAAAATCCTAAAAACATCTACAGTGATTACATTCACATCAGTAAAACTTCTAATATTTTCTTTAAGGACGTTCACAAAAAAATTAACTAAAATCCAGTGAACTTTGCTGTATTTTGGTTGATTTTTTTTGTGAATGTTCTTAAAGAAACATTCTTAACATTTCTTTTTTCCATCAAAAAATGTTCAAAAATTTCCCAAAAATGTTGAAAATGTGGACATCAGAAGTTTCACTGTGAAAATTTTTTTGTTTTCCACATTTTCAAACTTTAAAACAGGTCAGTTTTGACATGCATGTCAAGAATACTCCTATAGTGCTTTTGAATAGCACACTGGTCTCCAAACTTAGTCTGTGATCCCTGTATTGTGGCTTTCTGCTGCTCCTAGATAGTGTAGTAGGGATAGGTTGCAGAGGTTTAATTGAGGTTTAATGTGGACAAATCAACTTTAACTGAATGTTTGTTTCTTTCCAGACCAGCAACTACTCCGAGGCTCTGCAGTGGTATAACTACTCCCTCAGTTTCTTCAAGGCAGGTCAAATGGAGCCCAACTTAGCCAAACTGCAGAGGAATAGAGCGTCCTGCTTCCTGCAGCTTAAACAGCTGGAAAAGGTGAGAGGACTTGAGCAACAGCAGCATTCAGTGAAATAAATTAGTTGTCCAGAGGCTGCAGTAGGGGGTGCATGTCAGAACTCACCATTTTTGTTTGCGTCACCTGTCACAATGGTAAGTGACAGATTATGCCTATTAAAACCTGTGTTTTCAGGCTAAAGAAGCAATCAAGGAAGCAGAGAGATGCGATCCTGACTGCATTTTCACTCAGTTCAGTGTTTATAAGATTGCTGTGCAAGAGAACAACATGGAGAAAGGTACCTGTAAAACATTAGCTTTGCTGATACAGTAAAGGCATGATGGTACTAGTGTTGCAATTTTATGAGAGCTACATTTTCAGCTTATTCTCTGATTTGCACCAGCTGTAGAGGCACTGAATGCTATCGGACGTCTGTCCAAGAGTCCTGTAGCCAGTGAGGACAGACTGCTGGTGTCTGAGAATGCTGCTTCCTGTCTCCTCAGTCTGGTTGCTCGGATTGCGTTGGAGGTAGAATTCATCACACAACTTGCTGCTCGTTTCTGTACACCAGTCGTAAAAATTTAGGTCTGATGGAGTTATTATCATATTTTCCAGTATTCTGGTATTACTATGGTGATATTGCGTCTCATCAGTGGTACTTGCAGCTTTGGACAAAAGCTCAGTTTAACACAATAGGCTGTGTTTGTGAAGGATCTTGTCCTTGTCACTGAACTCCTACTGGCTGTTGAAGGCCTCTTGCACAGGAAGGGTTGGGTTCTCAGAAGAATAGTATGATAGCTGATATTTTAGCCTGTTATACCTTTCCAGAAATAGCTCCTTACTGTTGGGTAGCAACAATTGGCTGCAATCAGAGATAAAGCGTTACTGTGTGCCACCTTTCCATGGATATATGACAAATTATAGACACATTGTACGACGAGATATAGTCCCTTTCCAAAGCTACTATCAGCAAGGATACAGGGCAACGATCAGTTCTTAGAAAAGACTGTTTTTAGTATGTTGTGTGCTTGTGCGGAACATGACTGTTGGGTGTTGGTATTAATGATGATGAGGATGTTTGTTCCCCTTCTGACAGAATGGACAGCAAGACATTGCTGTGAAAGCGCTGGAGTGTGTTTGCGAAAACTACGAAGATGAAACTCAGGTTTTGACTGCTTTGAGGTCTGTGAGCGCTAGAGTGTAACTTAAATATACAAAGGAAGCATATGATACCAAAATATACAACGTGTCTCAACTTAATTCAAATAATATCTGACATTAATGATGTAAAGTGAGTGCAGGAAGCCAGAAAACATACACTAACTTGGGAATCTTACTGGAGCTGTGGGAGCTTTTTCAGAATTGTTGCCACGATCATTACATTTTTGGATTCTTTGTTTTTATTGTATTAATCCTCGTGTCATCCTGTGGGTCAGTTTGAAAATGTGGGGAAAAAAATATTTTCACAGTGAAACTTCTGATGTCCACATTTTCAACATTTTTGAGAAATCTTTGAACATTTTTTGGTGGAAAAAAGAAATGTTAAAAATGTTTCTTAAGAACATACACAAAAAAATCTTGATTTTTATGTGAATGTTCTTAAAGAAAATTAGAAGTTTTACTGATAAATATGTAATCACTTTAGATAGTTTTAAGATTTTTTTTGAAAGATTTTTACTCATTTTTTGGAAAATATTTCCAAGAATTTTCTTGCCAAATTTGGGGGATTTTTTAAAAAATAAAGCCTTTAAGGGAAACTTCGAAGGAATTACTGGAATTTTCTTCCTGAAGGTTTTGCAAATTTTCACAAATTTGGGGAATTTTTTTTGCTGAATTTTTGGGTTTTTTTCAGACAAAGAAACAATATTTTTTGGCGCCCTGTAAATGAGGACAACTGGAGGGTTAACTATGCAGGACTATTCTGAATATGGACTTTGATATTAACCTCTAAGTTTGTTTGTAGAGATAATGTTTAGTTTTCAAGAATAGAAATGCTGACTTGTGAATTTTACACACCAAATATTAGCACTCAGTGTTCATGTGTTTAGATGGAACATGATAGTGAGGTTTCACTTATTAAATGGCCACATGTGGTAGAGGTGCCTTTGAGATTGTAGTGAGTCTGTTAGTTTTGCACACACCTCAATGATCCACTGACCTATATTCCCTTTTGCTTCTCCACTGAAAGTGTGTCTCTGTATAATACAGTTAGTAGGTGAAAGAAAGAAGGTCAACACCAGTGTCTTCATTCATATTTTTCTAGGTGTTTGGTTCGGCTTGCGCTCTCCACAGCAGAAAAATCAGGTGAAGAGTTGAGGTGAGTGAAAGAGAAAGTACCAAATAGTTTTACAGTATTATTGATGCTGCTTCTGATAAGAACTAAACAAAGATTGACTGCATTCACTCCATGTAGGGATGCAAATCTGGATGTCCTACTGTCATATCTAAAAACAGGTGAGTATGTATGCAACAGGGATTAAAGAAATGAACTGGGAAGAAATGTCCCAACTCCAGTGTTTGCTGTGTGTCATAACCCTCAAATGTTTTGTTCTCTGCAGCTCTGCAGACACTTTCACACCATCCTCACATGACTGCTGAGCAACGCACAGAGGAGGCTAACTGGTTCAGAAAGACTGGTACTAAGACTCTTTCCTTGTCACTTCAATCTGACATGGTATGCAATCACCTAAAATATTGCAGTACTTTCATTTTGTCGGGGTGTGTGTGTGTGTGTGTGTATGTGTGCTTGTGTGTGTCCTTGTTACAGCTTGGAACTTGGCTCTGCAGTGTGAGAGCAGTCCTGACAGAATGAGGGATTTCTTTGTGCTCTCTTACCAGGCAAGTGCTCTTATTAGCTTTGTCAGGTGAATTAATCAGTATCTACTGTACGTGGGCGTAGATCAAGAACACTTGGGCAGGGATTAAACGTTGCTTTAGAAAGAGAAACACATCAGTTTACAATAACAGATATAGTGGACTTAAACTTTCAAACCTTAACTTTATCACAATGTGTGTAATTGCATGAACACCTCTTTACAGTAAGAAGCTTGTGCTGTTGGATATTGACTAGCTGTTACAGAGATGAACTGCTTTAATTTAGCAGGAGTCAACAAAAGTAGCTGTTAAATAAGAAGGGACTGTTTCTATCCCCTCAGATCAGAAGCCCCCTCTTTTTCTCGACTACATACTTGATAGTGTTTTAGAAATGCTATGCTATTATGGATTAGTTCCTTCTGTTACGTGCATGTGTGCATCTGCATGAACCTATAGCTGTCCCAGCTGTGCCCTCCTGATCGCACGCTGCTCATGGGCCAGAGGACGTGTCTGCTAATGGCTGCTGCTGCCTCTTTGGAGCTCTGCAGGAAGTCTCCTCACTCCACCCAGGTGTGCCACCCACTGCCCATCTCCTACATTTAACATGCTCTCCATCCACATGGATGGAGATTTACCAAGACCAGTAGAGAGGAGAGGTGACTAACAACATTATTGGTGCTGGCGTAGGTGTTTCATTTTAATCCTTGTACCTTTGAAGAGGAGCTGAACACTAGATGGCGACGATGAATCCAGAATGCTTGTTTCATGTCCCTGTTTGCTTCACAGACTGAGGAGCTGACTCAAGCTCTGGAGCACATTCAGATCTGTTGGGAGATCTGGAAAACCCTGAAAGCATCAGGTACATGAAGCAGACACATTATCCCAATTACAGCAATGTTTGGTTTGCACAATGCAGATAACAGACGTGAGTCAAACCCAAAAGATCCGAGACATAAACAAGCAAAGGCCCAATTTTTTTTTTTTTTTTTTAGATCTTTCATGAATCAGAATTGAGTGAAGAAAATGTATTTATACTTACAGGAAGCTTCCCAGCGGACCCAACAGATTCACTACTGCTGCTGTATGAGTTTGAAGCTCGTGCTAAACTGAATGACCCCAAGGTTGAGACGATAGTGGAGTCCGTCCTTGAGCTAGAGAATGTAGAAGCAAAAGTGCTAGAGACCATAGCAGGTTAAAAAACACTTGCTGTATTAATTCATTATTGCTGCTGAAAGCCATAAGAAAACACAGTTGCTAGTATTCGCTAGTACTTACCATGTGCTTGCACCTTTCTCTTTCCTGATATTTAGCCTTAGCCATGGAGCCTCCAGCCCACTTCCCTCTGCTGTGCAAGAAGGCCCTGAGGGTGGCTCTCTCTCTGCACAAGAAACAACCGCAGCCTGACCTGGCCCACTGCAGGCACGACCATCACTGCTCTGCATTAAAATACCCGTGACGTTCCATTAACGATCCTTTTCCACCAAATTTCTATTAGGATGAAAGGGTTTGTGATTGCGTGGCTGTTTTGTGTGTCCCCATCTCAGCAAGTGCGTTCACAGCCTGATCAAGCTGTCCCTCCCAAGTGGCGTGTCAGAGGTGGAGGCCCATGTGCTCGAGGAGGTGTGGGACTACTACGAGGAGGCCCTGTCCATCATCGCATCCGCAGTGAGTCAGCACCAATCACACATCGACATCCCTTGGCACCCACCTCCCGTTCCATCCAACAGAAATGCTCCCTGCTATATAATTAACCCCCTCTCTTCCACTCCATGCCTGCCTGCTGTTCTAGAAGCCTCTTTTTATCAATGGGCTTTCATCCGCACTTTAATTAGCAGATGCTGCCATTCACCACCCCTTCCTGCCAATTTGAATGTTAATGTGCTGCACAAGTCATCACACTGCCGGTGAGCTCCAGCTCTGAAAGAGACATGAAATTATCGAGACATTACGCTGCTTTAGAAGCAGCGCATATTTCCCCTTTCATATTGAGTTATTACTTGAAAGCTGTGGAATTCTTTGGATCAAAGTGAAGGGACAAGATTAAAGTGTTGTGAAATGTGAATGAAACGTTTAAAATGAGTTGGTTCACGGCCTGTTTTTAAGACTCACAAGCAGTAGTAAAGGTTAACATACAAACAGACAAGATTTGATGAAAGTTTACTTGCTGCCTCAACCGTCTAAAAGCGATTTTGTCGAGTGCGTCACCCAGATGGCCTCCGTTAAAAGGCCTTTTGAACATCTTCCTGCTCTTCTCTGCAGCCGGACGACTTCGCGGTGATGGAGACCCTGTGGCTGCTGACTCGGGCTTGGAACACAGGGATACTGCTGTACAGCTTGGCTCAGTATCCTGAAGCTGAGAAGTGGTGTGGCCTTGCCATGAGCTTCGTCCGCCACCTGGGAACTCTGCAGGAGAGCTATGAGACACAGGTAGAGCTGGGCCGGTGGAGGGAAAGGAGGCGATGAAGCAGACTGGGGTGGCTGTAGCATGACAGAGCTTGAGTCATCCTGCTGAAACACAAAGCTCTTAGGAGAATTAAGCATATAACCATCATTGTAGACCTTCAGTGTTACTCAGCAAAATGCATCGACTGTAAAATGTTAATTTGTATCCTTATGAAACATTTGCACAGCTGATTTTTTTAAGGTATCAAAATTCACCTTTGAAATAGTGTGACAACTTGCAGCAGAACTGTGAATTTTGTCACCAAAGGCTAACAGAATAGAAACCCACTGAAAGAAAAACAGCTTCATGGTACAACTAGAGGTCTAAAAATCTTGTGTGCCCACAGATGTCTGGTCTCTACAGTGAAATCCTGGACAGATTGGACAAAGAAAAAAGAAACCGCAACATGGAGGAGTAGGAACGCTGGGGTCAGCTGTTGTTTTAAAGCCTATTTAGAGCATGGAGTTAAATGTACTCAGTTCCATTAGTTTCTTGCAGCTAAATGTTCTGTTTTGTTTAAAAATACAGTTCAGATATTCCAGTTTGACAAAAGTCTGTACAACTGTGGGGTTGTCCTGCTAAACTACCACATCTGTTTCCCTACTTCAATAAAACTTAAAATGCCAACAAAAAGTCTCTTTAAAAACTTTGTATAATTGCAGTAATTTGGTTATTTTCAAAGCCAATGCTTAAACCAGAATAACAAGCACATCAAAATCATAACTGAGTCACATATTTTATTTTCAAACAAATAAACTCTTGTCAAGTCCCAAAATAAAACCCAAACAAAAGTTGCAGGACTGTGTTCCCTCATGACTAGGACAGGGAAGACCATGAGGCCAAGTGTCCTGATAGGCTGTACCACCTGCAGTGACAGGAAGGAAACTACTGTACAATCAAAGGGTTCATGTTTGCAAGCACTTACTGCACAGATGTGCTATAACATAAACATATCATCACCCAAAAGTACAAACAAGAACCCTGACCCCCCCACCCAAAAAATAAAAGCATATATGTCGTCATTTCTCTCATCAGAACAAAGACCCTCATCAATTATACACACAGAGGCATTCAGGTCCCATCTTGTTACCACAACCTCAATGGAAAGAGTAAAATGAAATCAAGTTCTTTGGGCTTTGACATGGCTGACTGAGGTATGAATACCACACACATTGTTAACAGTCAGCTGTATTTCAACTAAACACCAGAGAAGACCAATTCTAAACTTCTAATAATGTATTGATCAATGCTCCTGGTTTCTGCGATATTGTGTAGGTTTCTGCCTGTATCACTTTATTTTACAATATATTTTTTTAAATCTATACACCCAGACACGTTCCACAAGAAATCACATGTAGACAGGCCCTACTTGAGGGAATTGAATTCCCAACTGACTAGTTAAGTGTTCCAATAGGCATTTTAAGAGAAATACCAACAATACAGCACATTTGTATGGAAATTATATCTCAAGAGTAGCTCAGACTTTACTTACCTGACATTTGTGGTCTATAAAACATGTTTGTCCCAGTCTGATTCACACATGCATGAAGCACAGGTGAGGGGGATCTGCTGGGGGCTTATTTACATTGTACAGCTACCACACCCTTTGAAACAGTCTGCAAGCAGTTTATAAATGGCTCTGTTCCCTTCGGTTATTCCCTGAACTCTGGTTTTGACACAGGTAATGACAGCTGGTTTAGCAGTGGTGCCTGGCAGGTGGGCACACCTGTTCAGAAAATGCCTGCAGGTACAGGTGCTCTGTGGGTGGGAGAGAGCAATGGACCCAGAGGTCTAGGTTAACACTTCTTGTTGGGTCTGGCTCTCTGAGGAGAAAAAAAAAAAACAATCCCTTTGCACTCTTCAAAAAGCTGAGGAAGAAAGCGAGAACGTTCACAGGATCAGGGGCCAGAGGACTCCTCCTTCAGACGTGCCCTCTCACATGCACACGTCGCCATACAGCGCCAAGATCTGCACAGAGAGGTGGAGCGGGTCATTTCAATCCTGCTGATGCTGCGCAGCGTAGGTTACCGAACCGATGGCCTCGAACAAGCTCCAAGCCCCGCGATAAATAGAAGACACGCAATACAACCCGGATACACCGTCCAGTTAAAAATGCCTTCAACTAAGCGACAGTGCCTCGAGAACTCATTTGTTCACAACTACGGACTCTGTGTCATCGCCCAAACATGGCCGTTCAGTCACAGGGGAAATGGTATCTGTACGTTAAAGATTCCTGAGCTGGTCTAGCTCACCCCAGACACGCCCAGAGCTCAAACACAGTGGTTCAGCACCTGCCAACAACAGATTCATGAAGAATTCATACGTTTATAGATACACAAAGCGTATAGGTTTACTCAAACCCAACTTTAGTGTTGTTTTTGGTAGGGGGACATGGGGACAATCCAAAACAGGTTATATTGACTCTTTAATCGTTAGGACATCCAATACAATTATTGTCTTGTTCTACCCGTTTTAAGGCCACCATCATGGCGGCAGATAGGACAGTACCATGTGACCAATCAGAAGAGAATCCTCTGGGAAGGCAGAGAGTGTAATAGGGTGGTCTGCTGCTCAACATGAGTTAGGAGGCTCTGGCTGTTCCAAATTGTAATCCAATGGCCAAATTCTTCGTTTAACTACACAGAAAAAAGGCTGAAATACAGAGAAAAGGCGCCCACAGAGGTGAGACTATATATTTTTAATCTATTGCACTCAAGTCAGGCCTCCTGACAGTTGGAGGACACAAAAAAACTAAGGAAAGATGAGAATGTTTCCTCTCTTTTCCTTGTCAGTTGTGTGCAGCCTCCCTCACAGACAACAGGTAGTCACAAAACAGAATTTGTATTTGATGTAAGGCAGTTTGGTGTTTTGCAGAGAGCCCAGTTACACTTCTCTACCCCCATCCTTTACACAGAGCAGCTAAAAACCACAAGCAAAAAAATCCCACAAGAAAGAAAGAAAAAAACCCAAAATGAAATCTAACAGCCCTCCAAATTGACAACTCTAGTGAAGTGTAAAATGTGTAGTTTTTAATATGTAGTAAAATCTCAGTAGGATTTTATCATTTATCTTGTGATTTCATAATATAAATGTAGAGATTCACAACGCATTTCTTCCTCTTGATCTGCCTCCCAAGATGTCTTTATCGGCTGCAGCACAGACAACTGGCAGACGACCAAACAGCAAGCTGGTTTGTGATAAATAGATCACCAGTTTGTAGGCTCCTCCACTAATTTCCTCAGTCATTATAAACAAGAGACGACTCCTTGAACAGTACCATCAGCAGGGCTCGATTTTATCCAGTCCTTTTAGAAAAAAAAAACCCTTAATTGGTCTTCAACTTCTCATCTTGCGTGTCTTTTTAAATGTGATTTGATGAACATTTACAAAGTGTTCCAACTTGGTATGATTTGTCTCTGTTCCCCTGCAACTTCTTTTTGAATCCCAACTCGTCTCTTGAGATTTCTGCAAAGCATTCTGATCTTCAGTCAGTCTCAGTTCACAAAAGGATTTATTCCTTTTCCCTTTTGTTTTCATTTGACAAATTCCTTTGGAATGGCATTTCCAGTCTTGAATGGATTTGTTGAGAAACTCATGCAGGGGTGTGCACAGTCACAGTAATGGTGATAAGACTTCTTTTTCATTTAGAGAGTAACATAATGATGACACTAAAACTTGATATGAAACATATCTGCAAAAAGGAGGTGAGGAGAGGGGGCTATTTGGGCTTGGGTGGGGTCTCTGGGAGGCAGGAAGGGAGCTCTGCATCGATGCAGAGAGGACGGCAGGGAGCTCAGAGCTTCTCTGAGGAGGGGATCCAGATGTAGGGCCCAGACTGCTCCTCGATGATAAGCTTGATTTTGTTGTAGATCTCCTCTAGCGAGTCACCCTGTACAATAGCTGGAGGGAAACACACAAGTAGAAATATATGAAATCAGAACTGGAGTTGAAACTGTAATTCAATTAATCAATAAGTCCATTGACAAAATTGGACACTGCTTTTGTTGATCAATCATGTCAGCCTAAATCCTTGATATTCACTAAGCAAAAATAACAATTTACTAAATGTCTGCCTTTTATTTTACTTTTTTAAAAAAATTTAAGATCTTTAGATTTTAACCTGTTAACTGGGAATTGCCTTTATGCAATTCTTTCAAATGGAAAAACATATTCTGTATATTACAGTGCAACATGGACATGATGGATTTTTAGAGGCACCGATCAGCTATAGCAACTCCCTTTCTAATGTTTGTGTAATTGTTGTCTGACTTCAGTAGTAGCTTTGAATTTTATGAAAATAAAGCAAACTGTGCAGTATAGCCATTAACTAATGTGCGTGACCACTTTGCCACGAGTCGACGTCAGTTTTAAAATCTAGATTTTAGTGGTGCACAGCAGCACCTTGGAGGTGACTCCTGGTTTAACATGTAGTCCTGACAGACCACGAATCTAACAATTTGCTAGATGTCTGAGTTGTACCATTACAAATTTAGTATCAGTTATGAGAAATAAATGAGATTCGGAAACTGTCTTTCTTCATGCAATAAACAATTAAATGAGGAATTAAATACCAAATTAAGAATTGCCACCACTCATCCGCTGATTGACTGATCTTTGAAACATCTGATTCTGTTGGTCAATTTCAAGACATCACTTTGTGCTTTAGTGAAAATATTTTTCACAATTATCTAACAGTTATATAGCCAAATAATTAACTGAGCAAATAACTGCAAAAAACATCAGCCACAGCTCAAATCAAAACTGCAGATAAAAATCAAAACAAAACAGCATTGAGACTAACCTGTGAAATACTCTCCAAAGTCCTGCTCCAGCTTAACTGCCTTGTCAAAGACTTTATTGGCCTGCTCGTACGTCTGCCTCTTATTCATTTCCCTGAAAACAACAGCAGTCATGGTTAGCCAACCAGACACACTCAGACCTGATGATATCCTGATCACAATTTGGATAAAGGCTCTAGACTTACATAAGGGCTTCAATGGATTTTGGTTTAATAAAGATGGCAATCGGATAAAGTTGTGCTTGCTGCAGTCGCTTTATGGCATTCCCAGACACATCCAGAATACAGTGTTTCCCCTGCAGGCAGATAGAGAGCGCATTGTTCATAAAACTTGTCAAGTGATTATATTCACTGAAGGGTTGATTGTGGTTCTGGTAAAACTACTGAAATTAATACAACAAGCTCATAACTTCTTGGAAAGTTAATGGTGGAGCCTTAGTGACAAATGGCATTTTCTAGGATCTAGCAGGCCACCAAATGCATTTCTGTTTGCACCCCAGTTACAACAAACCCAATCTGGTAAGCCAATCCTACAGAAAAATACAAGTCCAGATGCCTACCCTCTCAGCCACAGTTCTGACAGACAAGATGCTCGTCCCATAGAGGTTCTCATTGAACTGGCCAGCCTCTATGAATTTATTATCCTGAATGTCTTTCTCCATTTGCTCTCTTGAGGCCACAAAGTGGTAGTCCTGGCCGTCCATCTCGTTCTCTCGCCTCGGACGAGTTGTATCTGCGGAGGTGAATGGAACAAGTTTATTTTTGCCACCGCTGTTATGTGTAGTGCACTGCTGAGAGGTGTTGCATGTTGCCAACTCACGGGGTACACATGAGCCAAACTTGTGGGGAAACTCAGAGATGAGGTCATCGTTTACTCTGTCCTTCATTGGGCCCAAAATGATCACAGGCCTTGTGTAGTGTACTGCATCAGACAGAAGGAAGATAGTTGATATGTGCAAAAACATCTACTGTGCGACTTGTGCTGCATGTTTTTAATCCCCATTTATGGTGAAATGATTCACTCACTTTCCTGTCGAATGACTGGCTCATAGGAAAGAATTGTGTCCTCCTGACCCTCTGTAATAGCACAAAACAGATCCATTAGAAATTTACATCTCGTTTAAAGAAGTATAATTGTGCTGTCATGGCTGATAGAACTCCAAATGAATATTAAGTTACAGATATCATTTCACAAGTAAATTTAACAGCATCTACCCTGTTATTCATCTATGTGGGCAGTGTAAAACAAATCAGGAAGACCATGTGAAATTAAGGTGACTCACTCGAACTACTTTCGCTGTCACTTGTGTTGGATGTCAGGCATTCTGCAAAAGCAAAAGAGAGCAAGTTTCAGATCATTTTTTAAAAAACAGTAGAACCACAGTCGCATTAAAAGAAAGTCTCCTCTTATGGGTGAAAAATATTTTCACCGGCCTCAGGGAAAAAAGCACCCTGTTTCTCAACAACTAGGCCACTGAAAAAAAAAGGGAATAAAGAAAGCAGAAGCCTTGTTTGGTGCGGCAGACATGCTCTTGAAATATTAGGGAAGTGGTTTTAGGTGCAAGCAATAGGAAATTAAGTGTTTCCTGTGACAATATCCCAAATGAGCCACAATTCCCTGGCCAATGTTTCCTATTGCTAGATCTGTGCCGGTGGCAGCGGATCTCATATCAAGGAAAAGAAAAAAAAAAAACCAAAAAACATATAGTCATTACAGCATCCACAGGAGGGAGGCAGGAGCTGGCTGACTCAGGGGAACTGGAGGAAAAAGGGTTTCCAGCCAGACACCCTGTTCAGGAGACAGCTGTACTGTAGCTCTATGTGACCTTATGTGACAAGACTCTACTAAACATGTACTGTAAAGGCCCTATGAGACATTCAGAATAAGTGTAACGCTCACCCACCCTCTGCTGGGAATGCATCTTTTTAAATGTACTGTGAAACTGAGTGGGTGTGTGTGTTTTATGTGTGAGCACGCACATAGGTCTGTGTGTGTGTGTGTGTGTGTGTGTGTGTGTGTGTGTGTGTGTGTGTCACTCTAAATGTGTGTGGTTTTTGCATTCCCAGCTGGGTCTGCAGTGACAAAGCATTCTTCTCTGAGCTCGGGGGACAGCTGCTTGACACAGTACAACCACACACTTACTCAAACTCTTTGATCCATAAAAGTCATCGCTTAACCCTGGGAAGTCCTAGGTGTCCCGACAGGTGAGAGCAGAAACCAAGAGAAGAAAGCAGACAGGAAGAAGAAGAGGTTAGTGAGAGTTGGGGCAGAGAGGGAGAGGAGTGCAGTGTAGTGCTCACCAGGCCCACTGACACATGGTGCTGTGGTACTCATCAAGCCTGAGCTCCACTTTGTTCATAGTAAGCCACGGCCTTTCAATTACACAAGCCCAATCCCATTAAAATGGGATTTTGACCTGTTAAGTGTTAAAGCTTCAGTCCAGTTAATGAGATTCTTCTTGTTGTGGGTCAGTGACTGACTGGAGAATTGATCAGGACTTATACAAGAAGTAGCATCACGGTATTAGAAGGCCTGTGTGTTAATGCAGCCAAGAACTTGCAAACACACACAGCTGGCAGCACACACAGCTACCCACTCCTCTGGAGCCCATAGACAGATCCACAGACACAACAGAGAGAACCCCACATCTCCTGCCCGGTGATGCCGGCTCTGGCATGTGGGGCGTCTCTCTGGGACAGTGAGAAAGGGATGAGAGTGGTGCCATCACACAAACCATCCCTGGAGGTGAGCGGAAAGATGAAAGTTGAGAGACAGAACTGAAGCATGAAGGGGAAAGGACGAAAACACCACCCCACCCCACCCCAGATCACACAGCTGGTACTCACGTTCAGACTCCACCAACTCCTGTACAATATTCTCCTTGCTCTTGTAAAACGGGAACTTGCGTGAGAGGTTGAAGCTTTTTTTGCGCTTTACTTTGACTGGCTGCTTGTCGATGTGTGGGTGACAGGGCGGGGAAGGGGGCGATGACAGGGTGAAAACAAAAACAGAATGGGTTTCAATGAAGATACTCGACACCCATGCAAAAAACAAAAAGCACACAAAAAACAAATGAAATGTAAATAAACGTCAAATAATGAAAATGATCAGCAGGTAATGGGTGAAAATGAACGGCACATCCATGTGAAGGAAACAGGCGTCTGTTGACCAAATTAAACATGTACCATTTTCAATCAAATTAATCTTCTTGCATAACAGATAATACAGACAACATTACAGCTGATTTATTCTTGTACAAATTAAATCTGACAGATCAGCCTCTGACAAACGTGCAGACATTTTGTAAGTGCACATTTCTTAATATTATTGAGTGCACGAGCTGTGGAGGTTACAGAGACCGCTCATCTCCACGGAGCTTCTGTGTAATCTATACAGTAATACGAGTGCTTTTTGTGCTTGCTTCAGTGAGCAGGTGCCGGTCCCTTTCCCACACTCAGGGGGAAGTAGGCCATCTCCCTGGAAGCCCAGCAGCAGCTCTGAAGACAGCCACTCTGGCACCAGGGTAGGGAGCAGCTGGCCCTCTACACTTACCCTGTTTGACTCAATCATGCCTGTCCGGGCGTGGAACTTGACTGTTTTTAACCTGGCCCGCTCCTTCTTCTCCACTCTAGAAAAAAGAAAGGGAAATGCTTCAAAGTTCAGGCTGGGATTCAAAGAGAGTCGTCACTTTGGCCTCGTCTGGCATTGGAACAGTGCTTTAAATGAAGAGGGACGGTACCTTTTCTTGCTGGGAATAACCCCAATCTGCTCACTCTCTCCATGAGGTGTGACAAGCCTCGCCTGCCACCACTCGTCATCAGAAGCATTTATGACATGAAGGATATCCCCATAAGAGAAGCTCAGGCCTTGGCTGGGCAGGCAGCTGTCCCTCGTTCGGTCGTAGTCAAACAAAGCTCTGCGAAGACAAAGCCTCTGGTTACACCCTGTTTGTTTTATCTTCAATTTCTGTGTAGAGATTCCACATGCACCACCATCAAATTGCTGCACCAAGTGTCCAAAGTTGGCACAAATTAGCAGTTATGAATCTGCAGCATTACATAATTGGTCTTTGCTACTTTTTCTATTACTTCACATTGCTGGCATGGGCTGTGATTTGACTGGATTTAAAATATGTGGAATTCAGATAATAATAAAGGATCTTGAAAGTTATCTTGATACAGTGACAAGATGATAACAGTTGAATTGAAGTCACTAGTTTACAGATAATCGCTGGGGCTGCCACTAATGTCCATTTTAATGATTCGTCACAATCTAAACAATGAATTTTCCTCAGAAAAAGCTAAATGAACAGTTGATTTTATTCGTACAAATTCATGGCATTGTATAAAGCAGCACAGAATAAAATTAAAACAAAGCTTTACGTGCCAAAGTGCAAAACTGTAGGATTAAACTCGGAACTCCTAAATGATAATACATAGAGAATAGGGCTCATTAGTAAAGTGCATCCAAGTTTTAATTAAAATCCTTAACTCAGTAAAATGTTAGTGTTGTCTATACTAAATATGGTGCAAACATGGACATGGTGGATATTTTACAAGCACAAAGCAGCTAAAGCGAATCCTTTACTCCTTAATGTGTAATTGTCTAACAGCAGCTTTGAGATTAATCAAAATACAGCCTAATTCACAGCACAGTCATTGTCTTTGATTCATATGATTCAATGAAACGTTTTTCAAATCAAGATTTCAGCAGTTCACAGCAGCAACTTGGAAGTGATTGCTGCTTAACGTGCAGTCGTAACAGGTTGCATTTCAGTCACGTTTTCATACTCGATGACAGAAATACATAAATAAGAAACGCTGTATTGGGAATTCGGCTGTATTAAAAGGCAGAATATGTGAGCACAGAGAGAGGGAGGAAGTAAATGGATGCAAAGTGCCTCTGCGCAAAATAGCTCCTGTGCGTTTCTCTTCAGTTGCTATTGCATTGCGCTATGCTGCTGTGGTATACCATTAAAACTCTACACAAGTTTACAAACCACCTTTTAAGTCTGTTATCATTTGCATTATTTCCATACTTTCAAAAACCTGTGTCGAGTGTAGTGATACAGAAAAAAACCAAACATTTGTCATTTAGAAATCTTTTTAAAACCTCTGTGTCGGTTTTAAATATTTATCTCAATAACGCAAAATAATTTTGAAAGTCCTATTAACTATACAGACCAAAGGTGGAAAGAGGCGTCACAGCCTTTTTCAGACAACACATAGAAGCATGACATGCGACATTTCTAACTGCTGTTGCCACATACTTTCCACTACAAACATGCACTGTTTATTGTCTGTCTGAGTGCGTCACTATCCTGTTGGACAGGTAGACCCACAGCTATTTCTAAAGGTATTAATTTCTGCTTTACAGGTTTAAACTTCCCTTGACCTACAAGCCTATATCTACAGGCAACACTGGTCTGGCGGACATGCAGGCTCTGACAGACATGCATTGCATGATTTCTCCTCTGTCTTAGGATTTCAGCCAGCCTATTTCTACCAACTATAACTGCTGGCCATGCATAAGCGGTATTAACGAAACTGGCATTGAGAGGAGGCTTATCAGTTTGTGTTTGAGAGGGCAACAAGTGCACCTTTTGCCATTTTGCTGCACCTTGACATATTTGTGCTACAGAGAGTGTGAGCACACATGACACTGTTTTTGAAGCGCACCTTAGAGGTTGAATGCCTCCACATTCCTGAGGCTGGGCTGGGAGGACATGGCGGCTCCCACATCAGCCGGCAAACTAGACAGCTTTTCCAACATAACTGTGGGCTTAGTCACTGCACAGGAGCAGGCTAGGCTCTACATGCCTCATAGGAGTTAGTCTATAAGAGAGGCATGAGTCAGACTGCTTAACACTCCTCTGACTATAGCAGGTCTCCAATGAGATAACACCTATACACTTCTGATACATCCCAGTAAAGTCCATTTCTATCGAACTTTGACTCAATCAATCTAATAATGTAGCTATTAAGCTTAGGTTAAGTGAAGCGCATTAGTGTTTCAGCAGAAATATGGGGAAGCACTTGGACTATGCAGTTACATCACACAGTCCTTTCTTCCTTGACCCCTGTGAGTCTTTTGTGACTCGATGCATTATTGTGAGCAGAAGGATGCCACCTGTTTTAATTCCTAAATGAGCCTCCATCCAGTTTGGCAACTGGCCCAAAGTGTCATAACACAGGTCACATTGACAAGCGCCTCTGTCAAGCTACATTAAACAAAGTAGAGTCAATGTTATACGTGGCATCAAAACAACAACAGGGAATGTCTATCCATCAGCTTTTAGGTGATGATGAACAGCATCAACCCAATGGCCTAAATTAAATGTCATCCTACAAATAGATCGGCATGAAATATCATGTCTTATCATGTGATCTATGCCATACGTGTCTTGCTGCTGTACTCTGACAGTGCGACTGCTGTTGACAACACGTGCATTCAGGCTTTACTCTCCCCCACAGACAGGTCGAGGTTTTATTATGCAAGAGTGCTTATTTTGACTGCAGATCTTAGAATTGATGTTGTGAGTGCAAGCATGACTGTGTGTGTGTGTGCCAGCTTTACCTGACATAGAGGGAACGTTTCTCACTGGTACGCAGGGAGCCTGATCCTGAGCTCATGCTGCTGTTCATCATCTGCTCCCTCAGGTCGTGGATCTTAGACTCAAAGCGACTGTACTCTGCATAGGAAGAGAAACACAAACTGGGTCAAAAATAGGCCCTCGAGCATAAACACCAACCCTTTTGTCTTTAAGGTAGATATACCCAAAGGTTAAGGTGGCATTGGAGATCTAGAATAAAGAGGCCAAAGAGCGTTGGGCCCTGCTCTGTTATTGCACTAGAATATTATTGGAGATCTGTGTCTCGGTTAGCGCTGCAGTGAGCGAGAGAGAATAGAGGAAAGGTTCAGCGAATCCTTAGGCTGATTAATGACCCCAGGAACAGATGGTTTATCACAGATCTGCCTTACACATCCAGTAATGTCTCATGTCAGGTAATTAATTACACAGATTAATTAAGTTCAACTTGGGCTCTTCAGTGTGGTTAAAAAAAGGGAAGGCCTCCAACAATTTTAAATGCATGACCATTTGTCATAGGTGTGTAAATCCAGTTGCTGCTCAGGAGCAAAGGGATGATGTATGAATCCACCTGGACCTCCTCATTAAGAATGCTCTCATTAGCCTGCTGTGCACAATGTGCTCTGTACCCAGGCTGCTGGAACAAGCAAGGCCACCGCACCACACAGCACACGTCCATATACACAGACCAGTAGATGTAGCTAGAAAAACAAGCGGGCTAAGGTGCTCATGTGAGCACACAAAGGATGTGCTGCAGCCATACAAAAGCAGAAATTTTCTGGACATTTTTACACTCTACACCACTGACGAAGACAAAGGGAGTCAAGTTAGAAGTATTAATGCTTCATAGATGTATGTGCATAGCAACTGAGCTGTAAACGATAGAATTACACCATTAACTACATGTGATAGCACACAATATTGCTGTAATGAGACAATATATCTATGTCTTGATCATAATTGCTCTATAAAAGAACCAGTGCAAGGGAATATCATCCAAATTTCTTCCACTATCTCTTCGACTGCCATGCCTGTAGGGGCTGACTCCTACCTTACTGCTTAATCATCCATAGCTGGCAACACTTCCTGTAACGTGAACAACATAAGATCAAAGTCCATATTCTGTCAAACAGACCTAGGAGTAGCCTTGAAAAACAAACACCTATGCCTACAACAGTGATTCAGCCAAAGTTAGTCCAAGCTCCCGGAAAATTCTGGGCAGGTGCAAAAACAAGCTTCAGGTCACTGAACTGTAACCCCCTGCTGACATCTAAAGGGGATTCGAAGCAAACACAGGTCCGGCTCAGGCCTGCGGACAGCTCTCCACCCTGGGCTCTGCTCAAAGGGTTAACAATACAACAAAGTGACGCTGCAAGGTGAGGTAACCAGACACCGCCTGACTGCCAGTAACCAAGAGCAACGTTCTAGCGCTCCTAGAACAGGGACAGCGCACACGGAAACAGCCATTCAGACTAGTCCACTTGGCGTTCAGGCACAGGAGAGACAAGAGAAAGGAGTACAAGAAGCAGCAGCTTGAGAGAGGAGGGGCCGAGGGACAAGACAAAGAGTAGCTAAATAGAGAGAGCAGTCTTAATGCCCTGCTTCTCAATACCACCAACCTGAAGGCTGCCTGAAACCTGGGCGAGTGAGACAGGACGAGTGCTATCAGTAGCACAGGTGCTAGAGCTAAATGTTCTGCTTGTTCACATTCCTAACGTCCAGATGATTCATCTAAATACTGTGGACACTCAGGAAGAACAGGAAGAACAATGAACTACAATCAGGTTTTAGCCTCTGAGGGAAGTTGATGTCAGAATCACAAGGTAACCATAAACTATTGCCGCACCTTGACAGTGACATCAGAATACAAATAATTCTGCAACACAATTTATGTATGACACATCACAATATCTGTGTATATATGAGTAAGAAACCGCACTATAATCAATCTCTCAATAACCACCAGCAGTAACCTTGCTTACAATTAAGTCATTTCTAGCAATTGTACAGTCAGGCGTTATGAAACAGTGAGGGATGTCTACACCTGTTACACAGAAAATAGACAGATACTCGTAGTACTACACAGGATGCACTGTGATACTGGAGACTGAGAATCACAAACCATCTCCCAATGGTAACACAGGACAACACATTATACTGAAACGTGAGCTCTGCAGTGACCGTTTGTGCCACTTCAAACATCGACCACGTGGAGCTACTGTAACAAAACTTTCACAACCTGGCCTGGACTGTGAAGAAATCTGATCAAATCTAATACGAATGACTGCAAATCCAAATCAACTACAACAGTGTTAAGCCCTCAGGTCACTTACAAGTAAGGATTTGGATATAGGCAAATAGTTTAACTGAGTGCTTCCCATGTTAATGATCAATAACTGATCAAGGATTAAAAATCTGGTGCCCTTTTGCATTAGGGGATAAGGCACTGATCATATACTAGGAGGGAACCAGTGTTTTTCTAAGGGTCGATACCGATAATGATTATTAGTAATCAAGTAGAGCAATAACCAACATTTGTAACTCATCTCCATATGCATCAAAAACAGAATTATTGGCGTTACAAGTCAGAATAACAAAATGGGTTGTAGTTTTCAATGGCTAACAATTACATATGGTAGAACCAGGTTAGGACAACAACTATATCCATCTCCTTAACAACAAGTCACATGTCTTAATGTTGATCAATTCCACATAAACTATTCATGACCATCCCTACTTACAAGCACACCTCTGGAGTGCTGGGCAAGTGGGAGTCTACAATTATGAATGTTAAACCTGGTTCCTTAAAGCAATACTCAAGAGCTATGCCATATTTTTAGGAGTGACCCACAGGAAGAAACGACAGCTAATAGAAACTGGGACTATTCTGTACCTCTAACTCCCACTGCGTGTCCTCATTAGTTGCGCAGCTTTTTTATTTTGGGGGATGGTCGCTTCTCTTTTGATCCAGTTATGCAACAACAGACATGTACTGGTAATGTGAGAGCGTGTTATGTTCTCAGGGATAGTCGAGCCACTGAATGCACACACCCCCTTCCCAATAATAGAGAGCAGAATGTACATATATACCCTGGTGAAAATATCTCTACAAAGCTTTGCAATGCATGCTGCTGTGAGTTTAATAAAAGTTCATGGAGTGTAACATTTCCTTCATACCCCTCCTCCCATTTCCTACATGCAAATAGTGTAATTACTGGTGGGGCAGGGCAGAATGTGGATAACCAAACTTCACTTCCATTCCTGAATGAGAGCTCAAGATCTAGTGATGCTCCAATAAGCCACTGAGAGTCAGGGGGGGCCTCCTGTGCTCTATTGTGGCTTCTTGTAGTTTTCAGTGCTGGCCTTCGATCAGAGGTCCATGGATGCCCGGGCCCTGGCCCCTGAGAATATTCTCCAGGCAGTTTGCCTGGCATAAACTAGAACTCACCCTCCAATTCCCCCTCCCTGACTGACTGTCCTTGCACAGCGCACTGGGGGTTCCTCCTGCTCCAAACTCAAATGAACATGTCAAACATAACTTCAAGATGCCAGCACAATTACTGCAGACAGATCTCAGGTCACCAGAGGGGATGCAGGAAGTCAATCATTTGCCAGCACTCGACTCGTCCATTTAGAGTAGTTAACAACTGTACACAAACAGATAAACGTCCTTCATGGAGTTACAAAGGGGGCACAGAGCTGAAAGCATGGTCTGGTGTGGAAAACAAAGGTTCCCTTCAACTAGCCACATCATTATTCAAGATGCTGCCTGAATGATCTGGCATGCAACACAACATGAACTCTGATGGCCTAGTATGAAGATTTACAATCTGCATTTTGCAGCAGGAGGAAAAACTTTACTGCACTATTGTCAGCTTTTATCTCAGCCTGCGTCTTCCTTTAGCTTAGCTCCATCCCAACTCACAGATCCTGTTCCGCCTTGATTTCAATGACCTTGGAGAGTTACTGGACATTTGAGGCTTGTGTTTTATTGAAAGAGAGAAATCTGAAGTGAGAGCATGCTACAACTCATGCCCTTTCACATTCCTGTCATAGTCCGACCTGAGAACTCAGCCTCGATATAAAGCTCACAATATCCTTTCCTTTGTTGTTACAGCATTACTGCATCATGTCCAAGTACACATAAAAAGAATCACTGAAACACTGAGACATATGCAACTGCCAAGGCAGCCATAATGCACAGCCAAGCCACAAGTTACCATTATAAGGAAAGAGTGGTGCCATTTTGTTAAATAAACTTACAAAGCTGGGCAACATTAGAATTTTGCTTCAGTCAGCACGAAAAGTGAACCTGTGGTCAGAGAGCTGTATGTGCAAAGTCTGCTGAGGCAGTGGCATACGGATGTAATGTAAATATAAAGTGTTGAGATCACTGTCCAAACCACCGAGCTGACACACACCTGTCTGACCACACCTGTGTGTCCCCACCTAAAGGTTTAGGTTACAAAAGAACAGCAGATCAACAAGTTGAATGGATCCTGCTGCACATGAATTACAAGTAAACTCAACTTCGCCTGGTCTTTAGCGAGTATTAGTATGTACTAAATGTAGAAAACAAGTCATAAAACCAAGCAGTTTCCAGGTAATGGCAGGACTTTGCCAGAGAAGTGATTGTATACAAGGGTGAGGCTATCACATGTCTACCACGGTAACTTAGCAATAATTTCAAGGTTGATATGAAGAAACGAATGTTTATTTTTGCCAACTAAAGAGGTGGTTAATTACAGTTTTCAGTGGTTCTAGCAAAACAGAAACGCACACTTAATTTCCAGCCTGTGCTACTTAACTGAAACTACAGGTTACGGCTAAAAGGAGCCAACCACCTCGGTACAGAAGCAATGAATAAAAGCATGTTCGACACAGAAACTCACGCGGTTTGTCTCCGTTTCAGCGTGTCAGTATTTCTCGACGCCTTCCCTGCTCTGCTCACTTCAGCTAAAATGAAACGGGGGGCTATTATTTCGCTGTCGCAGCCGGTAGTTTCTTCATCCAGCCATTAGGGAGTTCATGCGGCTTCTGCTGTGCTGCTTGTTGTATCCGATCCCATCCCCCATCCGCTCCGGCTGGTAGACTGATAAAAGTTTGTCGCTTTCCACCTCCACTCCGAGAGCTTATAAACTTTCCTCCGGTGTCCTAACGGAGACACAGCTCGCACTTTCCGCTTAGTCTCCTCTTTCCATCGCTGTCCGGGGGGAAGCGGCGTCTCGCAGGGCTCCGGGTTTGAACAAGGAAGGACAACAGCGGTTTGTTTGCCCGCCTTGCAGTTGGCTCAACACTTCAAGCCTGCTAACGCGAGAGCCGCCCCTGAACCTGAATACTTCCACCGCCAGCCTATCCGGAGCGCTGCCCGGAGCCCGAGCTGATCAATCATGCAGCTTCCGCCGCAGCAGGTAGAGCTGACCGCACCACTGAAGGACTATTCAAGCTGGAGAATATTGACCTTTTACCAAGTTGGGCCACTTGTGGGAGACGCTTAAAAAAAAAAAAAAAAAAAAAAAAAAATCAAAGCATCGAGATATTATGACTTTCAATGCCTAGTGTGAACCCAAAAAACTGGCTTCTAGATTTCCCATAATGCAACCTGTCAGTGCAGCCTTTTGTGGGATTTCTCCTGCCGCTTAAATGCTCATGTTTATTAAAGACTCCCTCCAGGCAAAATCACGTTCTTTAAACACAGTTAACTCCAGTTTTTATGTACCAGAAGACACGTTATAAGTGAAATACAGGTATTTCCACCTTGACACTGCAGTGTGCTCATGACAGTCTCAAAAAGTATTTTCAAACAGTATAAAAAAGATGCATGTAGTGAATGGCTTTATAAAGAAGTAGCATATGTTTGCAGTAGAGGAGGCTGTATATTTGTAGGATCACATTTCTACTACCCTTGTTTTTTTTCTACTCTTTTCCGGGCCAGAGAACATAGTTATCACTTGTTTACTCCACACTCACAGACACTGGAAAAAATAAATAACTATGTACAATTCTGGGCAGAATAAACCTTCAAAACTACACCTCATTCAATAGAAATGACTATTTGGGTAGCATAAACCTTTAAAACTATTAATGCTTAGACACAGTTTTATTTTTGACTGGAATAAACCTATATAACTCTAAGTACTTGTACACAAAGTAGATTTTGTTTGGAGTAAACCTTTAAAACCACAACTCGTACATTAGAAAGTACTATTTGATTTGATTAAACCTTTAAAACTGTAAGTACTTGGCACAAAGTAGTATTTTCGGTGGAATAATAAACCTTCAAAACCATAATTGGTTCATTAGAAATTAGTGCTTGGGTGTAGTCAACCTTTACAACTATAAGTACTTGGACACAAAGTGGCATTTTAGGTGGAGTAAACCTTTAAAAGCCATCGCTCATTAGAAAGTGACATTTGAGTGGAAAAAATGGTAAATTTGTAAGTACTTGAATAGAAAATTGTATTCTGGTTGGAATAATAAGCCTTTAAAACCATAAGTCATTAGTTAAAAGGTACTGTTTGGGTGAAATGAACCTTTAGAACTTATTACCTAAACAGAAAGTAGCATTTTGGGGAAGACACGCTCTTCAGCAATCTTCCAATGATGCTGTTGTGACAAAGTTCGTGAAAAGCAGGGATCCTAGATATGTCCTACAATCTGACACAGCAGGCCTGAAACTGCAGCTCCTCTGTTGCAGACAGATAATATTGGCTAAACGTGAAGCCAATGCAAAAGTGCAATACCGCTGAGCACCGGTAGGCGCTGGCTCCAAAAAGCTCTGGCTTCCACAGACTCCCATCCAAAAATCCTCATGAAAAGCTAAGTTGATTAATTTAATCCCACAAGCAACAATATTTTAAAAAACAAAAAAAAAGACTAAGAAGTAGGCACTCCATAGACCATTCTAAAGGTAAAAAGTGATGGTGATTTACATATAAGTCATTGAAGCATACAAAAGCATGCATTGCACTCTCAATCTAATATTTTGCACCACCAGTTCAAATTTCCACAATCATTATTAATTATATAAAGTTAAAACTCTTGGTAAGTAAACTGCAAGGTTAGTCTCACCATTATGCAAATCTGTACAAAATGGTGATCAAAATTGTACAAGTCTGCTGACCACAGCTAGACAATATCAGTGAGTCTCCTAACTTTTGCTTATTGTCTTGACATTGCTACATGGATATTTACAAATATTTGGGGTGTCCAAAGTCAAACACAAAAAGCAACACAGTGTCTACAGCTTCAGACACTACAACGGATCATGAACAAAGCAGTCGCATAACCAAGAGCAACGCCTAAGTTAAGATAAGATAAACTTTATTGATCCCTCACCAGGGAAATTCACCTAGCCATCTCCAGATTAGCACCCACCCATTCCTATTTATTGGTCTACAGTGACAAAGGACTGTTTGATAGAGATAAAAGCAGCATTAAATGTGGATGATAACCACTTTAGTAGTTTTTAGTTTTTAGTAGTGCACTCCAACTAACTTTGGATGTACCTCAAGTTATTTTTTTCTGGAACTGGTCCTTAAGCCATTTATAGAAGGAAAGTCTTTTTTTTTTTTTACTTATAAGTATGTAATTTTGATACAGAGAGATGAGTTTTTAGGGGTTTAATCGATGACCTGAGAGGAACTTAGTCTGATGATAGAATAGTCTGACATTGTGAGAAATATGTTAATTCACATTCTTGCAAAGAGTTGGTTAAAAAGATTAAATCCACTCGCAAGTTTATAAATGGGCTGCACAGTAGCTTGGTGGTTAGCACTGTCACCTCACAACTAGAAGATCCTGGTTCATGTCCCACCCTAGGATCTTTCTGCATGGAGTTTGCATGTTCTCCCTGTGCATGCGTGGATTTTCTCCGGGTACTCCGACTGCCTCCCACAGTCCAAAAACATGCTGATGCTAATTGATAATTCTAAATTGTCCGTAGGCGTGAGTGTGATTGTTTGTCTCTTTGTGTAGCCTTGTGATAGACTGGTGACCTGTCCAGGGTGTCCCCTGCCTTCACCCTAAGTCAGCTGTAATGAGGATTAAGCGGTGTATGGATAATGGATCGATGGATGTCTATGAATGAAAGATACATTCAGAAAACCAGTTAGCTTAGCACAAAGACTGAAAACAGAGAGAACCAGGTAGCGTGGCTAACACATGTTTGCATAATCTATACAAAGACAAAAGTCTACATGTTGTGGTTTAACAGGGAGGTTATGGACTGGACTATTTTCTGTAGTTTTGGTGTCAGTGTACGATTGCCAGGCAGCTAGCAGAGACTCCACTAGAAATAGTTTGGTACATAACCTCCTATAAAACCAAAACACTTTTTTCCCCAGATTAAACAACCAAGATATTAAACTTTAATTGTTAAGCTTTAGAGATATTGGTGGGTGGATTTTGTTGCCTTTGGACAAAATCAAGCTTGGTGTTTCCTGCTTCCAGTCTGTGTGCTAAGCTAGGCTAACTGGCGACTAGCAGTGCCTTCATTTTTACCATATAGACAGAAGGTAAATATTAAATATGAAAATTGTAATCTAACTCTCACAAAGCTGTCATCTAACTCTAGGCAACAAACAAATGTTTTCCCAAAATATCTGACTATTCCTTTAAACCTGATGCGAACTATATCGAGCTTTTTAAAAACTGATAGTCTCTAAGCCCAGGCTATAATAACTCTGATGGCATAATGTTGGGTAATTTTCTCTGACTTTAGAAAGTTACCTCCTGAGCCAAGGAAGACATTTTATATACTTTTCTTGATCTGATTTTAATGTGTAAAAAAAATGTAGTGTTCTGTTAGAATGTCGTAACAAGACTACTGGATTACCAACTGAGCTACGAGGGAATAATGTTGACTAAGGTAGGTTCTGCATTATTAACTAATATTGTGGCCATATCTTGTGCATTAACTTTGTCAAAAAGGGACTTTGAGGCAACATTGCTCTGACAGCAATAGATGGGTGTCAGTAACAGTCTGTAGCTAGTCTGGCTTACTGGGTGTTCAGACATTCTTTCCCTCCTGCTATCTGCATGTTACTGATTTCTTCACTACGGGAGATAACTACAACAACCTGCAGACAGCAGCATACATATTAAACTTCAAATTTTGACAATAATTTGGACCATGCAGTAAGTTAATTCTGCTAGTTTTTTGCACTGGATGATCCATTTTAATCACATTGCTTCTCCCTCCATGCAAATGTTCCACCAAAACAATTCCACTTGTCACCATTTTGAGGGAGCCCCATCCTTCGCTTAACTCTGCCTATGAAGACTGTGATTGGTTTAAAGAAATACAAATATGCCCCAGCGTTTTTTTCCCGTGTAGCAGAATGACAGTGTAGTGCAGCCAGACTATTGTGCTCTACAGAATGAGCTGTTAAATGAGACTGGTCTCTACCAAACAGGTACATCTAGTTTAAGAATTCTTTTGGAAATAAAAGCTAGTTACATGATGTTCGATGGTAACTTTTCAACACAGTGCAATAAAAATGTGAGTTGGATTCCCATTTATGGGTAAAATATTATATGCTATTTTATATGATATGAGACAGTAGGGCCTCACCCTCAGGCCTGTATTGAGCAATGATGGTGACAGTCTGCCCAGCTCTCTTCAGCGCTGCAGCCGCCTGCTCATGTGTGGCATTCCTTAGATTCACTCCATTGACCTGCAAAAAAGCAGATTGAGAAATTTAGTGAGAAAAACTCAGATTAAATTCCAAAGGTGAATCACTTGTGTAATTTTTAAAATTTACACAGAAAACAAGTCGAGCTGTGTTGAGCAAGCAAAGCCTAAATTCATACTGAATGGCTTCATTTCAACTTGCTGAGATAAGATCTGTTCTCAACATGTGAATATCTGACAATAACTATCACTATATTGTTGTCCAAATGTGGATGATAATTCTGTATTTTTTATTTAGGTAAGACTGCTGTTTTATGTTATTAACTGTCACTGTTAGAACACATGTTGTAGTAAAGACATTCATTCACCCTTAGAGTTTTCAAATAATTTGTGGCAATTATTGTTGTACTGCAAGCTACACTGAAATAAAACAGAGGAATGTGGCACGGCTAAGCTCCCTCGGAGTTGTTATGGATTTAATAGCTTGCTCAAGGACATTTCAGCAGGGCAGATGTTTGCTGGCTTCCTAAACACTAGGACACCTTAATTTTATCATCATTATTCTGTCAGCGGGAGCTGGCTGAAAATTCTCACTGCCTTAAACTTGTTACAGCTGTTGATGTGGGCAAACAGAAAGCCTGAATTTAAAATACTGACTGAGAGAATCCGGTCGCCCCTCCTTAGCTCGCCGCTCAGGTCAGCTGGCCCTCCAGCCAGGATGAAGGAGACGAAGATCCCCTCTCCATCCTCCCCACCGACGATGTTGAAGCCCAGACCTGTGGAGCCTTTGTGCAGCAACACCTTCCTTGGCTCCCTGCCAAACAGAATGACAGCGTCAGGGTGAAGGGCAGGACAGAGAGCATACAAGAGAGACCACGGGAGAGAGATATGACCAAAGTTGCATTAGAAATAGCATAAGCAGAGGGGTACGCAGAGGGTGTTTCTGACAACAGCCATTGGTTTGCACTGTGCATGATCCCAAAATGTCAAGTGCATCCAGTTTAGGCAGCCACAAGCAGCTGGCGGGGCTGCAGATCTTTTACTGTAGATCTGCTGTGTATAAATTTGAAAGTAAATACTTCAACATTTTAATGATTCAGGTACAGGACATCACTGGTAGAAAATAATGATTAACCATGTAAAAACCATGCAATAATCGTAATGCTAATAAAGATAATTGCTGATAACCACGTAGATAACATTTCACTCATTACAGTAACACAAGCAGCACCATGATTGGGTCCAAATGCTCCTTATCTGTTGCTTATAGCACTTTCTGCCTATGCATGAAAATCTCATGGAAATGTACACACGTGTACACACTTAAACACCCAGTCATATAAATGTACAATGAGCCACCTCCTCCTGGACAGACCTGCCGAAGCTCTGCTTTAGCTTTAGCCACTATGACTCATCCTCCAGCAGGCTATTCAGACTGCCTCAGTTTTACGATGCTAGAGAGGCCAAACCGCTGCTACAGTCCAGCAAAAGCCCTCTGAGAACACACTTCACACAAATGCAAACACACGGACACGCTAGGAAGCCCAATAGTTGACTCAAACACACGCACATGCACACACATATATACACACACAGACTTTCTATACAAATGAACAGATAAACATAAATGCCAGCACACAAAAACACACTGTTTCCTCTATCATCAGAAAACACTGCATGGATCCCATTAGTGGTCTTCTCTCGCAATACTCAGCCTGCGGTCTAGAGGAACAATTCCTACTCAATCCCTAATGGCTGCGCTCAAACTTGCTGTTAAGACCATTTTCCCATCGATGGCAGTCAAGGCAGCATTCCAGACTTTCAGAATCATACCCATGACTGACTGGAAAAAGTGTTGACTACTGCACTAAAAGAGCGGCAGAGTATGGAAACTAAATGGTGCTTGCAGCAAGGCTGTTAAACTGAATTTATTTGAAATGAACTGAACTTAGCATAAATGCAGAGTTTTTGTAAAGAGCACTAAACAAGACAGATCAATAGCCATACAGAGACTCTTTTTCTGCAGGATTCCTTCACAAGTAGTGTTAAGAAATCCTGAGTAGTGAGATTAAGGAGCTGATTAAATGTGACTGTACCAACAAGGCTTAAAGTATTTGCTTCATTATGTTCTTACTTTATCCCATATTTTTTTTTTTTTTTAAATAAGTTTTTAGTAGGCAGATGTACAAAAATGAAATAAAAATGACAAATGTTAATTGCCTTTAAATATGCTGAAACAACTGACTTGCCTTGAAAGAAGTCAAGCTTAAAATAACTTCGCTTTCCATCTTGAGCCTTTCATCTCAGCTTGACAAGGCACACAGATCTCCATGGTTACCTTAGGATCCGGATCTGGTGCTTGCTTCTGAAAGAGCATTTCCTAACTGTGCGTTCAGGCAGGTTCCTCACCAGCGACATGGAAGATGAGATGTTGACTGTGAACATGTTGGCTATGGCACATCACTCGGCTCAGCATTACTCCTTGGTCTCTCCTCCTATCTGGCCTTCCACAGAAAGGCGGGCTACAATTTTAGAAACTGTGGCGTTCTGGGCCTGGTGCTCCCTATGTCATCCTTGTGTGCTGTGATGGGAAACAGCTCCTCTTCGGGCTGTGACAATCGCTCTCTCCCTATCACCAGCAAGCGCTTAACCCTAACGCTCCCTCGCAAACAGTATTCCTTCCATTCTAGAGGTAGAAGAGAAGATCATCCGTCACTCACATCTGGAATGATCAGGGCTTGTTCGTGTTGGACTGGAGGATATCCATGTTTGATCCCCTTTCACACTGTGCTGGTTCCTCGTCTGTGCTGTGATGTGGTGGTGGGTTCATCCCCCTCCAGTACAGTACAGCACACCAACATTCCTGTCTGTCAGCTCAGCCCTCTGGAGACTAGACAGATAGATTCCCAGAAGCTCCTCGCTAATTTGTTAGAGCGTAAACAAACTGCCCATGGAGTGACTTTTATGACTCCGAAGCCTTTGATTTGATGACCCTGTATTCTACAGCCTGGCTGCGTGCTGGGCAGTGTGCTAGATTTGCAAACAGCAAAATCATACACAAACTACTGTGGAATATTCTGAGACATACTGTGACCATCTTTTTCTTACCCTACAGCTGATGCTATGCCCCAAAGAAGCAGTGTATGACTGTGTGTGCTTGTCTATAGGATGTGAATTGCCTGGCCATTTCCATGGAAGAGGGGAGTGAATTCCTCCACTTTAAAAATGCAGGTCCTCTCTCTCCATCACAAGACCCGTTTCCCCTCCCTTCTCCCCCTCAGCCTTTTCATCCATGCCAGGAATGTAAACAGTTATAGAGCGGTAAAAAGCCTTTCTCTCTGCCCCGCCATTTCTCTAATTCAAAGCCCACCTCCAATCCCACCACTATATTTTCTCTCTGTGCTTCAGTGTTATGGCTGAGGCAGACATGGCTCGATCCTAAAGCTGTGAATGGATATCTGGGTTGCGGGGTTCAGCGGGTCATGCTGCCCTGGACTCAGCCCAGTAATTGGCTCTGCTTGGCTGATTAATGGTGGACACTGCAGATGGACGCCATTTTCCACAGACAGACACTACCTCTTGTAGCACTTTATCGCTCCCTTTCCCCAAATAGATTACATCAGCTTATGTACAGAGGCATGTGCTGTCTTCTGTCTTCCTTTCACTGCCTGAACTTCACCCATAGATTTTCTGTTGCTGCCTCTTCTACACAGCCTGCTCTTTTCCTATAAATTGACAGAGAAACATTTATTCACCGCAAAGGTGGTAGACCGTTCATACTTTCATGTCTCTCATTGCGACTGATAATAAAATCAGAGCATTGAATGATTAACACCTCAGCTGAATCTGCTGTGATTACATATATTTCAGACTCCCCTTTGTGCTTTTGCAGCCTTTTAAAGTGTCAAACAAAGGTCAAAGCTTGATTGATGGCTGACTTCTCGCTCCGACCAGTCAAAGGTTTTCTGTTTGTGCATGTGTGTGCATGTGAGAGAGACACTAAAAGTTACTGATTAGCTCACCTGCTGTGGCAGGATTCTGTATTTACACAAGCTGTGCCAAAACAAAGGAGCCAAATGAGAAGCATTCTTGTGTGCAGTACTGTGCAAAGCTTTAGGCACTAAAAGTAAAGAGAGGAGGCCATACAATACATGATATAAAGAGTAGTAGAAGAGAGAAAATCTAAATAAATTATCATTTTGTGTGACTGCGTTTAAAGATACTTGGCTTGGATACTGTGTCATTCAGAATAAAATTTTCTTACAGTGTATTTAGGATGTCTCATTGTGTGTTCTGTCTCCTCAAAGATCTGTGGAACAGGACTCCTTGTTCCTCTTGTCGCTGAAAATGACTGTTGTATGATTCTGGCTGTATGTTTGGGGTCGTTGTCATGCTACAGAATTATTTTGGAACTGAGCCGAAGCCTCCCCCATGATACTGCATGGTGGATAACAATCTAAACACCTAAAACGTTTGCACAGTGCTATATCTACCGCACAGACTGATATGGCAAGCAGAGGGGAGCTGCTCATTTAGTGATTGTGTACACTGTCACCACTGCCTGCAGATGTATGTTTACACCACATGTGCATATCAAACACACAGGTTTTTATCTCTTATCCAGTTCAAAGTGGACAGAGGCAAGGATTCAAAGGAACTACTGATTATGTATCTCCAGAAAGGGGGTAATATCAGATGGAAGGGGGACAGGGTGTCAGGGGATGTGACTGCAATGACACCACTGAGGGGGATGTGCAGATGGACAGAGGGCCGATACAAACTCTGACTCATTCCTCACAACCAGCATGATCCACTTCTGCAGAAGCCTGAGCTCACTATAGCATCCATCTAAAATAACTCTTCTTGGTTGTAGCCAATAGAGAAGCTGCTCAGACTGGAGGGTGTTTTCCGCTATTGGCCTTTTAGTTTGATGGAGCTGGATGCCTATCTGCTGCGATTGGGATCGAGTTGGTTGTCAGCCATGATGTCCTCAGAGATATTACCGCTCTTTTCTGATCATGCAACACACATGACACACAAACCTACTAGGCAAAGACAGGTGCATGCATGCAGGCCGTCCTCATTTGCACAACTGATTTACGAGCTGCCTGGTCTGCAGATTGTATACACACAGATATGTGTCAGTGTCATATTTGTGCACTGCACTTAAAGCATGTGTTTGCGTGTGTGCTCGTGTGTGTCAGCAAATGTCTTGGTGTACAGTATGCATGTGTGATTGGTGCTGGCAGCACGGGTGATGAGGGGTAAGACCTGAGTGTGTGGCCTGGTTTTCCCAGTGTGAAGATGAAACATGACAGCTGCAGGACTGTCTGCTGCTGCTGGTCTGCTAGCCTGTACCAGATCAGGCTCTTACTCCCCACTGCATTTATGGTAACCACAAGACTCTGTTTATATTTACATACATAGAGCAGCAAGGAAAACATTCCAACGCTGCAAAGCAGAATCTTTGTGTTGGGTGGCTCCAGTCAGCCACACTCCACTCCTATACTTGCTTTTAAACGCCACAACCGGCCTTTAGTTACAGCCAAACCCCAGAATCAGGGTACATCTCTTTTACTCAGGCAAACACATATTTGCATCAGTGCATACATGTTACACAATATAGGCTACATTTAACACAAGAACATTACATAAAAGTAATGGAGCACGCACACAGAAACATTCAGCCATGAAGCGATGCACAAAGGACAAGACTGTTGAGATGACACAAATAATATGGGGAATAAAATCAAAAAGCAGGAGGCATTTTGCACATTTGGTAATGCCAAACAGAAAAAAACACAAGCATTTGCCATAAATATACAGTATATTATTGTTTTCAGCAGTAACAACTAGCGAAAGTAGCTTGGCCCGAGATATAAGCTTAGTTTTATCAATGCCTCCTGACAGATGGAATTGAGCAGCTTGTGGGAGCGTGAAGCCCTTTCAGCTGCACTCCTGTGGTGATGTGTTTGTGAAGAGCAGGTACGACTCCATTTTAAACTGCAGCGAGGAGGGCACTATTGTTTGAGATTCATAGATGTGAGCAGATTAGTAGAAAATTGATGGACAAATAATGACTGGGTGGGGGGTGTTGACTTTTCAAAAATATGAAAAGTAGAACAAGAAAACAACATAAAAGAACACATACACAAAGGGCAAAATAATAAGATATTTTCTTTCATTTCTGCTCTTTAGTCAATTTGTTGTTTTTACGGTATTTTGTTTCATGAAGTCATGAAAGATTAAGTACTAGCTGCATATGAATTGAATACTGAGTATGTCATACAAACACAAAAAGCAATAACACACTTAGGTCCACCATTATAAGCAGTAAAGTCTACACAAAGTGGGGAAACATTTACATGCAAACATAGAGACAGAAAGCCAAAAGAAGCTAAAAGAAGAACTTTGTCAACACAAAAATCACCCTATCACCCGCTCCAACCCTCCCGTCCCTCCTCTTCTCTCTGTCGCTTTTTATCCTCTCTCCTCTGCTTTTAATATAATATGTGCACAGATGTGGCACAACTTACTACTGCTGAGGCAGGTGGCCTCTGTCCTTTGGCTGTACTCCTGTCTGTGGCCATATCCAGATGCTGAGCTTTAGAGAGGAGGGTTAGCTAAGCAAGGCGTGATGGACTAGGTTAGTACCTGCCAGAGAAGGGGAGTGGACCTTGGCACAAGGGAGCAGGGGAAGGGCAGAAGCCTCTGTAGAGGGCCTGGGGCACCTTGCTGTCCCCAGGTTTGTTGATGACACTGTAAATAGGCTCAGCCCTGCTGTGGGGTACAGGAATCACAGTGAACGGGACAAGTGTAGGACACAAATAAAGCACACATACCAACAAAGATGCGACAAATGCACATACAAGTCATGTAGACAGCTTGTACAAGGACAATACAGGGCAACATAGCAAACACTCGTCCAGTAACACATTCACTCACCAGCGCACATAAACACTTGCATGCAGCCACAAACACACACAGAGGGAATACAGCCTCTTCCCCAGAGCTGTGGGTTAAGCTGACTCAAGGCCTCGTGGGACACTCCAATCAAGCCCCTATGAATACTACTTCTGATCCAGTACTGGGATGGGAGGTCAAAAGTTAAAACATAATCATAACAAGTACAAGAAGTGACAAGAGGCCTCTCTCAGCACACAGCCACCACACACTGTCCAGCTATAATGTAGGATGTGCCACCAATGAGCCAAAAAACTGTAAGCTAAGCATTCCTTTTCCTTAATTGAACACTATTAGAGGGTACATTAAACTATTGGGCATATATGTACCATCAAAGACACTATGACAACGCCCATAAAACAGCAACAGAATGGAGGCTGATGGGAAAAAAATGAAACCCATGCAAGCTGAAAATAGTTGTTTTAAAAATGTAGTTTAGCCCCAGACAAGTTTGTTCCACAGCCATGTTTCTTTCACTATGACTACACCAGGGAATACCCAAAAAGACCACTAGATGATGTCCATAGGCAAACTGTGCTATGACTTAGTCAGTCCTATGCCCACAGTGCCAAATGAATGTAACGCATTGGGAAAGTATTCAAGGAGGAACCGGTCTTTAACCTACCTTGTGAAATCTTCCTCCCCCAGCATGTGGCGGGGAACGGGTGAATACCTGGACGGGGTGACCTGGGGTGGCGGGTACACTGGCTTGGGCTCCATCGCCCCCATGTAGTTGTGGCTGACGTGGTTGTCCACCATGGTTGGGAAGGCTGGAGGGAGGGCCAGGCCAGTAGGGGGAAAGAAAGAATGATTACAACACAGGTGCAACAGGAACACGGCACAAAATTGCAACCGTACAGGCCACCCAAATATTAGCATGACATAACAGTTTCACTACCACAACAAAAATATCATTCACTGCTTTTGCATTGTCATTAAAATATGACTATGCTACAACTTGAATGTTATTTTATTGTGCTTTGGTGTCTACTAAAGCAGACACTGAGATGTGGGAACATTTTGACAGTATTAAAACAAAACGATTAGTGATCACGTGATGAGATGGGTACACAAGACAGCCAGATCATTTAAGCACCATATTTAAAGTAAAACCCCCAAAGGAGTGCAACCATAATTTTGCTAATAATCCCTCATTGCACAAGAAAACAGTGTGCACACATTTGTAGTACAGCAGGTTAAAACAGAACCAGAAAAGTCAATCCATAAATCCATAAGCTGTAGAACTTAATTAACTGCTAGCCAGTTTGCATAATAATTGTAACATGCGTCTTCATTTAATCTTCCAAATAAGTTTTCTCAACCTGTGGGTTTTGTTTAAACTGTGTCTGATCATCTGACTGCTTGTTTGTTTTCTAATATAACTTCATTTTAAGTCTCTGTACTCCCAGAGGTTAGCAATTAACTCAGTGAGAACAAGGAAAAGTGGCCAAAGCAACCAAAATAAGACACCAGATTTTCTTTAAAGACATTCAGAAAATTGGCTCAGTTTTTCGTATGCACACAGGAATCTCTTGTCTCGTATGCCTGCGCTAATCATTACACAACAGGTAACTAACACTGAGTAATATGTGAACAGAGATGTTACAGTAATCTAAGCCTGGTGTTTTATTAAATCTGTCAATCCTCTTCGTTCCTAAAAAAAATGGGTGTTGTTCTTGTGCAGACATGTAAAATACACTCTACAAGCATAACACTTCTTTCTTCTAAATGTACATTCTTGATGGAGGCAGCTAAGCATGACAAAACAAGCATTTCAAATCCAGATCATCTGACCATGGGTTACAGTGTCAGAGTGGGGTTAAGTCTGCATCATGGGGTCGCTTAAACCCCGACAACTGCAAACATTTAGAATATACAAAAAGCCCTCGATGGCCCCCTCTAATATTAAATCACTGTTCTGTGGAAAATTGAGATGCTGCAGCTCAAGATCGTGGGCTCTCATGAGCAGGTGGGATGTGAGAAACCATCCACACTCAGTGGGAGGCGGAGAACTGCGCTTGTTGTTGCTGTGGGAAGGATTGTGTGTGTGTGTGTGTGTGTGTGTGTGTGTGTGTGTGTGTGTGTGTGTGTGTGTGTGTGTGTGTGTGTGTGTGTGTGTGTGTGTGTGTGTGTGTGTGTGTGTGTGTGTGTGCAAGCATTCACTATGTGGGTGTCTGGGCATAGCAGTTTTGGGGAGAGAACAGTGATCCAACAGAAAAAATTCTGAAAACATCTCTGGTAAAGATGAAAAGATGATTCCCAGTGCAAAACACGCCTAAGATGGACCCTGACTTCTAAATCACCCTTTACCTTACGTCAAACATTTTATATAAATAAAGGTGTTCTAGTTTTGGCGCTGGTTGCCAATGGATTAGTGAATATAAAATGTAGGTTCTGACTTGGAAGGTGAGTGTCTAAACTACAAGCAGGACGACTAGAAGAACAAGAGGTAGATACGTACTGCTGGAGTAGTCTGGAGGGGCGTACATGTCATTCAGATGTACAGGTCCTGGCTTGGCAACCTTGAGGTAAACCATATCAGAGGTGTTCTTCAGCGCAGCTACTGCCTCCTCATGACGCACGTCCTGTAGCACGATGTTGTTCACCTGAATGTGATGATTGTCAAGAAATGAGAGGAGGAAAGATCCTTGTATCAACACCTGAAAGCCCCCTTGTCTTTTCTGCACTGTGACAACATCATGCATCACAGCAGTCATCACACCAGCCAACACAATAATGAATCATAGCTTGAAGGTATTATGAGATTTCGGTACATTTCAATAGCAGAGAGAAAGGTTGGTGTGTTGTGCGGCGTTAACACAGGTCAAAAGCAGTAGGTAGAGGTTTTAAAGATGCTCTGCATTTTTACAGTTTCTTTTTTAAGATACAGTTCCCTGGAAATATACTGTCAGTCAAAAGTTTTTAAACATCCCATATTTGAGCAGTTTTGGCTACAATGGTGCAACTCAATGTTAATAATGCAATAGAGAACAGGAGAGGGACTGGTACAGTACACCATATATGAAGTGAGAAATGCTGAAAATTGAAAATGGCATGGATCTTGATCAATCTAATAAGACACCTACACAGCATAACACTCTGATTATGTAGTCTGATAGTTTTGAATATACAGCAATTCTGCCAGACTTTTCATATACACAGGTCCTCCAACTATCCAAATATCTCTTGATAATGCCTTAAGTGTCATTTTTTGACAAATATCTCCAGGACTAGCGTAACAATATGCCTGACATTTCATTCCAACAATGACAGCCCAGAACACCACCCAATCTTTTTATTTTAATAAGATATGATAGCTTTGAGATGAGAAGAGATTTTTAGATTTGTGTTTTACTACAATCAGATGCACCGCAGTGGGCAATACAGTAACAAAAAAATATTCTGGTTACAGCGGCGAAAAAATGCTGATCAACATACACAATATTCTGCATCTGATCTGTGTTGTTTCCCAAAGACTGTGGTAGTTACAGATTTTATTTTTAATATGTAACAGCCTTAAATGAATGAAATGTTTCTTACTCTCATGCCCAGTTGGTGGGTCTATTTTACTGTCCCACCTCATGGCCCAAATGGTAGATTACCAATCATGCACAAAGTTATAAATGCTAATGTGTGTTGGGCCATTCTAGGTTACTCATTCAGTCATTTTAAGGGTTGACATGTCCCATAAACGCTCATCCATCTACACTGAGCGCACACCTGCCCAATTACACAAAAATATATTTGCAATGGGTACAGAGAAATTGCTGAATTTTTGTTTAACTCGCCAGTGAACCGCATGAACACCTGAGTTCATTTTGATTTGAACAGCACATATGTGACTGAGGCAGAGGGGGTGCAGGCACGTACAGCTAGCAGGCGGTCTCCAGTCTGCAGCCGTCCATCTTTTTGGGCAGCTCCTCCTTCTATGATCTTGGTAATATAGATACTGTTGTCTCCTGGGATATGCTGGTTCCCGATCCCCCCAGCAATACTGAATCCCAGTCCTGGTTCAGTAACACACAGTCAGTTAGTCAATACTGATTGTGCACACTTTTATCTACATTCCATCTCCACAAATGAATCTGTAGTTACACTACAAACTGCAGAGGGCATGCGACAATGTGCCTACATCTGTATATGTGTTGTACCTTTGGGCCCTTTCAGCAGGTTGACCTCCAGAATCGTCTCAGGTGGGGCCTGCCTCCGTCGGACAAGCAGTCGCACTACAGGTCCCGCCTCCTTCAAGGCTTCCACCGCCCGGCTGTGAACCACCTCAGACACGTCAACATCGTTCACACGCAGCACACAGTCATTAACCCTGAGAAAGGGGAAAAAAAACCAAAACAATTATAAACACAGCACTGTGCGTGGTGCAATGGATTTAATTCACTCCACAAAGACAGGGAGACCCAAGAAAGGTCAATACAATCAAAAACCTCCCAATCTCATAAAAAACACTCCATATCATAATTTTGCGTTTTTCAGGCTTTGGTTTTCCAGTGAATCATAACTTTGAGGAAGCACACAGAGCCAGGGGGCGGAGGGCTGTAGAAACTCTGCCTCCCACACAGCGCTGCCTGGCGGGACACGGTGTTGGTGAGTGTCAGAGATGAAAGTAGAGAGGTTAGAGGAGAGAGAGGATGGAGGGTGCAGTGGAGCTTAGAAAGAGTAGAAGGAGTGAACGAGATAGACTATGGGGAGGAGGGTAATGTGGTGAGGAGAGGAGCTTACCCTAGCCGTCCATCCATAGCAGCTGCTCCTCCAGGGATGATCTTGGTAATGAAAATCCCTGGATCATCAGGAATGTGGGGATTGTCTATTCCTCCAGCAATACTGAAGCCCAGGCCAGAGTTCCCCTGAACACAGGTTATGATTGGTATTTTCAGTAGGATACAATAAACAGTAGACACATGCATGCGCTTAGATGTAAGTGATGGACCCAAGGTGGGCTCAAGGTCACTACCATATGGCTCTTGAGTGTATTGGTATCACATGATCGATGCAAACTGCTCCAGAGATTTCTCCAGGCGTTTCTGTCTGTTTTCATGGACACACGTGCATGTGTGTGTCCTCACATGTGATAAATGGTAATGTCATGTATTCCATTAGAAGAGGGCACTTCATTCAAAACGCAACACGTTTTCTCTGAACCCACAGAGAGGCATCTGTGTTAGAAATGCCCTGTGTCTACAGAAAAATGGATTTATAATCAGAAGAAAAGATGAGTTCAGAAGCATCATTTCTATTGCAAGATACAAAGCTTCTCACTCTCTGCATGAGATACACACTACTACCTCCTGCCGTTCCTGTCCCTGAGATGAGAGAGGACCCTTTTGGATCCAGTAGGTCCAGGCACACTGCTGCATCTGACAGCCGTGGCCACAGAGACAGGCAGCAAACAAGACAGCTGAGAAAAGACTTCACTTTATTATTTTCTATAATTAATGAGCAACAGTCGCAACAAATTAGGACAGAGGGAGGCTGAGGCCTCCCAGTGCGCTGCTCTGGAGCCGAGAGGAGTACACTGGGCCTTACCACCAAATGTTACACACCCACAGACCTTTTAAAGTGTGACTTTGCATAGTTTATTTAAGCTTTCTGCATGCAGAAATGCCACTTAGAGTGAAAGGGGCAGAGAGATATGTGCATCTATCGTGGGTTCGGAGGTGCATCTATATGTGGGTGGAATAATGAGAGCAGAAACATATAGCTCTGCCACTACAGGCTGAACCCCCACTGACAAGTGCAGTGGTGCCTGCTGAACAATTGAACAGGAGAGCACTTTACATTTCTGGCGTCTGCTGATGACGTGCATCAGGGTTATGTAAAAAGCCATGCCTCACTGGCGTTATTCTCTACTCATACTAACATAAGACATCACACATAAGACATCCTTAATGCCATGATGTAACAGCTATAACTTCACCAATGTGTAGTTTAACTTAGGATTCTCATACATTTACATCAATTAAGATTCGTCTTTGGTATTTATGTAGCTCAGTGAGCAAAGACTGAGCTGCTTACTACCACCTAGTGGGGAGAAATTCATCAATCATGCAGAAAACAAAGAGGAACGTGGAAAATGTGGAAAAATGTATTAAGCAACTGGAAAAGCTTACCCTCTCCAAGATGATCTCTTCATATTTGTACATCCCATCACTGCCATTTACCTGTCAAAATAAAAAAAACAACAAAAAAAACATAATGGTTAGTTACATCACTGAGCACAAATGATGCCATTTCCTAAAAATATAGTAAGAAAAAAAGAAAAGCATGTAAATCTTTCAGCTAAATCCTTTACCATATATACAGAGTAGATCTATGTGCAGACTGAACACAGAGAACCGTGGAAAATTGGATTATTGACAAAATATAGAGAACATATACTCAACAGTTTCACTAGCTAAAAATACCACCACGAATTTCTGATTTGTTGCAATGAAAGGCGTCTTTCTTTCTTTCTTTCTTTCCTAAAATGCGTATACACTGTCACACTACATGTGCAACTGCAGTATGCACATTCTCTACAAACAGGCAGGGTCAATAGGATAATGGATATCGGTCCACATGGCAAACAGCATGTTGCTACCAGGAGGAGGCCTTTTCATCCACACACACAAACATGCAAACATGTTCATGCACCGAAAGAGATGAAGTGTGAATGAGAGGGATATATACTGTACAGACAGCGAGAACAGATACTTACATAAGGGCCTGCATCTAGTGAGTCTGCGTTGACAATGATGGGGGGAGGGTTGGCCTGTGAATATGAAGAGATACACATTATCTCAGTGTGTGAGGCGGGCAGCACGCAGACGTAATGCGGTACACACACTATCAATTGGGAGCAAAGTGAACGGATGCCATAGGAACAGTCAGTGAGTCTCCTTGGGACTGAGACTGTGGGGAGGGACATGGAGGAGGCGGGAGGGGGTTGGGAGGTGTGAGGACTGAGAATGAGGACTGGGGAAGAGAGACCGGTGCTTATTAACCACCACAGCCAGACATCCTGCGGTCACCTCATAAAACAAACTGTCTTGTGTACCAGCTGTTGGCACAATACGTTTATCCCACATCTACTTTCACTTTCGTTTAACACACTTGAGAAATAACACCGTGTAGTATCACACAGAAAATGCATGATTTTATGGTGGTACCCACTTAGTTTATATGAAAGGATTTACAGAACGATGCAAACGCAGAAGAAAATAAAACAGAAGGTACAAAACACGACTTCTTAATATATAGTTTAGGATTACGGCAATGTATTGAGCCAACAATGACTCTTTATTATACTTTATTATATACTAATATTAAATGACAGTCTAACACTTTATGTATTTGGGGTTTTTAGTCTTAAAGTAGTAGGTTGATTAATCAATTAGACAACAGAAAGAAAATTAATTTACAATGCCGTTGAAAATTAATTAACACCTGCTCAGATTCCTGTTTTAATTTGGAGGGCTTTATGCCTTTCCTCTGATTATTATAAATGTTAATTTAAGACCTTTGGTGTCTGTGATTTGCCAGACGCCACTGGAGTTTAAATTGTCATATTTTACAGGCTAAGCAGTTGCAGCATTGATAATGATATATCTTTGTCATTTGTAGCCTACGGCATGTAAAGCATTTGTTCAATCAAGTTGTTTAGTCAACAGAAACTTAACTGTCAACTATTCTGATGATCATTTAATTGTTTCAGTTATTTATTGAGAAAAAATACTATTTGGTATTTAGTGCATCTGAAAATGTCACTATGTCACACTGGCATGAGCCTTTTTTTCCCAGTGTTAATTATTTAGACAACAATTAAGCAAATAATGACATTAATTGCAAAAATACTGGACAGATCAGTCAATAATGAAAATAATTGTTGAACTGAATCAACTAAAAACTATAATTATAATAGAATTTTTTCTTGACCCTTTCTATTCTAAATGAATTCTCCTTATGTTGTTGTTTTCTTTAAGGGCGGGAAAAAAAGGTCAAATGGTAAAACACAGATTAACTGTAAGTATCAACAGTAACAGAGGCAGCATTCAAAAATGGAATTAATAAAGTGCTACATATTAGGCTTCACAGTTCATTTAACTTCCCAGCTAAGCTCTTTTGTGCCACCTGGTGTTTCTGTCCCTACTTTGGGATAACCGGAGAAGGAAAGCGCTCAGAGTGAAAACAGAGAAGCAGCAGAGTGAAGGAGGAGACACACTGGTTGGAGCAGCTTGACGGCCATCCTTTAGTTCAGCACACTGACTGTCTACTTTGTATCGATTTGATCGAGTTGTGTGGGTGAGGGGATGCTGACAGTGCTGTTTGGGGACCTTATACTTCCTGAGGTCCAACACTGAGGAGAAAATCACTAGCTGTCTATCTTACTGCTACCCTCCCCACCTCACCCGATCTCACCCCCTCACTTTCATCT
This sequence comes from Amphiprion ocellaris, assembly GCF_022539595.1. Lineage (NCBI taxonomy): Eukaryota > Metazoa > Chordata > Actinopteri > Pomacentridae > Amphiprion > Amphiprion ocellaris. Next base: position 15,177,669 of record NC_072778.1, on the reverse strand, counting down.
CACTAATGTATGAACACACTGGCTGTGCTCAAGCAGCCGATTCTGATCTTACTCCTGAATCCCATAATGCATCCTACTTATGATGCAATTTTGTACATAAACTATACTGTTGTGCCAATGCTTGTATATTGTGCAAGTACAGGTGGGGGAGAAATTAAAGGAAAAAACTGAAAAACTGACCCCTGTAATGAAGGGACTTTCTTAGGCTATGAGGGACACTTGGCTGGCATAATTTGGATCCACTTGCTCCCTTAAAGAGTTACAGAGTCACAGAGTTGTTCTGAGAGATCTCTTTAATCCTGTGATGAAACATGTCTATCCTGATAGGAGTGGTCTCTTCCAGAATGACAAGCCCCCATCCAGAGGGCACGAGGGGTCACTGAATGGTTTGATGAGTATGAAAATGACGTGAATCATATGTTATGGTCTTCACAGTCACCACATCTCAACCTAGCTGAACATATATGGGAGGTTTTGGACCGAGGTGTTAGACAGTGCTCTCTACCACCGTCATCAAAACAACAAACGAAAGAAAATCTTTTGAAATAATGGTGTTCATTCCTCCAGCAGAGTTTCAAGACTTAAAGAATAAATTCCAAGGAGCATGAAAGATGTTCTGACGGTACACTGTGGCTCAACATGGTATTTTGACATTTATGTTGGCTATTCCTTTAATTTGACACCAGCCTGCAGTTGCAGTGATGCTGCTATGTTAGTACAGTGTTTTTAGTACATAAACACAGCTGAATTGGACAAATAACACAAAAATTTATTGAGACTGAATATTTTTGGTAACACTTGACAAAGCATATCATGACATTTCTAGATAAAAACGGAAATGTGCAATATAGAAATTCTTCCCACAATTACCTTACATACAGATATTCAAGGGAAAGCCATCACAGTACAACTTAATGATTTGGAGAAAACTGTCATTTGTCTGACAGATGTCGTGATTTGATTTGTGATATAATTATTTATCCCTTCATCAAACACAATGCATAGTCTGAATTGCAGTCTTCAAAATGTGTTGTTTGTTGCTTCAAACTGCAGTTCTGATTTAAAATCAATCGACTGAAATCTGTAAGTTATTCAAAGAATACAATAATCAATTTAGCTGTTCTATGTAATGTACATTTTACTTTCAACTGCTTGGATAATACTATTAAAGACATCCACTGTGAGATCAAGCTCCTTAAGAAGCAATAAAAGCCTCTCTTGAAGGGATTTTAATCAACCTCCATGTGACTGCAACACCTCTACAAAACAAGTATTTGCTCTTTTGATCAAAAGCACCTCACAAGATGTGCATCACTTCTCCAGCCCTTCACACTTCTTGGTGTTGAGCTCCCCAGTAATGAAGGTTGCTCTCCAGATAACAGGAGCTGTAGATTTGACCCACTCCACTCAGTGGTGATGTGCTATGACTCTGGACAGCTGTGGCTGCAACTCCCCCTCCCAGTCAGCACAATCGGGCCTTGGCTGTAATCTGCATATGGACTAACAGATGCTCATGTCTGTGCTTGTGTTTGCACATTTCTCATGAAAGCTTTGCACATTTCTCTCCCTTCATCTTAGACCCCAATAGCACCCCATAGCACATTCTCAAAATCCAGCAGAGATTTTAATGGGAGCAGCATCTGTATTATGGCTGTAAAACCCACGGCAGCCATGATAGTGACAGTCTATTGCGAATGAAAACTGTGAAAGCAAAGTCAATACAACAAGAAGTGATGAAACACAGCCTGAGGGCAACACAGGGGATACATTGGCTACTGTTGTCCCTATGTGACTGACAGACTAAGCTATTGGATCCACTTCTGAGACCGCATGTGACAAAACCCACCTGTTACAGTATAATGCCTGCAGTGCTTATCATAAGCATCATAGCAGACCGATGCAACCCAATGGGATCACTGAACCTACAAGTCCAGCTGAAACACAATAAACCCATCAGTTGTAAAAAAGCAAAACAAAACAGCAGTATTATCCTGGCCTGGGATTGTTGTATAATCCCTTATCTTAATCTCACATAACAAGCAAACATAAAGGAATAATGAAAGATAATCTCAACACGGGTAATCTCAACATGAGTTTGTTTAACATTTGGCAATTTACTCAGGTAACTTGGATTAGATTGGATTACCCCTCCCTTTTAGGGACTGTGGCTAACCTGCTCTCATTTCTGTGATAACCTCATGCACAGGAATGAGACAGCTGATTAAAGACCTTGAAGTCTGACCACCACTAAAGTTTGCATCACATAATGGAGGTAGCACAGAGTGCCGTCTAAGCTACAGTGGTCCCCCAGAGGACGAACAGAGGATAAACACTGATTTACAGTATCTGGATTTCCCTGCCAGCATCAGAGATTCAAACACAAAAACAGTCTCTTACACACTGATGTCAACCCAGAAGGGGATGGGAATGTCTGTCAGTGAGTTGCAGGTGAATGTGGGTCAGAGAACTTCAAGAGATTCAACTGGTAAGGCAGCGAAAGATTACAGATGTGGTGCAGTGCCAGAGCTGTAGACTGGAATTTGATGTGGACTTCAATCACCACTAACTTTCAAAAGACAAGGCCTTGAGACTTGATTTGAACATGATGACTCAGCAACTTGAGTTGGAATAACCATGACAGCTACAGATGGCCATGTTAATGCTTGTGCTTCTGCACTGAAAAGTTGTGCTGCGTACAGAGACTAGTATCAGCTCTTGAAGGGGAATATTCACATGCAGCAACAATCAGCATTCAGAGATCTAAAAGACTTCTGCTTGTGAAGATGTGTCACTTGACTTGGATTATCCCTTGAAGGCTTGACGTCCTCAATTACGCATGTGATCTGTGTGTAGGTTTATTATCTGGATAATCACATCCAATTCATCGCTACACAGTGTACAAAGGTTTCTAGTTATCTCAATTGTGCCTTCATTTGATTGGCTCTTATTTTTGCAAATTAGTTAAGTGAGTCTTGTGAACAAACATGACTTTTCCCAGGTCACAGGATACAATGCCATATATGGGAGTTATTTTCATATTTTTTTGCAAAAAGATTTGCTAGCTAGCAGGGGGAAGTGGAGTAAGGTCACCTTTTAACTTGCAGGGCAGATTTTTTTTCTTAATGTGACCATGGCAGATGGATGGAATTCACAGGCATAACAACATATGGCTGATAGTTCCCTTCTAATTCAAAACATGAATTATTAAGGCTGTTTACACAGTTGTTGTTCTTTACTTCTTCCCACCTGCAATGCAAGTTTCAGTGTTACAGTAGCTTTGGCACAACACTGTATGAACTACCATGCAAATAGGCTGATATATGGAAGCAAGCGACCACACTGGACACAAAGACCTCATGTACACACAATGACAATAAACCCAGACTGCTTCCCCAGCGTGAGATCATTACAAGTCCCCACTGACCACCAGAGGTGATGAAATCCCTTCATTACAGCGCTTTCTTTCTCTCCCCAGGTTCATTCACCCATCTGTTCAAAATGGTTTCTTATTCATCGATCTATCATCTTGCTCCTCTGTCAGTTGAGGTTGTGAATCTGTCTCTTGTCTCTCGGCATCACAGTGTAAGTGTATCATGTCCTGGTGGCGTTGCACCACACAGAACTCACTTGGCTGCAGACCCTTGAGACAGTATAGCTACAAAGACTCCCAGTGAACCTTGGCAAGTGCAGGGTGCAGGCTTCATCCAAATTGTTAAATAATCAATGTGTTCCCATGGTAACCAGTGCTTGCTCGGTATTGGCCAGTGAGTCTACTTGGCCACCTCCCCTGCTTCACCTCTCAGAGCTTTCACTGTTACCTCACTGCAGCTGATGCGGCGCTGTACTCACACAGGCCTGGCCATTGGTTGGATGTGTCTGACTGCATTCAGTGCTGCCTGACCACATCATACACACACGCACGCACGCACGCACGCACGCACGCACGCACGCACGCACGCACGCACGCACGCACGCACGCACGCACGCACGCACGCACGCACGCACGCACACACTGTATCTCAGATCATGAGAAAATGTGTGTGTAATGTGTTACCGTGATGTATGGACTTGAGAGAATGAATGGAAGGAAGTGTGCAAAATATGACATTATAGCTGCACTGGGGTCAGGAGTACCGATTTAAGTGAATTTCAAACACCTCTGTTGTGTGTCTGTGTTGAAGGAGTTTAAAGATCTGCATAGCTGTCAGTTTTTTTTGATCTGCCTGTGCTGTGCTTAATAGCATATGGTTTGTCAGGCAGATATACAATCCATCATCTACATTAAAGAAAAGGTTCAGCATTTTGGGGATTACGCTGAATTGCTTCCTTGCACAGAGTTGGATGAGAAGATTGAAACTATGTTAATATGAAAACAAATACGCCTACTAGCATCTCTAAAGCTGATTAATGCAATATATCCTGCTTGTTTAATCTGTGCAAAACCCAAAGTGGAGAAACTAAAATTTGCTGGGGTGTTTTTCTACCTTTAGGCTAGCTGCTTCCCTTTTTTCCAGTCTTTAAGCAGAGCTAAGCTAGCTGCCTGCAGGTGTTGCTCCACATCTACTGTATAGATGTGGCTTTAAAAAGATGAGTGATACAAACAATCAACAAGCGGGCAAAAAAATTATAATTCACAAGATGTGAAAGGTGCTATTCTTTAAATTGTTTAGCACAATTAAGATGTGAATGTGGTTGCACACAGTCTTTCTTTTAACGTATGGTCATAATGGTGGTAAACAAATGGCAGAGAAACATACTGCAGTTGGTCATCAAAATAAAATAAACATTAGAGAAATATCAATTTTAACAGTGTAATCAAATTTTTTCAAAACGGTGGTGTATCCCCACATTATATGTGTACAACTACATGTCTGCATCACTCTTGATGGAAATAATATTAGGAATATTAAACCCTAGCAGTCTTTTTTGACTGTCAGCAATACGTTTTGTGTTTTCAAGGATGCTAAAAAAAAAAAAAGAAAAAGAAAAACACAAAAAGAAGATGGTAGAATGCTGTAATGTTCAAAAATTGAAAAGAGAAAATGGTGAAAAGAACAACAAATATCTGTATGAATAATGATATTTTTAGCAGATTTAAATATAGTAAAACTGTCATTTTATAGTCACACATAGTAAAAGAACAAATTACTATTTGTATACATGCCGATTTTAGGATGTGGACAATATGTATAGTTTTGGCCTGTTGCTTTTACAGTCAACATGTAAATTAATACCTCATTTCTGTGACTTTACTAAATGTTATCTCTAATTTCACAAAAGAAAATCTGTAAAATAACAGTGAAAATAAATTACTACTTTGAACCTTAATATACATATTTTTTCATTCAAATATATGCAAATATATGTAAATAATAACCTTTTTGCAAAGTACAGTAGAAAAAGTGTAACTTTACAATTAAAGTTGTAAAAGACCAAATTTATAAAAGACCAAAAATCAGTAAATATATAGATTTTTTTATACAGCTGTTATTTACAGTTTTAGTCTGTTTTTTAATGGCTAACAGAGGAATTAATACTTTTTTCTTTTGATTTTACTACTTATTATGAATAATTTAACTGTGATCACAGTTAAAAACTGTTAAAAGGAGGTTTACAATGTAAAGCAAAGAGGAAGAACAACAGGGTTCAGCTTGTGCACAGCGGCGGCATGCTGACAGGGCAATAACCGCTTCTTCCTTAGCAAACATTTTCGTATCACTTCCTCTCTCACCACCTGACATGGGTGCTCAGTCTCCAGTGGTGACATCGCAGTGAAATACGACAGTCGACCATGCTGAGACGATGCGCCCAGTCAGTCAAATGATACAGCCAATGCTGAAGGAAGCTCTTCCTGGATCTTAAGTCAGCGCTAATGGCAGATAGGAGAACAAGGCATGCTATGACAGGCTTATTTATCTAAAAATGTAGGTGCCTCTAGCAGTGGTGCGTTTATGTTTTCTTGCAGAATCTGGAAGAAATGCAGTCAGTGGTGATGCTCTAATCTGCCAGCTTTCATTGGTCTCTTGTAGGCCACGCTGCAGTCCAATCAATACCTACTCAATTACCATGCACCCAACATCTCATTCACGCTGTATCTCCTGTGCCAGAGGGAAGAGGGAAGGCGAGAAACAAGGTGAGAGAAGAAGCGACGGATGGATCTGAGGAGGATGAACACATGACAGCCAGAGATGTTTTACTCACAGACACTGTCAAAACTCAATGTCAGGGACAAAGGCGGAATAACGAGATGTAATGAAGAAAATCCCACAGCGGTAAAGGTCAAGTGCTCCTTCTCTCCTTCTACAACACCAGCTGAATTCAGGCATTCATTTCAATGAGGAAATTAATTAGTTCACCCATAAAATGGTCCCATTAAAGTTCAAAGTTTTCAGATTTGATGGCTATGATTGAGCATTTTGACTGTGTCCACCTCAGCACCGAACCCTCCCTACACACACCACAGACACACATCTACGAAACTATAATTAATAGCCCGTCACAGCTGTCAGCAGCGCTCCCTCCTCATTTTTATGTAATATTACAAAAGCATGCTCTGGCTTACCTCTCTGTCATGCTGAGCAGCTCCAAATGAGAGCTGGCTAGTTTGACCTTCACAAGTGCAACCACACAGGGAAAAGTACTTAGTGTAACGAATATTCATAACAGGGTTTCTCGAGAGGGCCTTCTACACGTCTGCTGACAATTGATCAGGTTTGAACCTGACTGTGTCTCCCCCTGTGTGTGCCTTTGACATATATATACGTACTGTGGATAAGTGTGCATTTTGCCACGTCATAGTGGGAAAAGTACAGGTTGAGAATAATATTAACAGCAGCTGATATTGTTCATGCTGCCTCACTGTCACAACGTCGTGGTTTACTGGAACATTTGAGTAGAACTGAGCCATTGCTAATGTCATTATAGTGGTAGCAGCTGTGCTTCTCCTTCCATGACACAATGCCTAAAATGTCTGCGGTCAAAGAGGACAATACTTGAGATGGGTGACAGTTTAGTATCATGTTTGTCAGCTTTTAGCCATAACCTGATCTTATTTAGCCTGGCTAAATAAAATATATATATATATCTACAATTCAAACCCTGAATTTCAAGAAAATTGTTATAAAAAGTTTAAATTATGAAAAAGAGAAACATGGCAAATTAATTTCCTAATTAATTAGATTATGTTTTAATTTGCATTTGCCATATAGTGTGATGAACTGACATCATAATATGTCAGTTGATTCAGATTTGTGATAGTGCTTTTTTTTTTAATACAATGGACTTCATTTAATTTTACTAAAAACCTAAATTTTAAATTAATAAATACTTACAATTTTCTCAGAAGGAAATGCAACCTGTGGCCTGTTAAAAACATACCTGTAGCTTTCAAAAAATATGTTCAGTTTGAATACATAATAGGGTCATGTTCTAAGTTTTTTAATTTAAAAAAACATTTCAAAATATATATAAATGAGTTAATTGTCTCATAGATCTAATAATCATAATCTCTTTTCTGAAAATGTTCCCAGAACACAAAATATTATTTTTAGACTGCAAATTTTGTTTGACACTCCAAACAGTTCAAAATTCTAATTTATTCCATTTACAGTTACATAACACAAAGAGAAGCTGCAAATTGTCCAGCTGAAATGCTGAAACCAGAGAATGCATGTTAACTGGACAAACAGCTTCAATAAACTGACTCCATCAAAATGATTTCAGATTAATCCAAAACAGGTACTGGCTTCAGTATTATTCTTTGCTGTGAAGTACTGTACATGTATAAAGCAACACTACAAGTGATGTCTCAGTGTTATTTGTCGGACTGAGTCAGCCCTGCTTCTCAAATGTTGCTGCTAATGAGTGGGTGTCAGAATTACAGGTGCTACCTCTCATGGCAACAGCCAACTGTTGTGCTAAAGATGGTTACTGCAAAAATATAAACAGTCAATAATCAACGCTGTTTTTTTTATTCAGATCCCCTGTTTTGACAATTACTGCACCGCTAATTTACATTAGTCACTGGTGTCTCCATTGCACAGCCTACACCGGGAGGCTCAGTCACAAAGTAACAGCTCCAGTGAAAGTTACCACATGTGCTATGGCGAGGCTCCACTGAACCAAGCCTGTCATGTGTGAGTGTCATCAGTATGCTTCACATAATCCCACCCCCACTCCTACGTCTACATTAGAGGTCACTGCAGCATGTTTGCTCACCACTCTTGACTAGTTCCTACCTTTTGTTGCTAAGCTGAAAGAGCTGCTAAGCTTGCTTCTCTTTGGTGTTTTGGATCCTCAGCTAAGTACCGGTGACAACCACACACAACTAAGCGCTGCCATTTTGACGCTTTCACCAGTGTCATGTTGCCTCCTCAGTCAACACAACTGTATTATTCTGTTGGTGTGATTGTTTTCTTCAGCTTTTATTTATTTAAATTAATCATTTTTTCATTTTGATTCACTGCATTCTCTGTGTGAAGCTACGAAGATGCCAGTTGTGTTGCTGAGGTATGACTTGACAAGGTCAGACCATAAACATTCAATAACAATGTAGAAATCATCCATAAATAAATCTAAATGTTTTCAGAACATTTACATCTATACTGAAAGTAATAGGCAAAGAGCAACTACAGGAGACATGTGGGCGTGCATGAGTGGATGGGCATTTAGAAATTAAATATGCACAGTGTATTACAGCTTAGTCTCTAAAGGTAAAATGTGTCACATACTTTTCAGAATTTAAAGCCCTTAAAGTTTTATGTCAATAAAACAGACATGGAGTAAGTTGAGAAGACATAGGAGGTAAGTAAGCTTAGAAGACTGGCTCTGACAAATGTTCACAAAAATCTGCTCATGAGCATCTATAAAGTTAACTAATTAAATATTATATGTTATTTGCTTCAAGGTTAAAGACAAAATTTTGCCATTTGGCTAACTGTCATTTTACCACAAAAGTTTTTGTATGGACTTAACACATAATATATAATCATTTACGACCACCTTCAACGACAGTCAAGTTTGGTACCTTGCTAACGTGTTCATATGGTGTTTTTTTATATGCTAGAGGACACATCATAATAGGGAGGAAAATAAGGAGAGAATGGCGTGGTTGAGCAATTCCACCTTAAACTGCAGTGTACTGATGACAGTCAACACAACACACTCAGACTGCTGGAGTTTGATATTTAACAAACCTCAGGAACCAAATCTGTCAGGCTGCAGGGCGTGACATTTTGTATCATTAAAGTACTATAGAATTGGTTTCCGGTTTTAACGTTCATGGCTGAATTACCTCAGTGATACCACTTGCCATTGTGTAGCAATGTAGCAGTACGCTGTTAAAAAAATCCATTAAAAAAGGAAAAATCTGGCAGCAAAAGTGCCAGAAAAAATCTTTAAAAAATTAAGAAATTTTGACAGTAACAGCAAATATCTATAACATATTTTTTTGTGAATATCTTACAAAAATGTGTGAGTTTACACTCATATGTAAAAAAACAAAACAAAACAAAAACGAATGACCATTTCTAAAATTACATGGGTTGGAGGTTGACACAGTCAAAAAAATATCTTCCATTTTTAGTTCTTAATATACATTGTTCTTTTTTTTATTTTTTTTACCTGTAATTCTTATTTTTAATTTTTGCTGCCCTTGATAGAGAAAAAAAAAAGTGTAATTTTGCAGTCAAACAATATAAAAGAACCAATTATCATTTTTAAGAATACAGATTTTTGATGTGGAAACTATTGACAGGTTTGGATAGTTTTTTTGGTTACCATGTAAATAAATAATTTTATTCTGTGATTGTACTTATTATTATCTGTAACTGAATAAAACAGGGAAACTTGTAAAACAACAGTAAATTGTTCCAAAAAGTTACAGTTAAATACCTTTATTTTTTTACAGTGTAGCTTTACAGTGTTTGAGAAGAGTCATAAGTGAGCTGGTGTGCTGAGCTGCAGTGAGTTGGCAGGTCTGCACTGAGAGAGGGACAGGCGGCAACGTCACTGATTTGCAGTCTAAAGGAGGCAATAGTGTAGCGTTACATCTACCATTTAAGGTAGGATGGGATTATTTTCATGACAAAAAATTCTAATTATGTAACCTTGATTGAGAGAGATGAACTTTTAAGGGTTTAATCAATGACTGGAGCGACTTCAGTTAGTGAGCTTCAGAGGCGCTGATAGTGGGATTTTTGTTGGCTTGGCTAGCTGTTTCCTACCGTTTTCAGTCTTTGTGCTAAGCTATCTGGCTGCAGGCTGCAGCTTCATATTTACCATGCATACATGAGAGTCAGTCAACTGTGTCATTTAAATGATCTCAAGCTGTCTGCCTCTGCCTTTATCCTTAAATTTAAAATGAATTCTCAGAGAAGTATCTTACTGCAACTCAAAGGAATCTATATGAAAATGAACAATCTGAAACTATTTACCACCAAAAACATCTGATGGTTCACAGTGCCCTGTAGTTTGTCAGTGAGTGTCTGTTTCGCTTTGCTCTGATTCAGTTTTGTTACCTTCATTTTCTTTATTCTTTTCTTGAGCACCCTACAACACAATCTTCTGAGCTGCAATTAGACTCGTCCAATTTTAGACTTTTTTTTCTTTTTAATCAGCAACATTGGACAGTGATTCTACTTGATCGTCTCAGAGATGTTGTGAACACTCTCCCCCAGGGCCACAATGATCCTTAAACCTCTCCGATGCATTTTTTTGCAAAAAAAATAAAGGATTTGTTTTCCTCTTTTTCTTTTACCTGTCTTTAACTCCAGTAGTAGATAAATGGCAACTACAGCTCATCAGCTGGTGCTGGTTTACAAATAAAAATCATGAGACTGCGCTAAAAATACAAAGAGCAAACAAATAATTCTTAGAGTTACAACTGTGAAAATAATACAATTAAAATAACGAGGTTAACTTGGACACAAAGGCTATTGAATACCATTGGTCCCCACCTCCCAGGAGGTTCAGTCTGTCTCCACATACAGCAGCAGAGATCTTACTGTCATGGCTGAGGTTTCATGCTCTTCTATAAGCTCCACATGGGAACACCCACACACTCACATATCTCCATTCACTACCCTTGGCTGAGTTTTGGCTCACAATAAGTGTAGGTGTTGAAAGTGATGAAGAATTACAGTAAGTAGGACAACGGGCGAGGCAACAAAAACAAGAGCCGTGCCTCTAGTTTCCCTCTGATAGTTATGAATACATGAGCACATTTATCCATATGCTGATGTATTTAGCGCCAAACAGCATAGGGAAAAACAGGGCATTGTTTTAAATGTTTGTAGCACTTTGGTGATTGCCAAATCAATCTGCCTCCTGTCGAGGGTCCAGATTTGCCATTTTTCTCTGCCCTCCTTGGGTTGTGTTCAGGCAGACACTGTCCCCTAAAGAATGCGTCTCAGGCAAGATCAGAGCAGCCATCTTATTGGACTGGAGAGATGACACAGTGATCTGAGAACACTCAAAGCTTTAATGTTCCAACACATCTAACTGGGACTTCTGCGATGAAACACTGTATACCAGCTGGCTGTCACAATGACAAAATGTATGGACTGTAGCCATCTACATACAAACGCAGTGAGATAAACAACAGCTTTTAGTTTCAGAATGTGCTGAAAATGGAAATCCTCCCTGGGAGTGGATTGGAGCTTAAAGGGATAGTTTGGCATTTTGGGTAATAATTTGCCTTCTTGCTATAAGTTAAATGAGAGGTTAGACGTCTCTCTTATGTTCATCTGGCAAATATGATACTACATCCAGGGGACAATTAGCTTAGGTTAGTCTAAAGACACAGGAAACGGAGAGAAATGGGTAGACTGGCGTTTTTCAAACAAAGCTCACAAAATCTCCATACCAGCATCTCTAAAGCTCTGTAATAAACACTCAATATGTTGTTGGTCTAATCTGCACAAACAAAAGTGTAAAATTTGTAGCTGTACGGCAGAGACTGAAAGAAGTTAGAGACCCTGAAAAAGTATGGCACAAATCCACCATAAAACCTCATCTTGTTCAGTTTTTATCCAGATTAAAATTGTATTACAAACAATATGTAAATTAGTGAGATTTATTTTTTTATGCTTGCATGGACTAAGATCTAAAATAGTTTTTAAATCACCTTACATCTAATCTTTTTAAGTTCTATAAAATATATATCTTGTAGTCGTCTGCTTATGTCCAACTCTAAATGTAACTGACTAAATATTACATTTCATATATTTAAGCCTTACAAGCCAAAGCTTTACGACAAAAATTTACCATATTTGACTTGAAACAGTGGCTAGGCAACTTACTGCTCACCACATAACAGCTTGTAAAATAGCTAACTCTTGTTTTTATACTTTGGTTTTTGAATGGGCAAATACGAAGCTACACCAAATTAGCTCAGCTTATCTCAAAGACTGGAAATGGAGAGAAAGGGCTATAATGACTTTTTGCAAACAAAGGCATCAAAATTTGCAGTCCAGTACAGCTGAAGCTCCAAAATAGACACATCTAGTCTGGAGAGAGCCAGGCTAGATGTCTAAAGATGTTTCCAGTTTTTGTACTAAGCTAAACCAATTGTCTCCTGGCTGCAATTTTACATTTAGCATACAGATGTGAAAGTGAAAACGATGTTACCCAGTATGTGTATTTCTCCTCCTAAAAAAGGCAATTGTTTGTTGGCTCCAACTTCTCAAATGTAATAAATTACTGTTGTACTCTGTATTTACCCATTGTAAAAACTAAATCTCTTTGAACTTCGGGTTGTTGGTCAGACAAAAAATAACTATGAAAAATTATTAGGTGAATTTTTCACAATTTTGTGACATTTCATAACACGCATTTATGTATTACAAAAAACAAAAATATTTTTGGTGAATTTGTAATGTAATACTGTACATCCTAAATGCATCTTAGAAGAATCACCAAACAAAATAAAATCTGAATAAACATCATGAGATTAAAATACTAATTAAATTTCACTCCGGCTTTGCCTGAGCTTAGGCAAAGTGTTCGACAGAACGAACTATCAGATTGAATATTTTATTACATAATCGTAGCCAATGTTTGTGCACAAATTGAATTAGTACTAAAGGGATAAAAAAACAGGAGAAGAACAAAACAAATCTCATATCATATTTTTAAAAGCTTTAAAAACATCAAACAACTGCTTTTAGCTTTCCTTCTGGAGCTGGTTACAGTAAACGTTAATGCAATGTGAATGACAGTCTGAATTTCTTTAGCACACCTTGATTTGTTGAAACAGCAGGACTCATTTTATTAAATTGTGGGTGCATGAATTGGTGTTGCGTCATTCCTGTCACTCAGACAGCCCCTCTCCTCCCCTCCCTCATTCCCGCCTTCTGAGATATTCCAGTGAACATATGCAGGGCTAGGATTTGGCTGATTACATAATTGGAAATTTTAATGGTGAATATTAATCCACAATGGCCCATATTGGGTTTTATAAGCAGGCTGATCAGGATCTGCAGGCTCTCAGTAAGCAGCAGCAGCAGCAGTCTATGGACAATGAAGCTCTGGGCTAGAAGAGCTCTTTATATTACACAAGTGGCACGGCTGACACAGCAGAACACCACTACAATGCTCAATAATGCTGCTCACCACATACCTATAGCACATTTCTGTATCCTATTTATAGCTGCTGCTCCAACATCACATTGCAGACATGCAATTCTACATAGAAATAAAAGATTTGTTCCTTGACAGTTGTGTCAATGTGGCAATCAAAGGAGCTCCTGGAAAAACCAGAAGGATTTGGTTGCCTGCGTATCAACATTGCAGTCTGTGGTAATTAGCTAGCTGAGCAGCAAAGCTACTGTGCAGCTCTGACTGAGCCTGCACCATGGCAACACACAGGGCTGTGTCTGAGCACAGGCACCTCTCCGCTTTCCTTTCCTCCCCCCTCTTTCCTCCCTTGCCGTTCCTCTTCTTAACTGGCTCATCCCTTTCTTTACGCCACACCTCTTATTTCTTCACCTCTTTTCTCCAGCTTCCCATCCCTTCCTCCATGCCCTTCTCCTCTCCAAATCTCCCTCCCGTGCATCTCGTCCTCTCTTGCATCATCACAGCCTAAACCGACACAACAGAAAAGACACTCGCTGGTTCACATGCAGGGAGGGCTTGGTGTCGCTGCTTTCCTCGACATTCTGAACACAAGCATGAGCATTTTTATGGCATACAGCAATCAGTATGATGTCTTCTATATTTTACGTTCTTCATGCTGGATTGCACACAGTGCGCATTTTTATTAACATAACAAAATGTGCATATTTAATGCATCTGCAAGCTGTTAATGGCCAGTGCAAAATGTAAATATAAAATATTCCTTATTGAGTTCCATGTGACATTAGGTCCCTAGTAACTAAAGCATAATTGCAGAAATGGTTAATAATCTTAGTTATATACTTATTTGCTTTCTTGTAGGTATATCAGTATTTTAAATGTGAAAGTAGTGAGAAAAAGGAAGGAAAAGGTGCTTGTAGACATTTTTAAAGCTCTCGTCAGTCTCAGGATAGTGGTTTCCTCATGTGTTCATTCTTATTTTTTGTTCATACAACATGTGCAGCACTTTGGTCAAGTCAGGTTGTTTTAAAATATGCTATATAAATAAAGATGCTTTGATCTTGACACATGATTTTTTACAGGATGATTTCCATTATTTTTGGTGGCGGGAAGAACTGAGTACCTTTGAAATCGCAAAGCCTAATGGAAAATGCTACGTTTAATATGTTTAATGTTTCCATTTACTGAACATTTACTCCATGTCAGCTGCATTTTGTTCAAAGGAAAGGCTAAAAAGTTGTGTCAATTTTGCAAACAGCAGCTTGCATATTACAGCTCAACATGGTAGATCATCTTTAAACAGTAGGCAAATTTGGTCTTCTCCGAGCATGTGGTTGTCATTTCAGTATAAGATCACGAGGTTAAAATCATTTATTGTGCTGCAATCTATCATTGGTTTAGGCTAACAAGGCTAGCAGATAGAATGCACTTTATGCACACTGACTGGTTGAAGAATAGGTACGATGTCAGTTGTACACTTATGTACTTTGAGTTGCTGGGTCAGTGGCATGTTCTTTGCCACACGTTCATCCTTGTTGGTAGAATATTGCTAAGAAAGGTAGTACTTTTTTACTCAGAATTATTAACATTTTTCAGAGGCATGGCCCTTTTATTTGATTGATCATGGAGAACCATTGGGACCTGATTGTCCTTCTTTCATGTGTGTTAATTTACAGATCATGGTGATGGCATCTAATCAAGGCAAGTCCATCCTGTCCCATTACATCTGGAAGAGTCCAGAGTGGAAAAAAGGGCATCTTGCAGCTTTAAATGCACTGACGAGAGAGCAACACCTTCCACTTTATTTGAAAGGAGACATAATGCTGGCATATCACAATAATATGGGGTGATTTATTTCCAGTTGCTATATAAAACACAGTGGAACACTGTCTGCTTTGTACTTTCCTCACATGTCTCAGCTTGAGGGAATTCAACTCGAAGGCAACAAAAATTGCAAAGGCAGATCTGTGAAACTGATAATCGAATAGTGCTATGTAATGTCTAAAACGTCTTAGTAGCCCAAAACATCTGTCAAGGTTTTAGTATTTTTAATGAACATTTGGAGAATTAGTTTTGCATATGCAAGTTTCACAGCCTGCCTGTCAGAAAGATATGAGCTCAGTTATGCAAAAACTTCATTTTTGGAAGCCTAGACAATCACAAAAGCTGAAACATGAAGCAGACATACCACAAGATATGAAAATATTAACATCAGCCAAGCATGAAGTTATTATCGTAAAGAAGTATAAACATGCCTGAATCTTTCAATATGCAATAACAATCCTATAATCTTATCTGACCAGGCTACATTTAATAAAACTTTCAACAATGCAGCTTTTCAAGAAAGGCGCTGTTTATATTGTAAATGAAAATCTGGTTTAAACCAAACCCAACTGGTGAGACTGACATGGAAATGAGGTATTACATGCTTAAGTTTAGTCTTTTTTTCTCTGCTGAGTTATACAGAGCAATGAAACACATCATTTACATGCACATATATCAGGCAACAACTGCTAAAGCTGAGTGTTTAAATAATGTGGATGTTCCTCTGATTGCTATGAGCTACTGCACTAAAACACTAAAACCAAAGATGCACGATACTGGATTTTTTCTGATATCTGACATGCCAAAATTTTCCAACCCATTTTGGATGATTGCTGATGCCAGCACTAATATATGCACATGTTTTTTCCCACCTAATTACAGAAAAAATGTCTTCCCTGTACTGGAAGTAACATGTTACTATGTCTACTTTAATCGTGATGGACCATGTTGGTGCAGACATAAAATATGACGGAAGATAAGAAAACTACTTCAATTTACATTTTAAACATCCCACATCTATTTTTATGTAACATTTTCAAATAAAACTGTACAATTCTAGCCTGACAGGCATTATCTGCCTGCCAATGTACATTTTGGATGGATGCCAGTATTTCATTTTAATGCCATAATGCATCCCTTTACGTAAATTTTACTGATGCAAAAAGGAAAAAAATAATTTTTCTAATATAGACCAACTATCTTATCCAACAAGAGAGGCATTAGCATGACTCCCACTAGTGATTTAGTGAAGAATTAGTGTTCCATAAAGAGGCCATGCGTTTATTTGACTGACACGTGTCTTTTATCACACTCATCTGTGTTTACTTGTGTTTTCTAAACCACAGACAAAATGGCATCAAACAATAAACCAAGTCAAGCCTTAAAAACACCCACCCAGAGACATTTAAGTGACAATATGCAAACCATGTCCATATTGGTAAATTACTAATATACACTGTAAAGGTGATTTCATGAGAGTGAATTTGGATTTGGCTGAAAGAATGTGTTACATTTTGAAGAAGCATCAACAAAAATGCACAGACACACAGAGGGAAACAAAAAGTAATAAATCCATAAAAACAATTCCAAGGCAGAGATGTTCTATCAACAGTGTAATAAAATGTACGATATTAAGCTGGGATTGCTTGTATTGTTTATATCTGTGACAGGGTGAGGACCTGCTTTCTCTTTATCTTTCCCTCAGATTGAGATGTGTGTTTGTGTTTTTCCAAACTCAGTGGGTAGATAGAGTCGATTTTCACTAAAAGAAATGACTGATGATGAATGGAGGGACATGTTTAAAGGTCATTTGTGGGATACATACAACAGACATAGGTCTGGATAATGTTCGTTGTTAGCTCAGTGGGAGGAAAACAGGAAGTCCATGTGAGTCGAACATATGTTACCTCAATGTACTGTATGTCTATACTGCTCACATAACAAGACGCTGCCAATATAAAAGGCCACATACAGTTCTTAGAGGAGGAGAAAGCGTATTTTTAACCTGCTATCAGCTTTAAAAAAGCACAAAGTTTCTTCACCATATTATGCTATATGCACTAATCCAGAGCTGTAGCTGCAGAGCAAGCAGCCAGAATCCCATTCCAGCAGTCTGTGGATAGCTTGAGTTTCTAGCTTGAACAAAAATTTGCACAAAACTAGTTTGGAAAAATTACATCAAGGTAATCTGCTGCTAAATTTGGGATTTGTCTACAGCATATCTTAAAACCATCCCATCAATCCAGTTTATGTATGTGCACAAATCAGTCGAGGCCTGGACACTTTTATCAGGGATATTAAAATGATTCATGTTAACCAATATGGGTGAAGACTGATCCGCCTTGGTAAAGATATAGACCTACAAAAAAAAGTACGGTGTCAAATGAATACATAACAAGTTCAGCCATTGAAGGATCTATTATAGAATAGATTTTTTTTATGAACGCCTTTATATGTTTGGCCATTGTCCCTACTGGTTACGATAACATATTACAAACACAACATGTACGATGCTAGCCAAGATAAAAGACATTCTGGTTGTGATTATTTATGTTTTCAGTTCAGATTAAAAAGTATATAAGATTAAGAGGATAAAAAAGGACTTATTTAAAATACTATGTGATCACTCAGGCTTGTCTGCACTGTTCTCTTAACTTCATGAGATGTCGATAGCAGAAAACTGAAATTTCCTGTTTTTATACATATATATATAAATAATGTAAAGTGTTGCAGTTTAGGCATGTGGCATGATTTCCATTATATATAAATTAAGATGATTTATGAAACCATTTGGTAATTAGCAAAGATCAGAATCAGACTAGATTAAGCTAGATTTATGCAGTTAATGACGAAATTTTTATGAAGTATTTATATAAAGCACTGCGAATACACATCACTACACTAATCATGCTGAAACACAAGTCTGGAGTTGTTTGATGCCTGTGCATCCTCTCCAAACACTGTTCTACACCCCAAAATGAAGCCTTTGATTTGTACTATGTATGAAAAAAAAAAGCGCGGAGGAGGAGAAGGGCAGTGGAAGACAGGAGGGGGATGATATAAATGAAGAACACTGAAGAACAACACACACACACAAAAATGAGAGGCCAGACCAAATGGCTGAAGGGCTGCTTGGATAATGCATTAGACAGAGATGGCACTCAGAGCAGCTACACATGGTAAGAAATGCACTGCTTCGCCAAATGTCCTCCACACACACACACACACACACATACAGAGAGAGAGAGTTGTGTATCTGTGACTTCAGAGGACATTACATTGACTTACATTCATTACCTGGACACTTAGTTTAATCTTAACCATAACTACTATTGGCCTAATCCTGAACCTTATCGAACCATCAAACATGTCTTCTTCTTAAATTTTGTGGAGACTTGCTTTTTGTCCTCGCAAGAAAGACACATTTTTATAATGTGACTATGTAAACAGATTTAGGTCCCTGCAACATGAGTAATACATGAACCATGCGCTCGTTCTGTAACACACACACACACGCGCGCGTGCGCACACACACACACACACACACACACACACACACACACACACACACACACACACACACACACGCGCACACACACACACACACACATTTCCAGAAAATGGAAGACAGAACAAAAAGTATTTTGCTTGCTGTATGATGATTTGTCCCAAAATATGTGAATGCTGCCCACAATCTGGATCTCAAATAATTTCCTGTAAACCTGAATTTAAACAGTTTGACCACTCAAATACCATATATTTTTTTTTAAAGGAACCTTTGCAGAAATACATAGGAATAACACAGCACTGTGTTCGACGTCTGTTCTTAGCAGTTGTGTGGACATTTTGCCATTACTGACCAAGTGGAATAACTGTTGCTAGTTTAACGGTGGTGATGATTCTGTTTTCTGACTCAAATAGCTTTTCAGTAGCAATACTCTTTTGGTAGTGTGGTAGTTTCCATGTAATCTATTTTCCCTGTACATCTTCTACATAAATTAGTGCTGTCAAATGATTAAAATGTGCCATCAGATTAATCACAGTATTGCTGTGGATTAATTTTGATTAATCTCGATTAAATAGCATTCATTTTGAATCTATATTCATTTTCAGTTTCAGGGATTTTGAGTCATTCCTCAGATGGGTTAACTGCATTAAGATTTTTAATCAGATTAATCATGATGATGGATTAACCGCATTAATGCGTACATTTTGAGAGCCCTGATATAAATAAAACAAAAGTTTTCTATGTGACCATTAACTGTATATAATAAATTATAAAACCTCCATGGTGCCACCCATAGGTTTCCTGAACAGCAGTTTTAAAGCCATTTCCATCTTGGCTGCGCCTAACTCCTCCTCTATAACTCCTGGATAATCCAAAAATGAGCAAAGAAGTGAAGTGTGACATGTATGGTCCTATGATGGCGCTGCCCTGTTACCAAAATCAGCCACGGCCCTAATTATGCATAGCTTTAAAACTTAGTACAATTTAAACATATGGATTATAGTTTTAAAGTACTGTACAGTTCATGTAGTCATGAATGGGGAAATCTACTTTAGAGACCAGGCTGTAAAACATGTATATTTCTGCTTTAAGTTTGGGCTTCAAGTCTATGACAATTAACTCTCTTTTGAAGCAGCTTCAAGTGGCTATTCCAGGAACTGCAGTTTTTTGCCACATTGGTTTCACTTTGAGCCCTGGAGGTTGGCTCTTGTACATGTATAAGCAGCCGGTTAGCAGCTTCTTTAACACCTCGCTACATGTTTTTCAGAGTCTGCAGGCAGGAAGTGAATAAAATTCAACATCAAAAACATAAGAAGTAGCTTTTGATATTGTAAACAGCTAAGATTATTTTAAACATACATTTCATCTCCTTAGTAAGGTATCAAAAATGTATTCTGTGATATTCGTACTGAAACTCTGGCATGATGGTGGCAACAAATAGCAACAAACAGTCCTTGATGCTAAAAAGAAGGGCAGGTATTCAAATAATAGTCAAGTCTTCAATACAAAGCATGAAGTAAAAAAGGTGAGAAACCCTGAGAATTACCTTACCTCTTGTGGACAAGTGGGATTGGATTTAGCATAACACACATTTCCACAGTGCAAGAACAGTGTCGTACTAATCTGAATTCCTCGCCTCTATCAGAAATTCTCTTTTCATTTACTAATTGCACTCATTTGTACTCTTTCACATTTTATCAAGCAATGTTAAATTACTATAAATATAACCCAACACTTCCTGCAGATGCTTCAAATTAAAAGCCCACATAGAATGAGAGAGATTTTGCCTTTTGAGCCGCAGGAAGGTTGCTAATGTGAAACATCTGAGGGGGGAAGTGTTGTGTGCCATTGGCAGCATCTTAAAAGCAATTTAAAAACAGCAAAATGGCGGCAACTGGAAATAATTAGTGAATGAAAACAGTATTTCTTTTAGAGAAGAGGGGTGACTATGACATATTGCTGTACTGACAACAAATGAATGTGAGTTCCTGAAACAGCAAACAAAGCTCAGAGGGCTTATATGGTTTATTTCTCTGTACACTGTAAGAGATGAAAGTTTTTGAACAGTATTTAACTGTACCTTTTTAAACAATGTACCTTTTTGCAGAATTTAGATGTTAACTGTAAAAAATCTGCAAACTATACATAATGTCTACATTGAAAATCAATATATTTGCAAATGGCAAATGATTCCTTTACAACATTTACCTGTAAAATTACACCTTTTTGAAAAAAATAGTATTTAAATCAGCAAAAAATGACATTATATTACAGATATGTGACATTATTTGAAAGAAAAATGATGCATATTAATGACTGAAAAATGACAAGAAATGCTTTTGAATGTCATTTTACAGACTGTATGTTTTGTTAAATTACAGATAATATCTGATAAAAATACAGATATCACTGGTTGACTGTTAAAAAAAAGAATTTTTACATATACTAATTTGTTCTTTCACAATGTGTGCTGGTAAAATTACACAGTTTTACTGTATTTAAATTTGTCAAAAGCAAAATTACTTTACATGTATTTCCAGCTATTTTCACAGTTTTACAGATTTTAAATGTTACAGTATTCCATCATTTTGAAAATATATCTGGCAAAATTTGCAAACAACATGCTCATGATTTGTTTAGCCTTTGCTGAAGTTTTTGTCATAGGTACATTTAGGTAGCTTTTCTACACTCAACATTACATACCTGTCTTAAATACCAGAACTGTTTGCCTTTCTATCCTTGTTTTAGTATTTTTTAAGGTAAAAAAAAACCCCTCTTTTTACAAAATCCACTTGTAGCTCTTCATGTTTTGCAGCTCAGGCCCTCACAATCATCAATTTTAAACCATTTGCAGCTGCTAGTAATGTCTATTTATAATTCACAGTTAACGCCAGTATTTTTTTTTTGGTATTGACTACTCAGGATTTTGTGTACCTTATTGTAAAGTGTTACCAAAATAAATGCTGATATGACGGTTGAATAAAGGCAATAAAAGCACAAGCACTGTTGAAAGCACCCACACACCCCCACAAAAATGAAGAGGAGTCAGAAGGCTTAGGGACTAGCTCTTCACTGATATTGATTGGATATACACATATTCCATGGCAGCATGTGGGTGATGGAGCCGCTGTACTTTGCTGAAGATGCTAGCACATTCTTACTGATAGGAGTCTAGCATAGCAGAATAAAGGTTTAATATTTGCACAGCCTATCACAACGATTCACACAGTGACTCTTTTAATTAACAGCAACAGGGGAACAGCATTTAACGCTGCCATCTCCTTTCATCAAAAGGCTTGTGTCCCTCGCTTCTCTCTCTAGCAGAAAATCTGATGCTTCCATCGCTGATTCAGGAGTCCAGTCTGCCCTGCACAGCACAGTCACATTTCTAGGCCAGTCTCTACTGTGATCAGCAAAAGCCCCTAAATAAAACAAAGCAGGCAAGCAAACAAACAAACAGCACTCCCCTCCCTTCTCCTTTCTTCTCTCCTCTCCTCCCCTGGCTGGCAGCGAGAGCCAGAGAGGGGAACAGGCGAGCTGATGTGGGGCTGAGCCCTGGCAGGGCCTCTGACAATGACCATATGGATCACAGGGGCATGGCAGCCTCGGCTTCCAGCAGGACACACACCTCCACACACATGATCTGCAGCTTCAGGCTACTGCACCTGTAACACTGTATAAAAGCCTCTATATACCGTACATCACATAGCTGTAGCCAAACTGCAGTAATGAGTAAACGGCTTGATGAGCACAAATCTGCATTGGCAGAGGACACAACACATTCTTTTGAATCCAGCATTTCACAGAGGACCTCCATGTTGAAACAATACGAGCAGATTCAGTGTGTGAACGCAATAACAAAGGTAAAGAGCAGAGCAACTGAGTGACAGCTTTTAAGGGAAGTGTAGGAAGTGGGATTCAACACAGTTCAGGTTCTGGGTCACAGTTATAACAGCTCCCTATCAGAGATCAGCTCTTCAGCCATAATGTCTCTACAGTATGCTGACGTCAACGTCTGACTGGCCTTTCTCAGCCACTCCGTTCTCAGCCCCTCTTACACTGCGTAAAAAGCTAACTTTTGTCAAAGTACACATAAATATTGCAGTGCACCTTGTCTCCCTTGTTTCGTATTGCATTTCCCATGATTCACCACCTTCCCTTTACCCTAAATTCTCATGGGTAAAGGAGATTTTGTTTGAGGTCCAAGGTCTGTGTGAGGCATGGGTGTGTGTGCTTATACTGTATATGCATGTATGTGTGGTGCTATGATGTAGGAGGTTTGGTAGCAGACAAATGAAACAAAATTATGTGCTCTAAATTTGTATGAGATCAGTAAACTGGAGTATTGGCATCTGCACCATACTGTCTGAAGCAATTTTGTAAATGAAAAATGGTTTAAATGAGGTTACATTTTATTCAGTGTAAATCTGCCACTACCACAGCTGTAAGTTGTGGAAAAAAACATTTTCTTGACTGAACGACACATCCCTGTTGGAAGAAATATCCCTTTCATCAACATGGTTGCTGATACATAAAGAGGTAACCAACAAATGAATTTTCTACCTAAGTTTGTTTCTCCTTTTCCATACTAACATAGTACCAAGAGAACAAGCTAAGGTGACATATTAAACGGTAAAACACTGCAAACAACCAACAGCTGCTGCTTCTTGCATCCAAATGCGCAAAAAAGTAAAAGCCTGGTGCATGTAAGTGCCGCTTTGGAATGCTGAATTTACAAAATTTATGTAACACATCTGAAACTATTTTCAGTTGAATAGGACTGGCTGATAAAATTGTTTCCTTGTACAAAGCCTGGTGACTCTTCAACATACTTGAACATGGTGATGGTTCATCATGATTACAGAGGAATAACACTAAACTGGATCTCTGAATTGCCTGAATCTCTTTTTTGCAAAAAAATCTGCTCACACAAGAGCAGAGGTTGTGACCAAATCTACCTACTCTGATTACTGTAACTGTTCTACAGTCTGACTGAATCATCCTAAGTTCATAAACTTGCCATACAGCGTGTTGAATTAGTGAGGTACAATATTTTAAAACTGCTGTGCATAGTGTGACAGATTTATTGGAAATGTCAAAAATCAACCATGATATCCCAGGTTTAATCACAGAGTGACAGCTAAAACTGCACCTGTTGGTCATAATTGTAGACAAGAAGAGCATTCCCTATTACCTAAGTAAGGTTTGCCCCGTTTGCCCAAAATGAACTGACTGACAGCTCATGTCAGGAGAACTGTGTCTAAAACTGTCTTCTGTGTTAAATAGCAGTGAGCTTTAAGAGGATGATCAGATCATTTACATCTCCAGATTATTTAAAATCCTTTGGGTTGCAGCAATTAAAGCTTAGTTGGATGACTAAACATGAATATAGTGGGTGAAAATTATTGATCTTATACAGATCATAAAGGTGGTTTGTTGGTGCTGAAATGAAAGCTAAACAGTAGGCAACAAAATGGTTTGATGTTTTATGTTTTTGTGATGTATAATGTTCTTTCACAATTGCTAAAATTTTAGCAAATGTAATGTAATGATTTCAAGTTAACTAATATGGTCATAAAGTCACCTCATTTTTCCCCATTTAATTTAGCTAATTTAGCAAATGTGCAGCTTTCACTTGGTGTTAAGATTTCTACACAACACCTTGCTAAATGTCATATTGTAAACATTTGGACCAAATCAAAAAAGAGCAAAAGAGAATTTTAGATCGTACACATATGCAAAAGAAACAAACCAGTCAAGAAAAAGTGATAATTAGAGTTTTACATTACTGCAAGGAAGAAGAGAACCACATCTTAGATTGAGAGACTAGAACTGTTACATCTAAGCCAGTCTTATACTTTACGCATTCACATATACAGAAGTGTCCATTAAGACTTGACTGAAGTACATTTTGGAGTTTGTGTCTGCTCAAGTCTGATTTGATGCTCTGTTTACATCCACATGCAACCTTAAATTTGTGCTTGCATAGGTGCTGATCTACAGTTACGTAGGCGCTGATCAACTGTACATGTGTGGAAGGTGTCTTCCAAGCAGACTTAAAGCAAGTTAGAAAGTTGCATATGTGTCTGTAGTATGTGGAACTGTCCATGTGTGCAGCTGTGTCAAATATGATCCCGGTGCAACAAGCATCACTGCTACATTAAAGAGGCAAAAAGTGCACCCAGCCGAAGGCCATCTAGAGGCATGAGATCTGCCAACTGTCTCTCACACCAGGAGACTATTGTTCAGTGGTCTTGAGCAATAAACAAATGAAATGAGAAGAAATGTCGCCCTAATGTGCCAGGCAAAAACAGAAGTCATCATCTTGACACTTCTGACAAGACAGATTTACAACCAACGGCAACCCACATCACTCCACCACCTGTAACGTGAGGGAGGTCTACAGTCAAAACTGTGAAGGTAAACAAACAAATGCTGAAAGTCTATTAACAGGAAGAAGATCACAAAAAAGCACTGCTTCATGATACCCTTATTTTTTGAGGTTAAGCCTGCCTGGTTTCATGACTGAGTACTAAGAACTAAGGAAAATGGAGGCTCTCTTACGAAATATTTTGGGTCTTGTCCTCCTCTGAGCATCACCCACCACATTCACTGCTTCTTATTGACTTTCTCCAATCTGAATTTTCTTTTGATTGCAGCTTGCACCTGTAAAAGTAATATTTACGGGTATTTATCCTGTTATTCAACTGAAACAAGCTCACTCCTCTCCGCTTTATTTCTAATTTACTCAATCTGACAAGAGTGACCTCAAGTTGGAAATTTGCTGTCTTTATGACTTATCTATCAGAGAAAGAAATGCACAAATTTGCTTCCCTTACTTGACACATAAAAACAACCACGCAGGAAATATGTGTCATACCAGACTGACTGTACAGACAGGAAATGCACCTGCAGGTGTAATCAAAATGTCATCCGTCTTGGTGTCACCATTCACCCCGGCTTTCTAAAGAAAATGTGTGGATATGCTGAGTACACTTTGATTCTGATCACATAGTTGTTGCCTTTTTTTTCCTAAGATAAGCTCATAGATAAATCTCTCTTGATCTGAGGAGAATATTCCAGGTTTTAGATGGAGCCATTCAAGATCACAGTAGGGGATCCAGCTCAAGACATTTGGACATGGAGCACATGTAAATCCCATCCATTAATATTCTCTGGGTTGCTGTTACAGGACTGGCAAATCAAATCCAACCGAACAAAATCTCATCAGACAGATGTACAAACCAATGACACCAATAAATCAATGTGACTGTAAAAGACAAACGTTTCTGATCAAGGTCTGAAGGCTTTCAAGTTGTAATCACCTATGGGAGTGTTCAACATGGAACGCCCACCATGTCTGTGCATTTAAAACACCACTGCCACTACAGAGGCCTGTTATAAACAATAGGTCTGGCAAAGCCTTTTGGACCGAATCTTGATGTTAATAAATAAAGTAAAATCCAATTAATATTTAAAGCTAATCATAGCCACAGAGTTGGAGAACACACAAAGACAGATTGAAGCCCGCAGGGGTAGAGGGAGCTTTCTGACTGATGCTCCCAGAAGACTGAGGTCTCTACTTTTCTCAGATTTAAATTCAAAAGCTCTTGTTTTAAAGAATGTTCTCATAATCCCAGCTGAAATGATCCATAATTAACCTAGCAAGCTCTTGACAAAAGCAGCACAATCATTTTGTAAATAGATGACAGAGGGGGAAAAAGATGAATATGGCATCACTGTGTCTTGCAGTGTATAATGATGTTCTCACACATACATGAAATGTTCATGGCTACAGGAACCATTTAAAAATGTCAATGATCCAGGCAGCTCAGATAATTGTGAATGACTCTGCAAGGTTATTGCCTTTCATCATGCTAGCATCCAAAAACACAAGTAGCTATGAACGCTATGAGACAATATACATATGTGGCTGGGCGTGTGTGATTACTGCCCTGCTCCCCGGCTGGGTATAGGTAGTGGGGGAGGGGTAACGTTCCCATTTCTCAACCAGGATGAGCAACGGTGACTGTGGAGAGCGTTGGGGGTGATGCTGGGTGTGCATTTCCATCCCTGCCATGCCATAACCCGTTCAAAGGAAGAGGAGCCTGTACTGGCCACTCACATGGCTGTTTTAAGAGATGGAGGGACAGATGCTTGTCCACAGTGTCAGAGCCTCTCCTGCTTCCCTCTCTGACAGCACCACCAACTGCCTCCTCTTACATAACCCCCTCCCCCTCTTCAGGGCCGCTGCCTGCCTTTATTGGCTTATTTCTCTCTTTTTCAACCTTTGCATTTTTACCCCACTGACCCCCCCACTCCCTCCATCCCTGACTCGTTATCTGCAACTGCAGCTTTTCTTATTCCAATGTAGAAATCTAAGAAATATAGGTATTCATGTACATAAACCATGCATCCCTGCTTGGATTTTTCTCTACAGAGTTTCTATGAAATGTACATTCACATGATACAGCAAAGTAGCAAGCATCCTTCAAAAGGACTGCACAAGATTCTACAATGGTTTATCCATTAACGATGGTATTTCGACAACATAAGATCTCTACATGAATCACGATGCAGTGGAGAGGCATGTTTCATCAGGCAGACGCTAATTTGTTGCATTGTAAGCTGGATATTGAATAAAAATGCTGGAAATGAGCAGTAGAAAAACAAGGGTAATACTGATGGAGAATAATATCTCCATGTAAGCAATAAATGCTTACATAATCACATCTGCTGTGAGCTTTCAAATGTGTGAAACATTAAATACGCCTGATTGGTCTGGATGCAGCTGTAATGCAATAGATTTTAAAGCAACATGAATTCAGAGGAAATTTCTTTTCACCTCCTCAAAGCTAAAACCTTTCCTTTAGCTACAGTAATCTGCTAATATCAGCCAGGTTGCGGCTCATAGGAGGACTCAGCTCAGGAGGATATCTTCCACTCTGCAATTGAATTTTCAGTCTCCATTTTCTTCTCACCTTCCTTCCTAGTCTTCTCCATAAAAAATACACAATCAGACATAAACGGAGAAATAGAAACAATGCAGTGGCTTCACTTGCCGCAAATACGAGACTGCATAGACACATACCCATGCACAGCAAGAACCATTCCTTGAATCTCATGCTCACTATGCTACCCTTCCCCCACCCAAGCTCACTCTCATGCTCACATACATGCACCTTGCTTAATTAAAGACTGCTTCTGAAGCTGCTCTGACCTTATCAACTGTGATTTATAAATACATGTAAATAAATGGAGATAATAGAGACAAAATGGGACACATGTAAAGAGGCAGTTTCATTCACACTGCGCGACATGTAAGCCAGGCAGCATTTGGACACAGACTGCCTCTGATTCTCTATTTGTATTATACA
This sequence comes from Amphiprion ocellaris, assembly GCF_022539595.1. Taxonomy (NCBI): domain Eukaryota; kingdom Metazoa; phylum Chordata; class Actinopteri; family Pomacentridae; genus Amphiprion; species Amphiprion ocellaris. The sequence goes on along the minus strand of NC_072778.1, from coordinate 15,149,388 downwards.
ACACATTCCTTATACTGTGATTCCTTTAAGCAATACGGCCTGCTAAATAAGAATACATCTATTTCATCATCTCTTTCTCGTCCCTGAGCTAATGAGAGACAGTCCTACAAAGAGTTTATCTCTGAGAAATCTACTTATTACATCTAATATCTTACAGAGTCAGTCTGTAATGTTGGAGTTGCCGGCATGAGAGATAACTTTAAATAATTGCAATCTCTCAGTGCTGCTTCCAATGAATGAAAATGCACCATTTCTTGGCCTATGGTAACTGCATCACCGTAAGTCTTTGACGACACACTAGGTGTGCTAAATCTATAAGCATTAGTCATCTCCATCATATCCAAACATGAAGATCATCTACATGTGTGTGCAGTGTAACTAGTCCTGTTCTCATCTGCTTACTATGCTTCCAATAGAGGGATGACAGTCAACAAATGAGAAACAGAGGGCTTAAGATGCATACTAAATGTGAATTCTCCTCCATAATCTGACAGCTTCAGCTGATACATGATGGTTTCTGTTTTACTACTGCAGCAACTCATCTGATCCTGGTCTCCCATGTAGGCCCCACAAGCCTGATTATCTAATAGAGTGAGGAAGATGAGTTACCTGGTCATACCACTCCCGGTTGGTACAGGTGCACTCGGGCCACCATCCTCCTTGTCCACTGGAGTTGTTGCCATTTACTTTGGGGCCACCCTTGGACTGGCCCTTTGGGTTGGGGCCTCCAGGGCCCCCACCAGACATAATCTTGCCCTTACTTCTCCCCAAAGTGCCCCCTCCTCCTCCCATGCTTCCACCTCCCCCTGAGGCTGGAGGGGGTAAGGTCTGGCCTCCCCCATACCCAGGCGGGTATCCATAGGGCTCGGCCTGCCAGTCTCCTCCATACGACGGGGCATCCATTCTTCTCAGGGCTGCCATACGGGTTACCTCATAACATTCTGGGCACTTGCAGCAGTGGTGGTGTTTGTGCATGCTGGCTGTGCTGGCTGGGCTGACGCTGAGATGAGCGGCGTGGCACTCTGTCTCTGCTGCCTCCTCAGATCTCACACAGCACGCTGTGATCGGCTCACAGAGTGCTAATGCCGATGGAAATAACACTAATCACAGGAATTTCTACAGATTTTCCCTTTTTCGTCAAATCCTGCCACTCTCCGCTTTATTCCTCTCGGATGTAGAAAAAAAAAGGAGATTGAGAGGGACGGGAAGCAGCAACAGGAAAACAAAAAATACAAAATGGGCACGTAGTCTTTGTCCTCTTGACGTAGAAGATCAAAGGAAATATTTAAAATATTGTATACCACCACACAATCAGAGACCAGCCCTGATGATAGAAATTTCCTCTTGCTTCTCTTGGTTCACAGTGATACGCATATAAATTCATAGATATATATATATATATTCTTTTGTTTATATATCATATATATTTACACACACAAATACATATAAAAATAGTAATATAAACAGACAAGCACAAATACAGATATGTACAAGGATAAATGTATATATATATATAAATATCTATATGCGTGTGTACAAATATATATATAGATATATAAACAATATGTATAAATAAATGATATCCGCAGATGAAAATCTTCCTCTGTTAAATTCTTGGTATCTTCCAGCTCCAAGAGCTCAAAATCTCACGTTTTTCCTCCTGCGTTGAAAATCGTTGTCTTTCACTCTCTGTCTCTTTTCTCAGCCTGCAGAGAGGAGCTGAGCACTGGATCGCCTCTCAGCCAGCTTGCCCTAGATGTGGATTATTCAGAGGGATGTGAGCAAGCAAGCGGGAGATGGTGAGCGAGAGAGAGAGAGAGAGAGAGAGAGAGAGAGAGAGAGAGAGAGACACAGGGAGGGAGGGGGGAGAGAGATACGTAGCAGCATCCCTCTAGCACCTCAGCCCTGACAGCCACAGCCAATCAACTTGCAGCGCTGCCATCAGCAGCAGCAGCACCAACAGGACTGAGCGCTTCACTAGCTGCTCTTAAAGGAGCCGCAGCATCTAAACCTCACTGCTGTCTGCCTTGGATGAAAAGATGCTTCTTCACAAATCAAGGCACAATAAAAACACCGCATTTGTCTATTTCATCAATATTTTAAAAGCATAATAGGTCAGGAGGTCTTAGCTCACAATCTGTCAATGCTGACACCAGATTCTGATCCACCATTTGTGAGTCTAAGCCATGTTTTTCATCAGACCAATGCAGCCAAAATCCAACTTACAATGAGCACCCCTGTTCCTCCGACTGATCACTGGTCACCTCCACGGTCATCTCTAGTTCACCTACAGACTTAACAGCTTTCTTGCACTCGTAATTGTCAACCTCGGGCTCTGTGTCACAGCACACATCTGTAAATAATCTCACAGTGGAAGTAGGTGCAGCAGATGAAAATCCTTTTTCTCCTGGGCATCACTAGACCTGCCTCTCACCAGAGGATGCCTCTGAATCACACTGCATTACTTTGCATCATTCTTTATCCCTCTTCCTTTTTTAGAGCGGGCAAAGCAGCCTTGCCATTGAATTATTTTATTGTTAAGTCCTGCCCATGTGCAGGACAGGGTCACAATAAACATGGTGAGAGAAAACCGCACTCCTGAAGCCTCATTTAAGAACCATTAGGGAATTATTTTACGTTGACAATGATGACATCAACACATGTGCACGAAACCAACAAGATTACACGCTTGGGCTTTCGAGTGGGTGGAGGAAGAGATTGAGAGTGAGAATGTGTGAGGGGAAAAAACAGAGAAGAAGAGACTATATGGCTTTTCTTGTATCTGTGGCAGTTATACTTTCAGTAAAGCGATAGGACTGCCTGAGAGCCATTCTGCCTGCTTAAAAATTTGTGGGCTGATCACAGCTAGATATAAAACATCCTGACACTGAGGGTGAAGGTTTATTTTTTTAGAGAACTGAGAAGGAATGTTACAGTGTCGCCATTAAAGCCCTGCATATATGCATTATTAATGAAATGTGACGGGGAACGAAGCTGGGTGTGTCTGCATGGGGGAGAGAGCATATTTATATATAGTCTGCATATTACAGTGCTCATACATAAATACTAGCACTTTTTCAGTGTTTTGATTACAACGTAAGACGTAGTGCTTTTAACTTTTACATATATTAATGTGTATGTGTGCAACATTCCTGCTAAACTGAACAGGATCTCAGTGCGAGGGCACACTGCATTGTGTTGCAGCCCTACCAGGAGGCACACACAGCAGGCTCAGCCACACTTAATTACATGCAACAGTAACTTACTTCATTATCATGATATTCACTGGCTCTAACCTACAGAGATTTTCCAAGTAAAGAGAGAAACAAGGAGAGACTTGGGCATTTTTAAACAGAGTCTAGAATCCACTGAATGCCTCAAGTTACATTGTAGGATGCAGCCACAAACCCGGCTGAAGCCAATCAGAGCGGTGAGGCGGGGCTTTGAAGCAGTGGCTTGAAAGACAGATGTAAGCATATCGATCACAGCACACATGACCGAGCACATGTTGCAACCATCCCTCCCAAGCCTCTCTCCGTGTCTCTTATAAACTGTCCACATTGCGTTTACCAATCAGTGCAGTCAGGGGGTTTGCAGTAAAAAAAAAAAACATGTACTGCGTGGCACACAGAAACAGGAAATGACAAGCTGGATGTAAATAATAAAGGAGGCAGAGCTGGACAGAAACAGATCCCCTGCACAGATGAGTGAGCGTGCACATACAAACACATCAGAGATATGAACAGATGATGTATGTGGAGGCATACTTAGCACATCGAGAGGGAAGAAACCTCTCAATTTAAATATTACATAATGAAAAATATATGACATTTTTGAGACAATCAATTGCTGGCTTTCTGTATCAGAAGGGTAGCAGGAAGGAATATAGGAAGTTATTATGTACTAATCAAATTAGAGCCATTATAGCGGACAGAAAATGTCTTGGAGGTTAATAATGTGTTGGTGTACATGTCTGGTAAGATGGGTAATGTTTCAACATAATTTTGAGAATAAAGACGTCTTGATTTTCAGTTTTTCCCTTTGCATTTTGTTTATAAACACTAAAGAAATGTACTGCTTCTTTTATTTGAATCATTTAAGTGATGAGCTGATCATGTGAAGTCAACTGCAGTCTAATACAGGAAACATGAAGCCAACATTAACGCAATATAGTGCAATTCAACACCATAGTTTTGATGTAAACACAACTTTTGAGAAAACAGTGCTTTCAATTTACGTTAAGACTGTAGTCATGTTGTTCTGACTCTACTACACACCTGTTTTAAGGCTACCATTTGCAGTGTCCTTGTATTTGATTAGACAATACTGTCAAATCCAACATGATTTACAACATGATAAAAATGTCTTCTATAGAGGGCTGTTTATACATTTGCAACAGTGCCAAGCAGAAACAGCAATATTCAGTTTGTGGTTCTTCTTTACTGGCCACACATTAAAACCTGGTAAATTGGTCAGATGTGGCAAGGACACTGATCCAGGTAGTTTGATTGTAGTTTAACCTCAACACTGTAGGTTAAAATGTGTTTAAAAAGCTTGATTGCAGTTATACTCTGAGTGAAATCTAATATGCTGGAGAAAAACAAAAAAGTAGGTGGTTTCAGCAGGCCCTGAAGAATCTTGTAATAGTCGTGCCAATATATATATATTAAAAAAAAAACATTAAAAACAAACATTCACATATTACATGTGCATGCACAAATACATGTGAATATATGAGCTTGCATGAATATTTAAGTTTTTTTATGTGTGTGTGTGTGTGTGTGTGTGTGTGCGTGTGTGTGTGTGTGTGTGTGTGTGTGTGTGTGTGTGTGTGCAATCCTTATTAATATTGTGCTCAAATAAACAGCTTGCACTGGACAACGACATTAAGTGATTTATGTCTGGAATGAAGGCCGTGACCTCTTGACTTCTGCTGGCAAATGACAAAAAGGACCTTTGAGCTACGGCATAAATGAGGATATTATCCTGTGCTTTTGAAGAGAGATGCTTCTCTACATCCCACCTTGCAGCTCCCCCATCACTATCAGCTAAGCATCAGCCTGCACAGTCTTTATTACATAAACCCACCTGGACACCCGATAACAAACAACACACACATGCACGCAAACACACACACACACACACACACACACATGCACGCAAACACACACACACACACACACACACACACACACACACACACACACACACACACACACACACACTACCATAACGAGCATTACAACCCCCAACCACTGCACGGACCATGTATTGAGCTTTTCAGTCATTTCTAGGCATTTCTCTGAGAAGCTATGTGACTGCTCCTTCGTCACATGACCGGATGCAGCACCATAAAAGGACAGTCGGTAGTGAGGCAGTCTTAAAGCGGCAGCTCCTTATCAACACATAGTGAGCTCCTCTACTGTAGCCTTAACTAACTGCAAGACGGGGTGAAAAAGCACAAGACTCAGGCATCATTACATCAACTTCTTTCTTTCACAAATAGCAGACCATGGAAGGAATAACTCCCAGATTGTGGGAAAATATAAGCAGCTTTACACTTAATACTTTCACTGTTCAATGATCATAGCTTTGTAAAGTGTGAATGTGCAGGAAGGGGGTTAAGGGGGATGTAAATGGCAAAGGGTGAGAGACGGCCAGAAAGAAAGCCAGTCAGACTGAGAGAAATGAGAGACACTCATCAGTTTTGTATTGAAAGACAAAGTAATCTGCCTAGAAGCCATCACAATGCTCTCCCCGCAATTCAGATGCAGAAACAACGGCTACGCGGCTAAGGCTCCTATTAATAGGCCTTAGTGGCAAAGAACAGCTGCTCCACCACACACACCAAACACAGCACCTCCAACTGATGGAATAATGAGAGAGAAGCACACACATGGAGGAAGCAGGAATGGAGAAAAATGAGGGAGATAGGAAAAGAGGAGAGTGGGAAATTGTACCAGAGCTGCATGACTAAAAAACAATGTTTTTGCAGATTTTGTACGTGCACAAAAAGACAGAAGCGGGAGGAAAAAGCGTCGTGAAAATGGGTGCAAGTAGGAGGTTAAGGGATTAGCCGTAAACTGACAGAAAGGTAAAAGCAGTTGATGAAAATGATGAAGGTGCTGTAGGTCCACGACAGATGACATAACAGAGGAGAAATGAAGCTAACGTGCCCTGTGTGTGGGCAGAAACGCGATGACTAGAGGGGGCATTACTGAAGCATGGTGCTGAACAGAAGGGGAAGTAAAAATAGAGAGAAGAAAATAGAGAGATGCTGAGAAAACAACAAAGTGCTTATGCATCCATGAATGCACGGGAATGCAAAATAAACTGTGTAATTACCCATTCACCTTGCCACAGAGTGCAATGCATTTGAAATCACTGTGCTTGCTGAGTGTGCATCATCACCAATGTGCTCAGTGCATGTACGGTGTAAAAGCAGAGCAGAAAGAGAGAGAGCGAAGAAAAAAAAACAAAGACACGAATTAAAAGAGGAATGAAAAAGACAGGATGAAAAACAGCAGAGAAGCGAGGGGAGAGATAGATAGAGAGAGGAAGAGAGTCAGAGCAGTCTGTAGGGATGCAGGCGGGGGAGGAATGTGGTTTCCATGGCAACCTGAGGAAGGCTGAGCTCTGGGTGTCCGTTCCAGCTCTGCACTGCACCGGCCCTCGCCTCTCAGCCGCCTTGCTCTCTCTCTCTCTTTCTCTCTCTCTCTCTCTCTCTCTCTCTCTTTCCTCTACACCCCCCTTCTCTCCCTTTTACTCCCTCCCTTCCATTGCCTGCACCTCCTCAGCTCCCTCACCTCCCTCCTTCATGTGATAGGGGGAGTCACACACACAAACACACACAGTCAGCTCCATATTATCCACACCAGAGTCAACGTGTACTGTCACTGCATTCGTATGCAGACATTATCATACAAGCACAATGAATCCATGTGCTTGTAGCCTGCATCACCCTCTCTTTTACCCCTTCCAAGTCCCCTGATCCTTACGCCTCCACAACCCCACCACCACTACACTCAGCTGAAAAGCCAACGCCTGCGGCCACTGTGCTGCCATGTGCCACTGGCCGTGTTGTAATGGGGAACGCATGTGAACACAAGGGCTTTAACAATACTGAGGAACATGGCAGCTTACCGAGATGTCTCTCTGTCATAAAAGACAAGCTTGTTGCTCATGTAAGTAGCAGATTTGCCACAACCCTTAAAGAAACTAACAATCTGGGAAGTATGCTTATTGCTCTCTTTCCAAAAGTTCGTAGTGCAGAGAGGAAAAACGGGGTACATAGCTAGCGAGTGGTAACAAAATCAGGCTACCAACACAACATATAACACTTTGTTTAATTCACATTTTATAGCTTTTAATTTAAATTGCACAAAAATATGTCATGTGTTAATCAGTGAACTTTAGACTTGCGTAGCCAAGATGTGATATCAGGGAGGTACTGAACTCTCAGCAACACAATGAAGTAGATTAAAACACTTCGTTATTCCTTTAGATAACTTATTTTACCACACAGCTACAGTGATCACCTTGACATAGTAGGATATATAAAGCTAAGGTAGGCAGTAATTTTGTGCCAATATTGGGCAAGGATCTCATACAAAATCTTTCAGCATATGGTAATCCAAATAATCTGAGATGACACTAGATTTCTGCATCTCCTCTTGGCTCCGTTTATCCAGGCTTTAGACAATCTAGTCCATGACGGGAGATTTTAACCCCAGCATCTTGCTTCACCCAGATCAGGTGAGACAGTGAATAAATAGCAAAGAGATGAAGGCACAAATAAACAGTGACTTTATGCTATCTTTCCTTGTTTAAAGCTCACACTCATCGCTCATCTGGTGAGAGTGGCTTAGAAAAGAGTAGGCATAGAAAAGTGGTACAAAGGGAAGACAAAATATTTTGAAATTCGGGCTGAAATTTAGGTCGTTTTTTTTTTTTTTTCCTTTTCCAGATTTCTGCTTACTGCAGCTTTAAATGTTTTACAGCTGAAGGTGAACATTATTAAACATTATGCTCTGTATTAGCATTAGCATCCCAATAATCAAAGCAGATTAATAACTTTCCAAACTCAAGCGATTACGTCATTTCAAACTGATCAAACAAATCCTTAGAAATCAATCCCAGTACTCCTTGGACTGCTTTGTGATGCAGCAGCAACATCCACAAAATGTTCTTCACTGTGATACCTCACTAAATGTCATGGATACTGCGTAACCATCACATCATCAGTATCACTTTGGAGCAGTTGCCCTTTCGGATGCTATAATGGAATCAGCGAGGAGACACTGTGTTTAGGAGACCCCTGGGAAACTCCTTTTTGCTTTGCTTTGCTCACCTTTGGCATGTCTACACGGGAACAAGCCACCAAACCAGAAACTCGCTCCACTTTGTGAGGGCTCCTCCTGCTGGTCACTCGTACCCGAGACACACCCTCGTCCTCTTGGTCCTGTAGCACACAGACAGATGACTTTTATTTTTTAGACGAGTGTGAACATAATCACATTAAAAAAAGGAAGAAAAACAAACTCTGGACTTATTTTTGGATATTGAAGATGATACGTAGTTCAATATTTTGAAAAAGATGCAGATGAGATAACACTTTTGCTTTGTATGATTGAGTAAGAAACAGATTGAAAACATATTTAATATAACCAAAGCAAGAAAACATGGAAAGAAGAAAAAATACTTTAAAACTCTTAAAGAATTCTGCAAATATATTCAGAACAGTGGCAAGAGTGAAGCAGTAGGTGTCAAATCAGATGATTAGTCACTCAGATGAGGCTTTGCAAGTCGAACAGAATGGTACTAAAGGAAATTCTGGCCAGTCTGTTAATTTAATGTGAAGCTACAACTAGCAGGTCGTCAGGTTAGCTTAGTATGAAGAGTTGAAGCAAGAGAAATTAATGATCTAAAGTATAAATATCCGCCTACCGGCATGTCTAAAGGTCTGCAATTAACCCATTTAATCTTGTTTATTTAAATTGTACAAATAAAATTGATCATTTGTTTTTCATAGGAGGGTTAGAGGCTGAAATAATTTCTTGGTAAATTACTGAACACTGCCAAGCTAACCAGTACTGGGAGTAGCTTACAGAAGAAGTTTGCTTATTTCCAAAAATACTGAATTATTCTTTTAGTGCTGTTTAACTATTTGTAATGATCAGCACATTTCTGGACTATTTTACAGCCAGGGGCTAGTTCAAAATATGAGGGTCTGTCTACTGAAACTGTATTGTGGCAAAAGGAGAGAAACTTTGGAAAACCAAAAAGTTAAAAATAGCAGACAAGACAGCATACAGCAGTGTTGGTAGCAGAAATAGTACACTGCCAGAAGAACATAGAAATGGACTAAAGGGTTGAGTCCATCTTGTAATTTATAACAAATGACACTCAGCTAATATAAAAAGAAAGCAAATTTGTAACTTATCAAACCATCACAATAAACAAACTTTGACATATTGAGTTTCACAGTGTCCAAAGCTTTCGACATGGGCACACAAGGTCCACAGTACCTGAAACTGACTGGAATCATTGCCACAGTTTAGACCCTAAACTGACAGCAGAGGGCAGCCTTCAGACCAGGCCATCACTGGTGCAAAGTTGCAACAAAAACAGGCCCAATGATTTTCCCAAAAAAAGGTGCCTTATCTCTAACCCAATATCTCCAAATTGAAATCAAAGATGCTCTTGTGCTCAAGTTGAAAAGACAAGTGTTTATATAAATACACCCACATGCCTAAGAATGCAGGCTGCAGTACCTGGCATCAATATAACCAACAGGAAGAGAGCTGGAAGGAGAAAGATCTACCTTCAAAACCAAACTGATGTCAAGTTTGCAGTACTCTCACAGCATTTCCTTATTTTTGCAGCAGTGTGGATCAGATAAACTGGGTGTTATTTCAGAGATGCTAAGTGAGTTTCTCTTTGATGGCAATATTCCCACGTGGCAGAGCTGACAGGCAGGTCTACTGACACTGGCACAGCCGGAGTTGCCCCCCCCCCCAGCTGCCTGCTAAGTCTAATAGTGGCAGCTAAGAGTATGCCTTTTGCACTATGCACTCACATTCACATGCATGCCATCATTCACATATAAAGCTGTGCAAGCATAGTTGAAATGAGTTCATCAATTAATCATTTAAAGTCACACAACATCTAAAATTAATGAAATGTTTCCGTTTCTCACTGGCCATTACTCTTGTCAGCTATTTTGTGATTGTTACACAATAAAAAAAAATTTAAAAAACAGCAAATGCAAATTTTTTTTGCAATCAAAATATGAATTACTTTCCAAGTACAAAATCAATTAAACCACTAAAAATAGCCTTTTCTCTTCTGGTTTTGTTCATTTTTTTCTCTTCTTTTTTCTAAAGGAGCTATTCTCTACTCTCACCTGCTACTCTGCACCAAATCAGGGAATTTGCAGACTCATTTAGTTTTCCTCCCATCCTCCACTCAGGTGACAGCATGGCTAGAATACTGATGAGCACCTCACTGGGTGTCCATTAAGCAGCTCCCTCTCTCTCTCAAACGTCCCACTATGACTGCTGCATCCTTCCATCAGACTGTCCAGGATTGTGCCTCAGCTCCACAAGCAGCTGGGATCCAGAGAGTGAAGGATGGGGGAAGGATCAGGAGCCATGCTGCACTGAATTAGAAGCTAAACAGGGTGGATCACAGATGCACAGCGAAGCGCTTAGGATGGCAGAATAAAGTTCAAGCCACAGTCATAATTCATGGTTTAGGTCGCCTACCCAGGGGAGCGACAGATTCTGAACACATGGCACCGCAATAAGTAGCAATTCATGCTTGACTAACCTAGTGATTCCCAACCACTGGCTAGATTTTTTTTTTTTTAATTTGCCCTGGGGAGCTTGGAAAGATTGTGGAGTTGCCTGACTAGATTTTAAAGAGCTGACAAGTTGAAATAGTTACAGCAGCCAAATGAATAAATAGTTGAAAAGATCAAAGCAATGGATATATAGCTGAAATAATTAGCTAAAAGTAATAGATCAACTGTCATAGTAGCTTAATAGTACTGGATGAGTGTTCTGCCACAAGTGATGTAATACAAATAGACCTAAGCATTGTCTATTTAATTGTAGAAAAATACTGTAACAACATCATTTTTTGTATAATTAACTGTTTCAAATAACATCCTATTAAAAAAATTTTAATGAACACATCTGTAAGATGACACATGTTGGTGATGATGGGGTAAATGATCAGAGGCTGTGGGCTGTCAGGGTTTTTTTTTTTTTTACTAACAATAGTACTAATTTTTAAAACCTTGCATAATTAGAAAATATGATGTTAAGACATTCCCTAATGTTGAAAATACTATCACTTGGTCAAGTTTTGTGTGTTGAGGAGTGGAAGTTGAGTGATTCTGGTCTGTTTGATTGTCAGCTCATACTATATATATATATATATATATATATATATATATATATATATATATATATATATATATATATATATATATACACACACACGTATATTAAAACATCTACCAGAAACATTTTAATTTTTACTGCAAACGCTTATAACGTTTCTCAGTTCCAAATATCAGTTATCAATCTCCTTAATTACAAATAATCAATATTGGCCCTGAAAAAACCTATTGGTTGACCCCTACTGAGGTGTAGTCATAAACCAGACAGTCTGCACTACTACAGCATCTATTTAATACTTTCAAGTAAATGACAAGTTCATTGCAGTTCGCCTGTTCAGCTGACCGAACATAATCCGGTTCAGACTTACATGAATTTCAAAAACACACTGACATTAAGTGATTGACTAGAGGGAGGGGCTGTTAAGCGTAAAGTAATAACATTAGATTAAAGTTTTCATTTCATGTGAGAACTGAATTGCATAATTTCACTATCACCGTTATATTATGAGCCAAAGAAACACGGAAAAGGGTTTGCACAACATGACCTAAAAACACGTATATACATGCATTCAAGAGTATGCATAAATCAATATTTTAAGCTGTGTGTGAAACCAGAATAGTTTTCCATCACAGCAAAACATGCAGGGCAGCTGCAGCAAAGTGCATCACAAGGTGAAGCCTATCGTGACAGCCTCAAATGGTTGACATAACAGCTTCTGTGCCGGTTAGCAACCAATCTGAACATCCCAGACGACTAAAGAGAAAATGGACGACGTGTGGAGCACAATTTTAATCCAAAATCTGGTCATTGAGGAAGGGCAGTGGGAGAGAGTCAGCTGCCCTCCCAGTGGTCAACTGTCAAAACTGGCTTATTGCATTATACCACAGCACTATTATGTAGCCTATATTTTTGTAATTTTACAGAGTGATGTCTTTTCATTACCGCATCCCCTGCAATCATCTGATGAAGCAGATGAGGCAAGATGAAGGAGCAGCTTCTTAATACTGAATATTTTCTGATTTCTTTATTCCTCTATGACAATAAACTGTATATGTTTGAGTTACAGATGAAAAAAGACATTTGAGGATGACATCCCAGGCTTTGGGAAACCCTGGTTAACATTTTTTAAAAATGTCTAAAGTTTTGTAGAATAAAGGATTCAATTAAAATAGATTCGACAATCTAAAAAAAAAAAAGGTTAGTTGCAGACCTTTTTTTTAGACATTTTGTCACCCATTTCTTACACTGAACCACTGTACAATAAATTCAGATTTCTTTGTGGCCACTAATAAATAATAATTTACTAATAACACTGGATTATCTTGTTAAAGAAAATGCTTTGAAGGATCATGCAAGAGACAATCCCATTCTTGGGCTAACAGGTGGCAAATGACTAGGGAGGAAAAAAATCATGTGTTCTCAGCGTGTTAGAGTCAAATCACTCAGGAGATCATCATGAAAACAGTTAGTCTGTTGACAATTAAACTGATAACTTCTAGCTTGCGTTTGGTCTCAATCAGAACAAGGGAGTAGTCACAGTGTCACCTGCGAGAAACATTCAAAACATCCAGTGGACTGCCTCAAATCTGTGGTCTTCTGTATCCACCAAACCTGTACCCAAGTTTTTCTGATGTCATACTTTAATAAAAGCAAGGGCAAAGTACGTTCCTGTCTTTCTATCACCCTTGTTTCCTGCGTGCACCTCTACTATAATTTTTGAAAAAAGGCCAAAAGCTCAAAAGATTCAATCTTTTTTTGCAGGTATAGTTAAATTCTTATTCTGCAGCTTAGTTTTTTAGAGACTTGATCAACATGCTGGATGTCTCTAGATACATTTCTCTTTACTGGAAAGCTTTCATGACACATTAAAACTGAGAAAAGCTTTAAAGCCAGTTTCTAGTGGGCTCTTTTCACCTCTGAAGTATTTTGGAGATGACTGTGAATGGCTGCCTTTCAACGCTACCACGACTCTAATTCTATAAAGGAAAAGTAAGTGCCCATTCCAATTTCTGCAGTGTTAGAGGAGATTTAAAAGGTACTTCTAATATTTTATCAATAAACAGCTGCACACTTGATCACCACTAAATAATTTCAATACAGACCAGTGCAAGCACTGTGCTAACAAGTCACATTATGCTTGTTGCTGTCTAGACAATAAAAAGAACAGAATGCTTTGCAAAATGGTCTGCTGCTTTTCCTTTCATAGATATATGGTCTTTGAGCTATCTTTCAGGCCAACATAATTTTATTAATCTTATTTTTCAATACATGAATTTAGTTTCTTTGTTCAAAGGATTTAACGCTGGTAATTTTCCCTTAAACTCAATTTTTAAAATTACATCTTAAAATTTGGAGTTAAAATTGAAATCACATTTTTTGCTTGTGGCACCACAGACTATTTAGAGACTGCAGTACTGTGAGTGTAAACAAATATCTACACAAACAGGAGCAATAGCATTTTTCTAATGTTGGCTGAAAAAAAAAAAACAGAACGAAGATCATTCACTTAATGGGTTATAGAAGACAGCGAAAGATCAATTTAATTAGCATTTTGGCATAGCTCAAAGAAAGTTATAAGGCAACATTAAATTACACAAGGAATGTGAAATGAGCTTTTAAGAGATCAGGGAGAAGAAACTATAGAAAAACATCTAAATATAAAATACACACACAGGCCAATTTATTAGGTAAACCTTTAAAACTTAATTCACTTGGCCCTCGTGTATGTTAATGAGGTGAACAAAATACTAGGAACACTTTTAAATGCAATGTATAATCATACTAAGCATAAAGCCAAATCATGACTTTCTCAACAGCATAATAAAGTAACCAGTGAGAGTATCTTTCACTCATCAGATAGTCCAAGCTCTTTATCGTGTCTTAAGCATTCATGTAACATTTAGGCCAACAGATAATGTGTTTTTTTTTTCCCCCTTTGGTTCAGTTGTTTCTGTGTCCGCCACTAAAAATATTCTGAATACCACTGTGACTACAAACACTTGTTATAATGAAAGGACTGACTGCCTTCATGAGAGCAGCCCACTGATGAGCAAATGGTAATCAGCGCTCTTTTGACTCTGTCTAATTTCCTCTTCTTCCTCTACCCATGTGTGCCTCCGTCCAACTTTTTATCTGTCTGACACTCGCTCACTCACCAGGTTGAAGTCACAGCCACCGTGACTCATGGAAACATGGTACCTGTGTAGGAGTGTCAGGGACACAGGTAACGACCTCTGGTGTTGCCCACTGAGTAAAATCACAGCACACAACTGCACATGTGACACCAGATGCAATGTAAACACTAAGCATATTTTCTGTAATCTATAATATGAAGCAGGAAAATTACCTCCCACACATCCTCCCTGCTGTCTTCTTTCACAACACTTTGTGCTGTGTTCAGTTGCAAGGTCACCTCGTAACACTCTTGAATATCTGTGAGAAACAAAACAAACTGTAATGAGCTATTTTTTTCTTCATTTTGATCACTGCAAACATTACATGTGGGCATTTTTTAGTTTGTCATCTTTATTTCGTGTCCAGAACTTCTCAGCTCACAAGATACAGCTAGTAAAAGAATGCACTGATCAACCATTGGTACATTAGGAGATGTCTTGTTTTTTCTCTGTGGTACAGCGGGTAAAAATGTGGGGGTGGGAGTCGTCTGTTTACATGGAAGTTGTGTCTCCACATTCTTCCTATCTTCTTGCAGAGCTATATGACTCAAGTACTGACTCAGTAAATCAACAAGTCAGTGTCTAAGAGGACAACATTATAATATTTCACACTATCTGAACACCATGCATCACTGGCAAAAACACTTCGATGCTTTTTAATTCTCCTACTTCAGCATCATCACAATTTCATTTAACAGACACACATCTGAAAGTAGATACAACACAAGATAGGTAGGTGGGGCAGCACTACCATCTTGCCCAAGAATCCTCACTGGACAACTGAAGCAGGATTTGAACTGTTGATCTCCTGTGTCAAAGTCAAGGGTCTTAGTCACTGAGCTATCCAGCTGCACAATCTGTTTTCACTCTTTGTTTATCAATTGGTGTTTACTCACATTTTCAAATGACGATTGGTTCAG
The DNA here is from genome assembly GCF_022539595.1 of Amphiprion ocellaris. Classification (NCBI taxonomy): domain Eukaryota; kingdom Metazoa; phylum Chordata; class Actinopteri; family Pomacentridae; genus Amphiprion; species Amphiprion ocellaris. Next base: position 15,133,887 of record NC_072778.1, on the reverse strand, counting down.
TTTACCAACAAAGCCATCACAAAAATATCTCACAAATCAATTACACAGTAGGTCTTTTCCAGTCTTTGAAGCTCCATTTTGGGGTGAGGCTTCATAAATGTAGACACTGGCCCCTAGTTGAAGAGTGGGTAGTTCATACGTCACGCGAATAGTGCCGCAGGAATTGAAGTTGGTTCTATGATAGCCATTTTTTAAAAAGTTACATTAAAGTGTTGCAAGCTGAGGCTTCACATTTAAAGTGATTGTATAAGCATAAGAGGTCATTGCCATACACATTTTTACGTTAGGGTGTAAAAGCTGAAAACTCAACAAGAAAACAAGACATAGAGCAATGCTAGCAGCTCGGAGAGGCTCAACTTAGGCACAGTGGTGCCACAAACTATATATAAAAGTTTACGTATCCACCATGATGTTACCCATTGGTTTGTGGAAACTGATTTAAAATTTCAAGTCTGGAGTTTGGCAGCTACCATCTTGGTCTTTTGAAACAGGGTGTGATAATTGACAGGTGTATCTGACTGAGGACTTGAGCACAATATGTGCGCCAATAGTGAACCAGTCTTCCAATCACAAGGGAGCCACACCCTAAAACATATCCTTCTTTGTCATCCATTTTACTCTGAACTATAATTTACAAAATGAGCACCATGCTGTGTTAAAGGAGACTTGAAAGTTGTGATTGAGACCAGTAACTCATTAGGACAATGTTTATTAAGGAAATAAATCAAGTAAGAAGCAGAATCACTCCCACAAAATTCTATACAATCGGACTTCTTTCTGCAACCAGAGGATTCACCCCCTGTTGGCTGTTAAAAAGACTGCGGGGTTAAGTAACTTTTGTATTGGCTTCACTTTTCAAACCTGGAGAGTACATCCATTTAAGCTAGATGATAATGCTAGCATTCTGATAGATTTGCAAAGACAAAGCTAACATATTTATTTATCAGATATAATGCTTACCATGGTCACAATCTTACATTAGTGTGTAAAAAAAAAAAAACAACTGAGACCAATAGGAACATCATTAGTTCGACAAGTATTTGGTCATAAACCAAAGCATTGGATAAACTGACATTTTGAACTGATAACAAATAAACTTGATAAGCAATTGACAAAGTTATTACAACTCACAAGTTCTGCTTAAAACCACCAACATCAGCTTGTTGAAACATCTTGAAGTCAACAGGACTCATACATGTCTGTACCAATTTTTTTCTGGCAACCAATCCAATCCCAGCCTTCCCACAATGGCTGACTGACAGGTTGACTTCCCTCTGGTCACACAGCTTGCAAGGCAAATTACTCAAAAATACCAAATTCTGCAGACTCATAGGACATCAGGATCTTCAAAAAGGGATGATAGCAGGGAAAACAGTATGCTGTCCCTATATTTCGTGCAGAAAAGTACTGTATGTGTAGGAGCAATCAACCATATGCCATTCTTTCTCAGGTACCACAAACTACTATGCAAGTAAGGTGTAGTCCTCCTGCTTTCTTCTGAAGTCTTCTCATCTCAACTCATCACCTCTTGGCCCATGTTCCCGTGTTCACCATATGAGTGGCAGTCATTTGATGAGAACACACTGGGACAGTTTTGCTGATGTCAAACGCAGGCTTGGCTACTGCAGTGTTGACATAAAGAGGTTGCTGGAGAGTTCATCAACTTCCCAGAGTTCACTGTCGGGACAACGTGGACTACAAAACGCAGTTGGCAAGGACATCTGGGGAAATTTGAAATATCTTAAACACGTATGCTTTCGATTACTACTGTGTAGCTTTAGCTGGAAACAGAGACTCAAAGAAAGTTCTGCCTGCTAGGTGTATGTGTGAGAGACAGAGGGATAAGAGTCCCAGTATGTCCCAACAAGACACTGTGAGAACAAAAGTGTAAGAATGGAGCAGGTGACTCATCACTGTGTCTGAATGTGGAGGAGTGGAGCCATGTGTGGGCAGAGGAGTTTGTTGACCAGCTGAATAAAGACAAGCTTCAAACTCTTATGTACATGCAGACACACAGCCCTATCTGCATTTACACATTTACATACAGGCACACGTATGCACAGTCTGTATATGTAATTGTTCAAACAACAAAAAAGCTGCTTCAAAGAGCACCTCAGTAGTTACAGCAGTAACAGCACATGCCACATAACTGTGTTGGCCTCAGTTCGATGGCAGCTGAAGTTGCGTGTTAGCGCCCTCTCACCCCTTGCCTCCTCTTCCCTTGATCGTTTAATAAAAGCAAAAGGACAAAAAAAAATCTTAAAAAACGCACCCTCAATTCATCACACTGAATTGCTCCTCAAAATGCAAGTTTCTTTTTGTTTGTAATTTATATTATACAGGCAGTCTGTTTGGTTGAAACCTTCAGAATCCTTTCCTGAAACCTAAACACAAAATTTATATATAACCCTATAAAGGTGATATAGTAAACCTGTTAGCTAACAATTTCCCTATTAACCCATCAGGAACAAATTCAACTTCATTTAGATTTATGCATCTAGCCACCTGAAAAATGTTTTACCAGCTATGTTGTCTGTCCATTACCTGGTCCTGGCCAGGTCATGCATAGTGAGCTCATAAGCTGCTGTAGCTGGAAATAACTGAGAGTAAAGCTGCAGGCAGTAAAACCACAACAATGACCTGAAAGACACCACAAAGATAGATAGCACTAAGAAAAACTGCAGAGCAGTGTGATACATTCCAGTGAATTCAACACGAGAAGGGGCACCTTTAACATATAATAAAAAGTTCAGACACAGTTCGTGCCTCACAGTCACACCGAAACAATATGTGTGAGCAGTTACTGCAACCAGTCAGGAGACCTTGTGACAATGTTTGGTGACCATTGGCGAGTTTACCGTGCACTGCAACCTGGAGAAGAGAGTAAACATCACATTCTGTGTAAGTCAGCATCTGGGAAAGTCCAACCTTAATGTGGAGGATTATCACTGCTAATGAGAAGTGGGCCTGCAGCTACCACCAGGAGAAGAAACAGAAGTTTTTATAGCTTGAGTTTGCGTATTCAGGAAGCATTGCAGCAGCCTTCGGAGCACTTCATCGCTACACAAAGAGACTATTTCGAGGGAAAGAGCAGCAAAATAGAAATCAGATGTGGAATCTTGATTTAATGTTATTACAGGTACAGTCTCAGAACCTTCTGATCACAGCTCAAGCAAAAGTATAAGGCACATTAGATGCTGTTGTGTTAAAGGGTGGTCTCAGAAAATATTGAACTGATTTAGGTTTATACTGTTTTCTGCGCTTTGTATCAAGGTAAGTGATAATATATAAAGTTGTGGCTTTATACTTGAAAGCATCCCCATTTTAATGCCAAAAACTTCCATCTGATCCAAAGTTCATATAAAAATAGTGGTCAGTGCAGCTTTAAAGTAAGTCTTGAAGACACTGTATCTGTCACGTTTTGCAGGATTTACACGTCTGCTGCATCTTGGGCACCTGGCTCGCTTTCACACAACTAACACTTCTAATTACATTGTTCATCTATTCCTGGCAGAGGCAACAGGGCAGACAAAGGTGCTCAATCACCTCTTGAAGTGTTCTGAGATGAGGATTCACAGTCACACAAAGTACAGACAATATTTTTTTACATCTGTGATTTCCAAAAATTCTCTGAACTGTTCCAGCCCTCACAGACCACATAAATTCCTGGCCATGAAACAAAATACATAATCCAAGCCAGAAGTCTCTTTCACAGGACTTATTCCAGATCGTTTTTTTGATGCTGGGACTATTTTGGGAAGGCCTGGACGGAGCTCTGAGCCTTTTTGTCACAGCCATAGGGGTTTTCCTGCACCTTCTCCCATGCATGCAGGGTGCTCTTCTATTCAATTGGACTGAAGTCATCTCTGTATTTCCTGCCTGGGTGAATCATACATAAAAAAGACTGTGCCCCTGGTTCTTTACATGATGATGAGCAACCCACAGCTCACTAGAACAACACATTGAAACTAGGTCACAATTTCAAGGCAGGGCCAACAATGCACCCCCTTGTCACTGCCTCAATAAAATACTCCCCAAGCATTTACGGTCCTCTGTAATTTAACATGTGTCTGCCTGTATGTGTGCCCCAACTCCCAGCGAGCTGCCCCTCATGCCTCCCACTACACTGTTTGTATGCCAGAACAAAAGGATGGATGCACAGTTAAGGCAACCTTTGTTCGTGACTGTGCAACCATGCAGATATCCAATCAAGTGGCCAGTGCTGAACCTTCCCACACTGCATCCAACACCTCTTTACTTCCCACAGTGTGTCAAAGTTAAAGATTTTTTAAAGACAAATACTTCACTGCAATGTTGACATATCACTGTCTTCAGATTGTGAAAACTGCAGTGTTTTTCATCGAAAACTCTTTCATTTTGTAATTTTCCATCTGAACTCAGAAAGTTTACGACACTGTCTGCTCTGCTCAGAAAGCTCTCCACTTTTTAGCCCACCACCAGAGTGATAAGCACAAAATGGTCCAAATAGAACTGGTTCACATGGCCCTGAGCATGTGAAGGCAAACACAACAGGAGAGGATAAGAGGATGAGTAATGTTTATACTGCACTGTATTCCTATTAGTGCTGTGAACCAGCTGCTCCTCCACTCTGCCTTTCCTGATGAGAACCACATGTTGAACAAAGAGTGAAGCCTCATCAGCCCTGCACCTGAGACACACCGACCACAGGCCTCTTCCTCTTCTTCTTCTACCCTCACACACTGTGCGGATGATCCACAGACCCAGGAGAGTTGTGGAAGAGGCTTGGCATGGCAGCCAGGAGCAATTTATTTTCCTGTCTGCCTCAGGCTCAGCCCTGATTGAACATTCTTTGTGTGGAATGTTTGGAATCCTGATTTGGAAAGCTAATGCTCTCTCAGTCTCCCTCACTTCAATAAATAACAAGGTATATTACATCTGATGTCAATAGTCACTAGAATAAAATTGTTCAAACTCTAATGTGTCTAAAAAGCCTTGTCTCTGTTTATCACATCAGTGTCCCTAAAGTTTGCAGAAATGGACAGGACATGAGAGAGTTTTTAGTTTCTCTGGCGTCTTCAGAGACAGAGCAACAACAAAATCCCCTGAAGCAAAAAGGTAAACAGTGGTTTGCTCAAGGACAATTTAGCATGGCTAAATCTTAATCACCCTGGGGCTTGTAAAGATTAAACATGAAACTGTATATATGTAAAAAATTGCTTCTTTAATGTTGCATTCGTCTTAAGACTAGTGTGAATCAACAATTCATTAAGGAAAGCAACATTAGCAGCTAAGTGTGGCTAGATTCAGGCACACAACCTTTGCTTACTACGTTTATCATCTTAGTTTAGCATGTTATCATTCGAACTAAACTGTGCAGCGTCCATGGAATAGTTGTCGAGATACAGTTGAGTTATGAAATAAAGGAAAGATCAACAAAAGTGTCTTAGCATCGTGTTGGGCCACTATGTGCCACCAGAACCGCTTCAAAGTGCCTTAGCATTGAATTTCCCAGTGTCTGGAACTCTACTGGATGGATGATCATGTTTCTTTCCTCATTTAGTGTTTTGATAACAATGGTGGAAAGCACTGTCTAACATGTCGGTCACAAATCTCCCGTGTGTGTTCAGCTGGATTGAGATCTGGTGACCACAGCATGTGACTCACACTATTTTCATACTCAGCAAACCATTCAGTGTTCTTTGTTTTCTGTGGTTGGGAGCACTGTCACCCTGGAAGAGACCACTCCCATCAGGATAGAAAGGTTTCATCAAAGAATAAATGTCATCCTTTAGAACAACTTTGTACTGATTTGCGGTGACAAATAGATGGAAATTTTGCCGTCAAAATGCACAACAGAGCCATCAGATTAGGGGTTTCTTTAATTTCTCACACTTACGAGCAGAATCATTGGAGCAACCATCTGTTAAATCCCTGAAATCTTGACTGGTGTTGGCATACCTAAAAAGATTCTTGGACACTCAAAAGAATGTCAAGGGCTTCAGAAACCTCATTTTCAAAAGCATTTGTATTGCTAGATAATATATGTGTGTATATCTACATATATATAAATGTAATGCTGTTTAGTATTTTCATGCAATTAACAACAAGATAAAAATACAATATTCTTAATTCAGTTTAGGCATAGCAGCATATGAGAGAACTGAGTAATAGGACCCTCCTTTAACCTGAAGGCCTAAATTTAAGACTAATTAAAACCATCTGTCTTTGTCTGCACAGTGTGGCCCAGATCATATCCCAAGTCCAACGATGGACCAAATGTTAGAAGGTTGAATATGCCAAAATTAGAGATAGAAGGTAGCGGTGCATTCAGGTAGCTGCAAATCCTACATTTTCCACAGTTCCCACTGAGAAGTCACAAAAATGTTCATTATGAATGGTAAACTAGTTCAGTAACTCCTGTGTTTGTATATAGTACAAGAACATTCAGCTGTAACACATCATGGACAGCTAGCATTCAGTGTATCAGATTAAAAGTACTAGTATATGTCCTTTGCATCTGCAACATCTGGTTACTGACAAGCTAAAAATGCTGCCAAGGACACTTGATGGTGTTTTGTCTGGTTCCTGTTAATAACTCCCCGTAGAGCCTTTATAGGTCTATCTTAAGTGATTCATTAGCAGTGTTATATTTAGCAGTACAGAAAAATACCACGTGGTCCTGTGATATTTCTTGATGTTGCATGTTGACAAGGACCTAAACAATATGTACTATTTATTACAACTAAAACCCAAACAAATTGTGTGCTTCTTATTGAAAATGCAAGGCTGAGCGTTTCAGCTATTTGAAGAGGCCTTTGAGAAGCTATTTTACTTGAAATATGGACTTTGCACAATCGGATAACGCAAATGAGTCCTACCAGACCTCTTGACATCAAGAAGCAAAAAGAGGAATAAATCTTATTTCCATGCCTCAAACATGCTTTAAAACTTCACTTTAAACTCCTTTAAGTATATATCACCCATAAAAACAGCCACACTGTATTTCTTTAACTGCTGTCTGAGTCATAGCAACCCTTCCCCCTCAGATCCCCAGCAAAGAAGCAGCAGTGGGTCAGCAGAAGCAATAGCAGACCCAAGGGCGAGCATCATTATAACATGGCTGTGGTAATTAGAAGGACCACTGAACCGTTGGTTAAACTGAAGTAATGTGCTTTATCTGCTTTAAAAAGGAACTGAGGATAAGGTTCACACTGACTCCCCTGAGCTCTTTTCCAAAACACTGAACTTGCCATGAAGGTGTAGCTGGTTACAACTAATAACAGTGGCTTTTCAGATGAGTTGCAGTAAAACTATGCACAGTTCAGGACTTATTCAGGATTAGAAATCTCTGTTTAGTCAGGAGCAGCCTCAATAAATTATCGCTGCTGTCTGCTAGGCGTGAATCAAGTCTTCTGAGTAATAATATAAACCATGTTTACATATGTTCGAAGTTCTATGGTGCAAAAGAGACCATTTTGCCCAAGTCAAAGGAAGAATTGTACTTTAACAGAGTGACAAGTCTAAGCTTATGACAGCTCAGTCTATAGATAGACTGTGTTGTGTGTGGCTTTATTGAGATTTCATTACAATCTGAGTTTGCTACAGAGTGAGATATAGAGCAAACCTTTGTGAGGCAAACTGAAAGGCCTCTTTCATAAGACTTAATTGGGAAACATTTACACTGAGTTAACTTCCCACACAAATTAATACAACCTGACTCTGTCTACATCCTGCGTCTGCCTGCAGCCAGCTGCACACCACCACAAACCACACTAAAAAAGCCAGACTAATTACAAGACTGATAAAGTGTGACAACAGAGTGAAACAAACCGAAAAGGTCAAGATGTGAACCACCTCTGTTCCTTAAAAAGACAGGCATGTGAACAGGAAAAGTTATTTGGAAAGTCCATGGTGAGACAAGTCTGAGAAAAGTCTGATGTAATATAAGCGAGACGGTAGAGTTTTGAAAGACGCTCTCGTCCAAAACAAGCAGTATCGCAATGTTTTCTTACCAAGAAGGGCTCGGAACAGCTGGCTGCCCAAGATAGCAGACACTTTGCCCACGTTGGTCTTCAAGGCCTGCTCCTCCGGACTGGTCAGGTTGGCCTGGTATTGTCTGAGCAGCCCCACTGCCCTCTCTGTGTCTGCCTCACAACATAGATACATGAATCAGAACAACGGCAGCAGGAATATATACATTTTGACACAGAAAATTAAACTGTATTCTTAAAAGCTGGGATTAACGCAAATATATCATGTCTGCACTGCTTTCAAATGCCACCAGAAAATATGCTAGGGTTGTATGTCAAAATGATTTGACTAACAATTTAAGTTTGCGATTAATCATCTGGTTTTAAAGATGTAAGCAAAGAGCCCATGGTGCCATCTTATAATGTTTTGTTTTGTCTACCCAGCATTCTAAAAACAAAAGTAAAAGCACATTTAAGGAACGGAAAGACTGCTTAGAAAGTTATACAAACAATCATGTCACACACTAACTGATTAGACATTTCAGCTCTAGAATCTGGAGAAAATGACTAATCATCTATAGCAGTCCATAATAAAATGTACACGGAGCAGATTAGAACCTACAACTTCATATTTTTAAAGTAGACGCACTGTTATGGAGAAAAATATATGATTTTATAAAACACAGCATGTCATAATGAAGATTTATATTCGTCTTGTAACCAAATGCAGCTCTGCTGTCTGTTATATTCTCCTGCGGATCACATTAAAGGTATTTTTCTCTTCCAGCAGGACTGTACAGCTGGTTGTTGAACCCGGTGGGTGGTGAGGAACACAGCACTGAGATGATGCACATCACGAAGGTAAATCTACTACTTCACACTTTCCTACCTGCAAACTGAACATTATGATCGAGAGAAAGTTGCATTTTCCAGTTACAGCAGTTTAAATTTTTCATTCCCCGAGGACCCCAAAAACCTGGTTTCTCCAGGGATTACAGCTGAGGTTAGTGGGCCAGTGAAAAGCAATAACTTTGATGGAGTAATGAGCTGGCATTAACCTAAAAACTTAACTTGAACCGAGATTTACCGCACAATTTTGACACGAGGGAGATGAAGACATCACTTACCATATTTGTGCACCATGGTGTGGCCAACTCGGAAAGTCATGGAAATTATAGTTTTGTGCGTTTTTTAAAGAGGAAAATAGTAGCAGCAATAGTCTCGGATAATTACACAACCAGAACTGTCGCTCCTTCCTCACAACAAGTGAAGTCTTGAGTTTTAAATCCAGTCGCTGAACACTCCCTGTCTGCTGCAGCGGTCAGCAGTGGGATCCACACCCACCCACTGAGGTTAAGATGTGACAAGAAGAGACTGTTTACTTCATGTCAACTTTCCAAAAGTTTTGGGCACAACGGCTCCAGAGCGTGTTTCTCCTCCCCTCACACACATGCCTCGCCTTCGTGGAAAAAAAGGCCATTTTGCGCAACCTTTCTCTCTTTCTTTGGTCACTGTAGCACCGGTGTTAACACATTTAAATAATGCCACCTGCAGATAGCATAATTTACTATATTGCATACTTTTAGTGAAGTTGTATGTTATTCGTGGTTATTTTTTTGCTCTCTGGTCAGCATAAACTCGCTTCAATTCCAATTTCTTTGCAGGGTGCGCCATCTTGTGGTCATGCCTACGTGGTGTTAGCAGATCACAGTTTAAAGGGGAGCTCCGAAGATTTTACATTCCGCCTGCTTAGCTCTGCTGACAAAGATAAACAAGTAGACCAACATCGTGTAGAGCTGACGGCTACACGTTTGAAAATAGAAAAAAAAATCTGGGGGTGTTTGGAAAAGGTGAGCTTACCGCAGCTCTGTGGCCGGCTCTTCATCTCTGCTAGGAGCTATAGCGGCTTGAGGCTACATTAGCCGCTACTAGCATAGCACACCCTGAACCAAACTGTCAGCTGTCCGGTTGCATTGTGGGAAATGTAGGCATGAAGTTTAGACTTAACCTGCCGTGGGGCTACAGAAAGTCATTTTTACACCACGGACTCAATAGATTGTGGTAATAAATTTAAAATTCAGGAATTTCCTTAGATTATAGTAGCCGTGATAATCTTGAAATAGCACTAAAATCATTTTGCTGATGAGAGGAAATGAAAAGAAGTTTTTTTTTTAAGGTATGTTGATGCCATATTTTGACAATGCAAAATAAACATTTGACTTGTTTTGTAAGAATACACATACACATTATTATTATTATTATTGGTAGTAGTAGTAGCAGTAGTATTTGTTTATTTGTTTGTTTGTTTGTGTTGTGTTAAAATATATTAGTAGGACTTGTGATGCCCCCTGATGAGGAGAAAGAAGCCCATGGTCATTAATGATTTATGATTTTCAAATCTCAAGCATTGCTAATGTTAAATTTCTTGTAAATTATGTATACCATCACATAATACCGTGACATACTAACTACCAGTGGTAAAAAGCATTATTATCTGACTTAAAAGTTAACTAGTTGATTTTATCTTAAGCTTATACGATCGGCCGTATAATCTTGCTTTAGTACTACATAGCTAGCTTAACTTAATCTATGGCAGACAAAGTATCCCTTTTAACTGATGTGACATTATTTTTCTCTTAGGAATTTAAATATCAGTGATTATAAAGTTATAATCTCTCTGCTATTTTTCCAAGGTTGATCAAATCATAAGTAATTGGCAATAATTCTTTCTGTATGTGTTATCCAACAGTTATGTTGCAGTTAAAGTAAGAACTATGTCAATATTTTAAAATAAATTTAATCATCTCTATAAGCAACATATTGTTATTGATCAAAATTACACCTGAGATTCTGTTAAATAAAAATTACATCAACTATTGTACATACAGGACTTTTGTACAGCCCTTTCCTTTCCAAAAACTCAACCCACCGGTGTGTGAGAACCGGTCTGTTTTTCTTCCTGTGTGCATAATTGTTGGTCACCGTTCAGAAGAATAGTGAGAACTATGAACTCAGTGAGCTTAAAATAATATCTGGCCATGTGTTTCTGATCGCGCAAAAGAGGTGCTGCAGCATTTTGTGGTTTTAACTCTCTTAAAGAAATATGTTTTTTTTAACATAAGACAATATTAAAGGGAGAGTTCAGCTTTTTATAATATGATGGAAGTAACAACAGTTTTATTGAAATTAAAATTAAATCTACAACACAAGAAAATCTACAAAAGCAAACCTGTTTGAACTCTTCCTGAATGCACTTTATGCATATATCTGGAATGAAATCCTATGATGAAACATTTCTATCCTGATAGGAGTGGTGTCTTTCAGGACAAAAAAATGTTCATATGCACAGGGCATCGGAGGTCACTGAATGGTCTGAAGAAAATTATGTGAATCATATGTTAAGACCTTCACAATTACCAGATCTCAGCCTAGCTGAACACCTATGAGAGATGTTCAACTGGTCATATATCTAGATAAAAGTCACTTTTTGTTGAGTTTTCCTTTAATTTGTCACTTGTCTGGATTTAGACTAAATTGGCGATTCAGACTGAGTGGTAAGAGTAATTTTAAGGGCAACAAGGTCCTACTACTCTTTTGCATTTCTTGTCTTAATATAAAGGTAAAGTGCAGAATATATGATGCCCATCTTCACCACCTGAAGTGACATCTTCCTGCAGCTTTACACAGAATGAGAAACCAGAAACCAGAGCCTCATGTTCATCTTCAACACTGTGTTTTACACAAGAGTGCAGTAAAGCGTTAAAGACACGGACACAGCGTAGTGTAAAAAATAGTTTTAGTGTTTATGGCTCAGATTACAGACTTGTCTTTTCTGCATTAATGACATGATGATTCATTGCTTTAGCACTCAAATGGAAAAACCGTGAAGTGAAAAGGAAAGAATTGCATATATACAGTGCACGTTATACAATCAGACTGTCAAAGCAGTGTATTTCAGTAGTAACAGAAGAACAATCATACATAAAATCCCTGTGAGAGATGAACCCTGTTAACAAAAAACAAAAGAAAGAAACTGCCATCCAGTGGCGTCGTAGTGATACTTGATTCACATCTTATTATGTTAACAACATTTAAATGCTGATGGCTGTATAATACAAAAGTTCACATTAACTTGCTTTCTTCCTGATTCAGGTCCAAACCACATCTGCGCCGGACAGAAACGGATGAATGACAGTTTCAGGGTCACACCCTCTGATGTCCGTTGAACTGCCCAGTGGGTAAGAAAGGATGCAGTTCTTTCTCATTCCAGGACGAAGGGTTGTTTCTTTGCATCTCTGTCACAAGTCAAGAAAAGGCATAAATAATGATTAATTGATGTGTTACAAACTATTTAGAATAACCTTTGGTTTGCCTGGTTGTGAAAAAAAAACTGTGCTTTTTACTTATTTTTTAATAACAAAGTTATAATGTTGCTGATTGAAAAATACATTACAGTTCTGAATGTTTACAAAGTGGTTATTTAAACACATCAATGAATGGCTTTAAAATATAAGGTGTATTTAACAATTTGGTGAGCCAAAATATGCCTTAGTGATGGCCTAACTGAGCAATAGAATCAAATTGTTAGTTTAAATTAAGTCATCAGTAAACAACTTATAAAGCATTTGGGGCTTTTTTAAAAGTGGTACCAAAAGTTGACATTGTATAAAGTATTATTTTGTAAATGAGGGGCTATTACTTGACAGCAACAATGCAATTTTATTTACATAGCAGTTATTAATGTCACGTCAAACATTGCATGCAGCACCCAAATGATAATCATGTACACTACCAGTCAAAAGTTTGGACCCACCTTCTCATTCAATGCTTTTTATTTAATTATTTTATACATTGTACAATAATAATAAAGACATCAAAATTATAAAAGAGTATATATGGAATTATGTTGCAGACAAAAAAAAGTGTTAAACTTCAGCATTAATCTACAATGTAGAAAATAATACAAATAAAATAAAAAGCATTGAATGAGAAGGTGTGTCCAAACTTTTGACTGGTAGTGTACATATTGGTAGCTCGTATTTCTACTACAATTATTATTATGGCGTTAATCACAGGTAAAACTATTCCATAGTACATAGTTTATTCAATAAAGAGAAAGTTATCTGCAGTTATTTTCATCATCAATTAATTGTTTGATTTATTTTTATGGTCTTAAAGATCCAGCGTGTATGATTTAGGTGGATCCCTTGGAAGAAATGGAACACAGTAATCATAATTAGGTTGGCCATTAGGTGGCCCAGAATGTATAAATCAAAAAGTGGCTCATGAGCTGGCCTTCTGTATTGTTTTCTTTCTTTTTTTTTTTTTTTACATAATTGGAAGCCACTGTTGGTTCTCCTACACACCTGAGAGATGTGAGGGTGGTTGCAATCTGCAACTCCACCACCAGATGGCACTAAATCTTAAACACTGGTCCCTTAAAAGTGAACTGATTAGCCATGAAAATAATCCTGCAGATTAATCAGTAATTCCAACTATTATCATTTGCACCTCTAGTGTTAGCATGTTAAAATGTAAACTTACAGTACCTTCTCTGCGACAGCAACGGTATGTTTTCCTGTTAGAAACAGTGAGGTGTATGAGTCAGTCTGTTAACTCTCATTAACAATTTTGTGCAGCAAATTTTTACAGCAAACCTCAGTACATCTTACCACTGAAAGATCCAGATTGCAGTCATGATCAGAACAGATGCAATATCCACTGAAATCCATATTATTGTGTATCTGTGATGAGACTGAAACACAAAAAAACGTGGCCATAGGGTCAAAATGCATAACACACACGCACAGACACAGGTGCTGACTCTTAAACAAAACCTTGACGTAATAGTATTTAATGCTGGGTAATGGCTCACCAGGACCCAGTCAGGCTGGTGCACATCTTTCAGGAGGTGGCAGGAGTTGGTAGTGACAGAGCTGGCTCCTGCACACCACAGCAGAGAGAACAGCCAGCGCTCATTAACCACCCACAGGTTCACCGTGACATTATTCATCCGAAGTTCCCTGTCAGACGCAAACATAATTTGAAACAGGACGTAGAAGAAGTAGGACTTTTCTACATTATAGTGTAGGTAAAGGAAGAGACAAACAATCTGAATATCCCAGTCAGAATGTCTAAATATTTGTGCATGTGTGTGTGTACAGTAGATGTATATTGGTAGCTGTGTGTAAATATCTGGAAGTTGGTATCTGTATGTGTGCATGCAAATGCAAACAACTCTCCTTTTTAATTCTCATTTGTGAATATATTTAGTTTTATTGCTTCATTTTTGCATTTGTTTAAATATCACAATCAAAAAGAAATAAATTATACAAAAAATGAGTATGCATATCGTGACCCTTCACCAGTCACACGTGTTAAGTGTATTAATTTGTTCTACTCATGAATAAGTTTAATAATTAAGATTGAGACAGCAGTAGTGCTCCATGTACAGTGAGCTCATTTAGCCCTCAGTGCCGATCTTGTGCCAATTCATAAAACGTGTTGCTACACTTCAGTTATTTTTATTTTATGGTCGGTCTGCTCATCCATTTAACAACACTCCTGGGCTGGTATTTGAATCTCCTTCCCCGGAGGCCGATCCTCCACGTAAAGCAGCAGCACTGTGTCTCGGCATGCTACAAACACATTTTTAATAAACACGCTACTGTTCATGCCCTCTGGCACCGACACTTAGATAATCCGGCTAAATTGTGTTACCAATTTGTTTTTGTTACCTGATTTTATTCATACTCAGTTTGCTGTACTTCACATTTAGGTGACTTCCCGTTTTATTAAGCATATCCATTTCATTGTTGTAGATCTGGGTGAAGCCCGGTGCTCTCATGTTTACATATTCTCTTTGTGCTGGAGGAAGCCAGAGAACCTGTGATAAACAAAAGTTCTTAAAAATGTGCCTTATCAAGAAATATCTCAATCAAAATCCACATAAAGGGTCAGAAGTTAACTTACAAGGCTCGGGTCAATGCCAGACTTTAAGATGGTGTCCACTGTGTCCACTGTGTCATTTTCCTGGTTGGGACTTTTTAGATCAAATATCACTGAGATGTTGTGCTGCTTTGCGAGGTTTAGGAGCTGAAGTAAGGAGGGAATAGTCTGATTTCTGGCTGTTTCCTTCTCCTCTTCTGAGAGCTGGGACACTGAGCGGAAGGGATCTGTCTGGAAAGTCAGACAACAAGTCATTGATGTGTCGCACGCTGCATGACAACATAAGCCCTCTTTAGACATGGATATGTAACATTACTGGTTTCATCAGCCTGCTAAAGTGGCTGCATTTTGTCATTCAGATATAGGTCACTTTTATTTAAGTATGATGTCCATCTGTGATGATTTTCTCACTACTACTCACCAATTTAAGGTGAATGAAATTACTCAGTGTCATTTACTATTAGATCCTGATTAATCCTGTCTGCATGTCCAGGATAATTTATAATTAACTTTAAGTGATCCTGTTGTTCTGTGTGTGTAAATGTGTGCAGCTGTCTCTCTTTTAAGATGCTCATATGGATTCTGATGTTGCAGGTTTTTAATATATTCAGAAAAAAGTCTCCAACAAACAGCTGGAACCAACAAACTAAACTTTAGCTCCTATAAGAATTTAAAAAAAAAAAAAAAAAAGCCAGATTACATTCATATTGGTGAGTCTCATTAATCTGACCTGTTCTGTCTTCACCACTGTAAAGTTTCATTCTGATGGACATTTCATTTTGTAAAAACTGTGAAACTGTAGAGCAAAGTGAATGAGAATCATGCACACGCTGTGCCCTGTGGAGTCTTTGTGATGTTCTTGAACCATTATTAATGCTGGAATGTGAAAAAAAAAAACTTTCCTCCATTGCTTTACACAACTCAAATTACCATCACTTCTGCATGCCTGTCTGGCAATGTGACTGAATGCAGTTCAGACTTGTGCCGTGCTGTAAAATGATATGCAAATGACACTAGATCCGACCAAGTAACATTTCAAAGAACATTTACAAGAGTGCTCATTCAGACAGTGAAGATAGCACAGTCAGATTAACAGAAAGGATTGCATGCATATAAACATCTATGAGCAAATGTTTGGACAAGCACATATAGAAGCACAGGTCTCACCTTTAGGAACCATTCACCTGCATTCAGACTCTGCAACTCCTCCAAGGTCAGGTCAGTGCTTTGGTTGAATTTCGTTTTGGGAAACTTCTCTTTAACATTCGTCGTTCGCAGCAAGAACTCAGACTTATTGTCATGCATCAAGAAGGGAATTCTGTCTTTACTAAAAATCAGGAAGACAAAACAGGACAGACAAAATATTCCATATTTGACTCAATTGCTTTTAAAGTCATGTTTACAGTTACTTTTTTTAATCACAAAAGCACAATGCATTTATTCTTAAGGCCTAAAGAAGACAAGCTGTGATCATTTATCTGCAAAACCAATTTTTAAGAAGAATATGAAGGTTGTTTGGCTCCATGGTTGGTTGCTAAAAGTCTTTGTTTTGCCTTTGTTGGACCGAAACAAAACTTCATGGAGTTTTAGTGCCACTAACTGTTGATTAAACACTGGTGGCACTGAAAATGTTGACAGAAATACTGCACTGAAGGAAGACTGTGCTTTTGCAGTGGCGGCTTTAAAGCTGTGGAATCGCTTTCGTTTTCAGTCCTCCATTGACACTAGAAAAATCTCTAGATGTACATGTTTTCAATGGCTTTTGGTTGATGGTAGTTGTCTGAACAATTTAGTATTATATATTTATTGGATTTTGTTCCATAAAAAGATTTTTTTCATGTTTTGTTGCACATATTTTTTGTTGTTGCCTGTTTTTTAAAACATGTACAGGATTCTGATCGTCTGTTCATTTCAAAATGTGCTGTACAAACATAATTTAATTTTTGTCTTTGTGCACATGCTTGAAATATCAACAGAACTGATACTGACACTTAAAAACGTATCTCTAGTGCTCCTGAATTAAATTATGAAAATGCTTTCACTCTTCAACCCAGTCATGAAAAAAAAGTAGCTGACGACTCCTAAATTTGAGCCCATTTTCACCGTACCTGAGCTGCACGTCTGTTTCAAAGGCTGTCACGTTGCACGCGATGCTCCTGCGGAAGGACATCATGGTGTTCTCTGGAGCCAGCTGAACACAGCGAGGACAGATGGGTGAGACACACTCATGTGCTTAAGTGCCCTGACTACCCTAAAGCTGCGTGAACACACACAACCCCAGCGCACGGTGCTAAATGGAGCTTATTGGTGACCCAGCAGCAAAACACACTAACAAGGGCAGAGCAGAACGGCACATGGGGCCCACACATGACTGGACATTTGCTCACACCTGAGCCAGGGGTAGAGCCTTTGCTCCACTGTGGAGCAGTGTAAAGGCAAAGTAATTACATTTAAACCGAATATCATTGTAAACAAAATCTAGCGTACTGCATAACGCATTTTGCACAATAGGAAAATAATGATCTTTGATTGGATTTTAGGAGTTGGTTTTCTAAAGGAATAGTTGAACAAGTTCTACGCTCATTTACTGTCTTGCCAAGATTAAGATGAAAAGATTCTCATTCTTATATCTTAGAGTTAAACATCAAGATAGAACTAGTCAGTGCTGCTAAAGGTTAAGCAAAAACTCAAGTGTAGAACCTATAAATTGTGGAATGGGCTATTTTTTGGCTAGGAGGACCAAGACAGCAAATAGTTCTCAAAATGTTGAATTGACCCTTTAAACGAGCAATTATCTGCCCTCCAGTGACTTACGTGCTCAGCTGCTGCCCTGGCAGCTCTTTCTAAAGATGCACAAATGACAAATACACTATGCAAAATGCGGTTTGTTTCTCTTTAGGGCGTCATCAAGTAAACACAATGCTCACCATTGGTGCGCCTCTGTGGCCGATGAGTTTTGGCTTTTCAGGTATTTTTTCATCCAGATCTGTTAGACAAGGAGACCGGATGAACAGGGGACACAGGAAGATGGCTGCTGACACCACGAGAAACACCACCGCAATCAGGAACTTATGACCTGGAGAAAACAAAAGTCAAACAAAGGTCTTTAGCTGTTAACACTGATTTGAGTCCTGTACAGTCCCCTGTGAGTCCTTTCCCTCCCCGTCTTTGGGGCTTTCCAATGACGCACCAGACTCCTTCCTTGTATCTATTCTGTTATTTTTTTATCTAGCTTGTTTTAAAAAAGATTATCCTGTATTTAACCAGGAAAGTCCCATTCAGAGACAACACTGCTCTTCCAGGAAGTCCTGGGAAAGATGA
Source organism: Amphiprion ocellaris (assembly GCF_022539595.1). Taxonomy (NCBI): domain Eukaryota; kingdom Metazoa; phylum Chordata; class Actinopteri; family Pomacentridae; genus Amphiprion; species Amphiprion ocellaris. The sequence continues at coordinate 15,115,666 of NC_072778.1, read as the reverse complement.
GCAGCAACATAGAATGAAATGTTTTACATACAAGCACAAATCGAGATATTTAACGCCCCAATAAACAAGAAATTTAAGATATTTAGATATGAATTCTGAGATTTTATTTTTTTTTAATCTGTGCTCTTTGCTCTTTTTTATAATTCAATTTTGTCTTTCCTGCTACATTCTGATTTTAAGTCTGAGATCAAGATATCTTAATCTTACCATGTAAAAACTGTCAAAACCAGATAAGCCTCAATTTCGAAACAGGCGGAAGAAAAAATAGGGAGTGCTGCACTGAGTCAAGGAAAATGAAGTTGGTAGTTTAAAAGTGAAGAAAATAGATCACTTTTTTAATATAAATTCGAGCTGATTCAGATTTTTTTCAAAGTTTGAAATGTTTTTCTATTATTTCTGCAGAAAAGGATAAGGCCATTAGTCAGAAAAGACTTTTTAAAAATGTCCGTTCTACTTTTTATGAATGGAAGTCCCTAGTATTGGTCACCAGGCCTAAACGTATCCAAGGCAATCTGACTTTGTATTTAAAATCTTCAGATAGACTTTTAACCGGTTACCAATAAGGTTGTTTTGTTTGTTTGTCTTAAATCAGTGATTGTACATTGAACACAAATATGAATGCAGCCTGCAAATGATCTCCTTTTCTAACTTAGAGAAACTGTTCAAAATCTAATTTCTTGGATTCTTGTCAGAACAGGGTTACATTTCTAGCCACGGCATGTTTGTGCAAACAAAGTTGTTGAGCTAGTGAAAAACTACCACCTGTTAAGTTATTCCACACCCTGTCAGATGTGGCTTTGGAGGACATTCATCAGGTACAGAGACACTCCTTTGACAGTGACTAAGGTCACCTTGATATGCAGCTTTAGTCAAATGACTCACTGCCACAGATGACAAGAGAAAGATAAGAACGGGATGTCGCCATGCTGGAAAGCTGGCAGGTCAGTTAGGGTTGTAACCAGACGCATGAATGTTCACAACTCCACCATTTGTCATCTAAGAAATCAGTCCAGACAGGTGTGGATGGATGTGTCTGACAAAGTGATTCCCTCCCCCAAAATATAAATAATAACTTTCTCACGCAACTCATGACAGGTGGGACATTATTTCACATCAAGATGTTCGTTGCAGTTGTGTGACTCATTACTGACTTGTGATTTCTGGTCTGTGACTCCACTCTCAATCTGCCCATCATAGTTTTCAATATAGTGCATATTTGGTTGTTTATTGACAATTACGCTGTTGTGAGATGTTAGACTTACTCCCCTGTATGCAAAAGAATGGGTAGAATTTAATAAAACATCACACACTGTTAAATATTTCTATTTTGTTCAGTATATTCATTTCTGGTAAAATGTTGTGTCTGTACACAGTGTTATAACTGCCTGTGACTCATGACTACGTGTAATCTTAAATGATGTGTGACACAAACCTTTTTTGGCCCTGTGGAAGCCCTGGAAGACAAACGAGCTCAGCAGAGTCAACGCTCCAACGGCACCGAACTGTAAGAAAGGACCAGTGGCCTGCCAAGATGCATCAAAAACACATCAGGTTCTCACACAACCACGTTAGAACCACGTTAACCAAAAGCAAATATTTACATCCTCATTATGTGGGTTTGTGCTCTCGCTCTACCTGTAGTGAAAGAAGAACAGTTGCCCATTCTTGCTCCCACTCGAGACTGATTCCTGTGATCCCAGAAATGAGGAATATGACACCAAAAAATAAGAAGATCTGTGCAGAGATAAAGCAAATATGACATTTAGTGACTTGAACAAGGAGGTGACGCATATTTGGAAAAACGTTTGACAGTTACTACCTTGTGCAGCCAGTGTAAGTCGAGCTGTTCTCCTAAGGCAACTTGGAACAGTGCAAAGAGCTGTAACCGACAATTGTGAAATTTATGAAACTGAAACTACAGCTTCTAGACACTTGTTCTGAACCGGTTACAATATTTGGTTCTGTGGTATTAGATCAGGCTCAACAAAGACAATTTTTTAAAAAAGATTTTCCTCACCAGCAGCAGAACACAGTAGCTGGTTAACACAGCAGAAATGATGATCAGCACCATGAACCAGTTCACCCACTGTTTGAGCTGTGTGAACCCCTGCCTGATAACAGAACAAAAGCGAGTAGCACAGGGTTAGCAGAATAAAGGGAACAGATAAAGGCAGAAAGAGAACAAAACAAAGGAAAAGGGAGGATTCTGGGTGTGGGATCACTCACCAGTTAACGTCCTCGCGGTCATTAAACGTGACCAGACAAATGTACATCCAGCACAGGGAGAGAAGGGACACCAACGTGACCACTGAGAACCAGCAGCACGCACACTGATATGAAACAAAACAGGTGAAATATTGTTTATTTTTTTAACATTTCAAGGATTTTATAGTTCTGAGAACTATGATAGAATCATTTCTGTGTTATGTGCAGGTGAAAGTATACGTGTTGTTGTGTGAACTGATGCCAAAGTGAATGTGATCTGAGAAAACAGTGGAACAAATCCAACATTTCTTCACAGTTTGTTTTGTGCCCTGAACTGAGCCGTGAAGCCTCAGCACAAAAAGTCTCTTCATGCTCTTATACCATCAACAGCACACCTCCACTTTGCACCAACCTCTCATTTATTTATTTGTGTGTGTGTGTGTGCAAAATCATAGACCACCATCATCCTCCTCCCCCTGTATAATCCTGTTCCAGATAAGTCCTTAACAAGCCTGTTAGGGCCTGTCAGAGTTTTCTTTTCAATTTTCATGGCACACAAAGACATTTTCTGCACTTTACTCATTACGCTATTTACAGTGTTTTTATTTGCTATAACCACATGTTAATAGCTTTCTTCTTCTTAGCAAAAGTAACAATTTTAATATGGAATGTATTTACATCACAGGGCCCACTGCAGAACTTGCCAACATTTATATTTTTGAATTCAGTCAGGTGGAATGTTAATCCCTGATTACGGGGATTTGTAAAGGTTTTCCTCAGTGGAAGTACAAAGAACCTGAATAACAAGAATTAATGAAGCATTCTGAGAAACATTATTTGTGAAAGTTCACATATTCCTGTGCATGAAGAAAATGAGAACATCTGAGACTTGTCTGAACTCCCTAATGATCTGATAAAATATACCGAGGCTTAATTTTACACATGAATGTGGCTAAAAATACTCACTTTTCTCTTACTTTTACTTGAGTCCCCCCAGTTGCAGCTGTACAAGCCCCTGCAGCACAATCTGCAGCAGCTGTTGTTGTGAGACATCACTTCTTCTCCTCATTCACAATGCAGTAATTGCAGATTCTGGACACCTGATACCTGCAACTTGAAGAAGGATGAAGAAAACCCTGATGTGAAGCGTTCTCAGGATGCAGAGGAGAGGTCCGGTCTCATTCGCCCTCCTGAAATTATTTGGAGCATTAGAGAGGGGGAAAAAAGACGACTGTGACAGAGAGCAAATGGGGAGGAGAGGGGGGAGTTTCTTTGAGTATTTAAGGCAATCCCTGCTCAATAGGTGCCTCAATAGAGCCTGTGTGCAAAGGGAGCACAGCCACTGGCAGCACTTACAATAGCCAGCACTATGGAGCATTGAGAGCAGCACACAGAGCAGCCTGAGAGTGAAGTCACACGATTGGAGCGTTTGCAGCACAATCACACACAGTGACAGACACAGTGACAGACACAGTGACAGGCACAGCCACACACTGAGAGCAGCAGGAGCAAATACACTGCTTATAAGTTCAGAACAACATATTAACCCTTCTGTTATCTTCATTTACGAGCACCAAAAAAATACTGTTTCCTTGTCTGAAAAAAATCCAAAAATTCAGCAAAAAACTTTCCCAAATTTCTGAAAATTTACAAAACCTTCAGGAAGAAAAGTCCAATAATTCCTTAAAAGTTTCCCTTAAAAGTTTTATTTTTTTTAAAAAATACCCAAGTTTGGCAAGAAAATTCTGGTAAATGTTTTCAAAAAATAAATAAAAATCTTCTAAAAAAAATTCCTAAAAATATCTAAAGTAATTACATACATATTAGTAAAACTTCTAATATTTTCTTTAGCAACAAGAACATTCACAAAAAAATCAACCAAAATCCAGCGAATTTTGCTGGATTTTGGCTTTTTGTGAATGTTCTTAAGAAACATTTTTAACATTTCTTTCTTTCCACCAAAAAATGTTCAAAGATTTCCCCAAAATTTTGAAAATGTGGACATCAGAAGTTTCACTGTGAAATTTTTTTTCCTCCACATTTTTAAACTTTAAAACGGGTCAATTTTGACCCGCAGGACGACACGAGGGTTAACAGAGGGAGAATAAAAACCTTTAGGATAGACTGGAGTGTAAAGGGCTTTGGATTGCTAGATGCTTTTGTTTCGACATGTGCAACAGACCAAAACACAGGTCATGGCATGATTTCAGGCAACATGTTGGTGCACATCTTTCTTCGTTGTGCCAAGTTTCGGCCCACTTTGCTGAAAAGGCATGGGAAATTCTGCACATTATTTGTCACCCACCGAACGAGACACATTGAGCAATGAAGGGCTCTGTTGTGAAAAGGCTCTTTACGACCAACAGTTTCTCGTCTGACTTGATTTTACCTGGGGTTTTGCCAGCTATCTCCTCGCTTAGATTGTTCTCGTTTATGCCATTGTTAAAGCAATCAGGTTGACAAACAAGTTCAAACTTAGAGCATAAGTTCTGAACATCAATCATGTTAAGATGAAACTTCACTATCACCACTTGAAATTCATCTATAGAAGAAAATGACATCCTAGTAACATGTTTGTAGGACATTAGAGCTAATAGCAACATGTTTGGGCAGGCCTTCAGGCCAAAGTGTCACCGGTGGGAAACTTAAGACACCTTGTTTCACTGCACACACTTACCAGGAAGTTTTAAGCATGAGCTGAACGTTGAGTAATAACTGATATGTGATTAACCGCACTCATAACAGGTGTCAAGGTGACAGAATTAAACAAAAGAACAATTAAATACCTCGTCATGGTTGAGTGCCTCACAACAGTGCCCTTTCTGTGTCGCTGTCTCACACACTAGCTGAAAGACACGGCTGTTTAGTTATTTAATGATATTTTAATTGCTGCTCTCACTGCATACAGAGCGCCACCTCAAAGCTGAAACATATAATTTCCCACTGTGGGTAAACCATCGTAAAGTAAATGCACAGCGCTCACTGGTACGCGTATTCTGCAGCAGATTAAATGATAACACTCTGACACACCTCATCAATTTGTTCATCCACCTGGCCTTTATCACTCAATGCTGGTTGACAATGTAAACTGTAATTATAGGCACAAATATGTAGTGGGTGTACTAATCTAATCCAATCAAACTTACTTAAACAACTGGTGATAAGGTAGTGACAGATTGATGGAGTGAAGTGTCAAGGCAAAGTCACATCTCACTGATCTTTATCATTATGCAGGTGAAAAGCTTCAACATCCTCTTGAATTCTCAAGAATTGTGTCACACTGCTGTGACCTTCCTCAAGCTTTCCCAGTCCAACAAACACTTCCTTCTTTGGTTTTTAAAAAAATTTTACCAAGAAAGAAACTGTCAAAACAATAACTCAGTCTCACAAGCTCTTAACCACTTGATAGCCAATGACAATCCTTGTTTTGACAAAAATTTGCGAACAGAATACCCACAAAATCAATATTTAAAACAAAATGTTAGCCAACATTGTGCAATATGTTCCTTTTTTCTGTGTTACCAACTCCTGGTGTGTATTTTTTTTTTTTTTTTTTTGTCTTTATATAGGCTTGTGGTCGATCTAGATTTATGGCAAAACAGTAAAAGTTGTGAAAAAGATAATTTTTTATACAAACCTAATTTGACATGATTCTGTTCTCCCAGTTTTTTCTTGTATATCTCTTACAGGATTAGGAACTGCATTGGAGGGATTTTTTTCTTCTTGTTTAGGAGAGGCTCTCAATACCACACAGAGTCATTAAGTATTAAACTGAAAAATGAACTGTTTTCAGTTATATATATTAAAAAAAAAACAGAAAAGAACACAATAAACTATCATGGAAAGAGTTGAATCGGCCTCTTTAGTGTGATTTCCATCTGACTACAATAACAAAACCATTAAGCTTCAGCCTGTCAGCTTTAAGCCAAAATGTCCAAGCAGAAAATGTCCACGGGAATTTCTGTATTAATCGTTTAATCCTTTGCATCAGGGGGACAAAACCAATTACATCACTTACCAGTGTGTCCTGGAGAACAAGGCGCACGAAAGATGTGCTTTTCCTTTTTAAAACATACCTGTGCACAAAAAAAACATTTTTCTTAATTTCATTATCTATCTATCTATCTATCTATCTATCTATCTATCTATCTATCTATCTATCTATCTATCTATCTATCTATCTATCTATCTATCTATCTATCTATCTATCTATCTATCTATCTATCTATCTATCTATCTATCTATCTATCTATCTATCAAACCAAGAGGGACTCACCACAAACCAAACTGGGTCATTAAATGATGCAGTGAACTCTCTTCTTGGGAAACCAGCTCTGTTTGCCTCCACTCTGCTCTCCTCTCATCCTTTTCACATGCACTGAGTCCGTGAACTGATTGTGAATGGATTGACATTAATGAAGGCGGGTGAGGAGGTTTAGCCCAACAGAGAGGGAGGGAGGATCCCGAGCCTCTTTTCACTCATGTAGTCAGCGTCGGTGAAACTCGCAGCTTACAGGTAGAAATATTTGACTGTGTGTGCCAGCGACTGATAGGTTTGAGCTTGTGGGAAGAGAAAATAATTTTGTTCCTCAAGGTGACTTTTGTTTAAATCCATTAAGCAACTACCATCCAAAATAGAAGCTTAATTGGTGGTACTGATGATGAAACTGAATATCAAACTTTAGCCAAGACTTTTTAAAAAATATAAATTCGAGCTGATTCAGATTTTTTTTTTAAAAAAAGTTTGAAATGTTTTTTTGTATTATTTCTGCAGAAAAGTTTTTAAAAGGTAAATATTCCTCTGAGGCAATAATATATTGACATTATTTATACTTTGGATTTTGTGGCACTGCAGCTATAAAATTACTCAAAGTGGTTTCAGGAGACTGATGCTTTTTTTTGTTGCGTGTTTTAAATTTGTTTGTGTGTGTCAGGTATGCATTTTTCATAGCTGCCAGTCGGTGGGTTTGGTTTCATATAATTACAGAGTAAAACCTGCAGAGACTTGAAACCTGCATGAAACAGACAACAGCATCCATCAGTGATTTACTTTTGTCTTCATCAGTCTGCATTTAGTACTGAATTTTATGAAACTACAACGTAACTGAGAATAACAAATGCATGCAGACACATGTAAATCATTGGGTCCACAGTGTGATGAAGGACAGGTCATGTAATGTGCATTTTCATGCAACAGCTAAAATTCAAATGAACTTTTCCAAGTAGGTTCATTTGACGACACAGTCAAAGAAATGCGTTCTTACATGAGAGATTGCAGTAGATATGTCAGTTAAGTGTGCAATCTTAATTTTGGCACAGGGTAAATTATATAAAATTGTCTGCATGTGTGGGACTGTGTTTATATTACAGTTAAAGATGTGGGACAGGAGTAGTGAGCTGATACGTAATTATATGTTGATTTATGTCAAGCAAATGCAGTAAATATGTAACCCCATTATATGACAGCCTTTGGGAAAAGTACACAAACTCATCTGAGGAAGTTCAGAGGACGTTATTCTGAGTTTGCACAAGGCTGGTCTCTAAGTTGTGAGAGGGAAGTATAGCTTTGTGTCTGATGTGCTCTTGTGGACCTGCAGTAAGAATTATGGCTTTACAACTTCAGAAATAAAAGTCAATTAAAAATGCATTAGCAAAACATCCAAAAATTGTTCAAACTATGCCCATGCATTACAGTCAAACAGCAATATGTCACAGAACAGGTCTTTGCAGAAATGGGTCTTGAGCAACCCACAGTTCTTCATTTCCGGCCTGATGTTGTTGGACTACAGGTTGCAGTGACTCCTCCACGCCAGCAGGGGGCGGTGACGTACTGAGCGCCCGTTATTGCTTCATACAAGAGGAGTATACTGCTAGCTCTCACACTGGCAGGTGAGATGATTTCTTTCATTATTTAATGCCAGAATTTCGGCGTATTTTCATCCAAAATGTATATATTGTCTTTATTTTATCGTCCACACGTTGATAATAGTGAATGTCAGAATAATTCGGAGTTAGTAGAGCAAAGTTAGATGCCGAGCTAACCGTTGTTAGCTAACAACTGGTTTTCTTATTACTGCAACGTATCATTATTCAGTGTCTGCTGAAACACTGGTTTTATTTTATTTGAGCATATCATCGTGTTGTCCAAGTTTTCGTCTCTGGCAGCTGTATTTTAGCAGAGTTAATAAGTTAGTAGAAAGTTGAACACAGCTGCTGAACTCGGCTAGTTTTAAGCTTTTGTCTTGTTGCTCGTCGTTTGTACTTCCACGGTGCTCAACTTCACATAAAAATACTAGATATAATCAAAACATACAATCTGATGGATCACAATGGCTGGAAAAAAAGAGTCTTCCAAAAGTAAGCTAAAAAGTAGTTTCACGTAACCTCATGTGTGCCACCTGCAGCATGAAAGTGGGTTATTCAATAATGTATCAGTAATTACAATGTAGTGATGTACAGTCAGCACATTATTTTGACATGCATTCTGCATGAGTAGTCGTGCTACTCAAAATGTGCAGTATTTAATACTCTGTTAATGTGAGTAAAAATGTGAATCCAACTCTAGTATAGGATTTCTACATTGTAGTCTATTTACTTTTTTTTAAAAAAAACTAAAGAAGATCTCAGTATAGCCACTTGTTCCACCATTGATCGTAAGAAATACGTCCTACATATTACAGATGTATTTTATTAGCCTTAGATATAATGGCACTGTTATTATTGAACTCCTGAAAAACTGAATGCATGTTGTTTATTTATGGTCAATACACGATTTACATCACTGCTTTTTGATTCATAATGACATGGACTCATGAAGATAGTTGTTGCCTGTTTATAATAGCTGGTGGCATAAAACCTGAAGGAATGACTTTTCATAAAAATGAGCTTCTTTCTCTGTTGGTGTTTTCAATAAGAATGGATCAGAAAATTCCCTATGATGATTACCAGCTCCCAGTGGTATTCCTACCTTCTTATGAGAACCCACCAGCATGGATACCACCCCAGGAGGTATGTCACATGTAGCTCAGACCACACTGTGTTTAAACGGAACACTTTGACAGATGTTATAAAAGTCAACTCAAGGTCCACCGTTTTTTTTCTGAAACCTGCAACTGCATCTTAAGGTCTTCGTCAGAGAATAGAGTTGTTATTGAGATGGCACAGATGTTATTACAGGTAATGAAAATCCAGTCATCTGATAATGGGTGGTCACACACAGTGAATCTAAAGGTTACTTCCTATGTTAGTGGCCAGTTTGAGTGTTGTCAGTGACATTTTGACTGGTTTTGATGTTCACAAAGAGTTTGGTGTAGTCTGCTTCATGTGTATCTATGTAAATGTAAAGGAGACTTCATGAATACTGGAAACACACATCATCCAGTGTCAGACCTACACTGGTCACTGCATTGACTGAAAATGTGCCAGAGTACTTGACTGGGAGTCAGTGAATGGCTCAGTATGATCAAGGAGGCGTTGACACTGGCTTGAAAAGTGAAGCCAATGTCATTTAGTTGAAAGCTTTGCAAAAAGCTAGTAAATGGGCATTGATTTATGTTGGGGTTATTTTGTCAATGCAGTTTCCAAGATATCTGATTTATCTAACTTTGGTGCTGATTTATCTATTTACTAAACTTATTATGCTGAATATGTTACTTGTCCTCTGATATATGATACATATATGTCCTGTATTACAGTATTTGTCTCTTTCGGCATATAAGAAGAGTCTAAGACAGGCTCACAACTCTGGTGGTACACAGTCAGACGTTCTTCTTTTCTCTGTTCATTTTTAGCGGGTTCATCACCCTGACTACAACAACGAGCTCACCCAGTTCCTACCTCGTACCATTGTATTAAAGAAGCCTCCAGGAGCACAGCTGGGGTTCAACATCCGTGGAGGCAAGGCGTCACAGTTAGGAATCTTTATATCCAAGGTGTGTGAGTGCAAGACGGGTGTTTGGTGTGGGTTTTTTTATTTATGTGTTATGTTGCTGATTAGCTGTTTTCTCTTCAAAAATGTTTACACTGTGACTTATAATTTCTGCATGCCTGTGTATAATGTGTCGGCAGGTGGTTCCAGATTCAGATGCCCACAGAGCAGGACTGCAGGAGGGAGACCAGGTTCTTTCTGTAAATGAGGTCGATTTTCAAGACATAGAGCACTCAAAAGTAAGTCAAAACAGTGTTTTCAAGGTGAGATCTTAATGCCACAGATTATTTTATGGTATCTATTAATATAATGAACTGTAGTGACATGGATGAGGTTAAATGTACTTTCACAACATTTGTATTTACAACACCTGACTGTTCAAATAATTTTCTCTGCATATGTATAAAATGTCAAATGACTTCACTTATGCCTCTTCATCTTCACTGTAGTCAAAACATGTTTAAAGTGCAGCTTTACCACATATGTGTTACTGTTTTTTTTGTTTTTTTTTAGAATATGGAGGGTATTTATGTGATAAAACTGACACACCGCTTCAGAGACCTTGTGCATATTAATAAAAGACAGTCATGGCTTATTTTCAGTCAGTCTTGGATGCAAAACCTTCCAAAGGTCAATTCCTTATTAGGACATAGCACAAATAGATTTTTAAATTTAATTTTCAGACCAGAGCCAAAAGGAACATTTGTACATCAAGTAAAATGTTCTAATCCTTCGAAAATATTTGTCTGAAAACCACATGTAGAATATACATATAGTGCAACACTATGAATACCTCCTTGGAGAGAATGTGCCATTATACCCATAGTTGTGTCTTAGCCCTTTCATCACATGACCTAAGACTAGATGTGTAATAATATATCGTGTTTTAAGTTAATTGTATATATCAGCAATGCTTGCAATCGTCAGTGTAGAATCAGCTTTTCTTTCAAAACATTCTCATTACATATTTCAATTCCCATTATAATATGTAAATCCTGCATGTTAAAGCATTACTGCTTAGACACTTCTGCATATAACGAACGCCTGATTAAGGTGCAACCAATGTGGCAGCGTTGTATTAATTCTGTAGCTTGCTAATCATATTTGTACATCATATAGTCCATATGAAAAAAAATCAGCTAGAGAAGCACTTCAGGATCACTGCACCTGTTTCTAGCCTTATTTTTTTTTTAGCCTTTTTATTTTTAACAGTCCTTTTTAGCCTTTCTTTTTTTTATTTTAAAAAAGTCTTTGTGTATTTTGTTTTTGTAATACTGTCTGATTTGTTGTATATGGAACCTGTTGTTCATCTTGTTGCATGCTGCCTCTTGACCAGGTCATTATTGAAAATGAGAACTAGTTCTCAACTAACTTACCTAGTAAAACAAAGGTCAAATAAATAAACAAATAAATAAATGTATCTGTGTCATATGCTGTATATGTTGCGGAGGTATGAAGACACATTCTGTGGAAACATATTTCATCAAGAATAACATCTGTTTTCCTTTTTAGGCTGTAGAGATTCTAAAGACGGCACGAGAAATCATGATGAGGGTTCGCTTCTTTCCTTACAGTAAGTCTTGGTGTAAATCTCTTCTCGACTACTTACAAACTTTAGTCATGTTTTTGGTTTAAGTTAAAGAAATAAAATATTTTCTTGCTTTAATGCAGAATTTTTATTTTTGGCCAAAGTACCGACAGAACATTGTTTTAAGACTGATACATGATTTCTAACATTGTAACAGCATCAGAACTGCAGTTGAGATTTTTTAATATTAACAGACTTACATTTAGTCCAAATTAAATTGTGGTGCTTATCTTGAGTGTGATAGCCGATAGTTGTGTACTGGACTGCATTTTGTTTAGAAGTGTTCCTAATATTTTAGCTCCCCTAATGTAAGTTATTGGAGTGGACAGAATATTAGAAACACCACTTACTATGACTAGTCAGTAATAAATATGAAGTAGCCATACCCTTTTTGTCAATGTAAAACAAAAATAAAACAGAAAATGCAGAAGCTTAATAAAACTAGAATTTATGGCTGTTGTATTTGATTCCATTAGATTTAACAGGTGTACTTAATAAAGTGGCTGGTCGATTGTCCTGAAGCACGTAGAGACCAGTATGTTACAGTACCCACATAATAACTATCTGACTGCATGTCTTCAACAAGACGCAACAAAAAACTGTCTTTGGAGTGACTGAATTAAATCATCCTGGTAGGAGATTATATAACGAGGCCCTTTTCAGTTCTGTAATGATGTCTTTTGTCTGTTCTTATTTCAGACTACCAAAGGCAAAAAGAGAGGACTGTGCACTAGGTGGCAGCAGAGAGAGAGAGAGAGAGAGAGAGAGAGGTGGACGGACACTTCACTGCATGTCATTACTTTCCTCCCACAGACTCCAGCCTCCAATCTGTCTCAGCTGCAAGATGACTGATGTATGACTAACAGTCCCCATCAAAGTCCCCCATGTAAGGAGAATCTATACTCTGTCAAAGGCTCGGCTTCAAAGATGCTGACTGATCTACTGTGATAGATGATAATTTCGACTCCATCAGGAAGTATTCACAGGAAATTACCTTTATGGTTCTTTTTGGCATGTGGAAATATGCAGGCAGAACCTTTCTAGACATTTTACTGAGAAATTATAGCACTGATAAATATTTTCCGGTAAGGCATGACATTCACAGCATCGGAATGCCTAATTAGGAACAGCCTTTTTTCACTTTTCCTCAAGTCCTGACATTTCTGCTTGAAAATGTTGTATAAAGTTCAGATTATTTCACGTGTACACACCTAATACTGATATAAAATAGAGACTTATATTTCAGTACACACTAACACATTTGGTACGAAGACAGTACAGACCTTATATAGTATAAGAGTAAACAATAGTGCAAGACTTCTGGTAAATTTTAAACATCACTTATCTATATATTGCTGAATATAGTGTACATCAGTTTTTAAATATTTAACAATTATTTGTAATTTTGTATGAAATTATTTATGTAAATATACTTTTCAATGACTGCACTTGAGGACTACTTATCATGACTTTAAAATTGTCTAGAAGTTTTTATGTTTTATACATGACATACACTGCGTCTGTGCTGAACTTTACTGTTGTTTCTTCATGTACAAACTGTATATTTGGTGGTGCCAAACTGCTTTCAAGTAGCATGTGCTGGAATTAGCCAGATCCATGCAGGCCTCAACCCACAACCCACAGGATCCACTGCCAGACACCATAGGAAACCCCCAGAAGTTCTGTTAGTGGCCCAATGACGCAAGGAGCACCTATCCAATATTAGACAGGCGGTTTTAATGTTGTAAGGTACATTTCTGTATTTTAAACATTTGTGAAGATCTGTGTAAATACCTGCCTGCTGCATCTCAACACTGTTTTATTCTGTTTACCATTTTCATGAAAAAGGAATAATGTTGGTCTTCCATTTGAAGATTTTTTTGTTCTTAATGATCTGAAACATTTTTCATTTAACAAGATAAAAAAAAAATAAAATAAAGTTTTGAACTCTAGTAGCCTTTGCCTTTGTTTGTGGACTTGGAGAACCTGCAGCAGAGCTGGACATGAACTCGTTTTTTTTCTGGTATGAGCAGTGAAACTTGTTCCACTTCATAGGTTAGTTTCTCCTGGGAGTGACTGTCACATAAGAGGAATGCAGTCAATGACAGTGATTACAAAAGTGTGTCAACCTTGTAAGATTTATTATTTTTTTTTAACTGCCAAGACAGTGCAACCTTCTTATCTTAAATATTTTAAAGAAAAAAAAAGTAATGTTCTCAGCCAGCAGGGCTTCATTCTAGGGTCTGTTGTCCATCATGACTTCATCTGAACATGTGCTTACTTCAAATAAATAAAATAAAAGATACCCTTTATGGTTGTTCCAATCCTTGAGGTAAATTGACATTGCCATGTACATTTTACATGCTAATACAGCCTAGCTAGATGTTCATTCCCATGTCCTCACTGCGAAGTCAGTGGAAATCTAGTACCTATATAACCAAAGATGCTTAGATTGCACATCTGAGTAAAATCCTACGAACCTCCAAAAAGTCTTGTTCATTACACAGTGAAGACAAATTTACAGCAAAGGTGCTCTCTAAACTGTAAATAAACTTCAGGTTAACTACAAAATATTTACATTTAAAAGCAGTTGCAAATGAAGTTGCATTAAGCTCAAAAACTGTATTTCTGAAAGACAGACTCCACACTAACAGCCAAAGCTGCTGCACAAACCCAAAACCTTTTCAACCATAACAAGTTTCATGGTAACTGATTAACATGAAACCTGTTTTTTTTTTTTTTTTTTTTTTAGCATTGTGAACATATAAATACAACTAAACAAAATATGACTATTTCAAGTGTCTGCGTAGTATACCCTTCAAAAGGAAAAAAAAAGGTTCTTCTTAATTATTGTTGTAACAAAATAAGTGTCAGAAATACTGAACTTTAACTACAATACCTAATCTTATTTCCATTCACAGTCACTTGTAACAAGCCACTAGTGGATGATTATGCTTCACTTCTTTTGTTTTGTATTTCACGTAGCTGCAGCTAAAAATGGCCTGACAGAGGGCCTGTTGTGAATGTAGTGCTGTAACAATGTCACACTCCGACACCTCCAACCCTGCACATTGTAATTACACCGTGATAATGAGAGACGTGTAGCTCTACACGGACTGAGGTGAACTTGATCTGTGCTTCATCTGCTAAGACAGCTGTAAACACTTCATACTCTTGCTCATCCCAAAAGGCACACACTGATTTGGAAAGCTGGAGGACTCTGGTGATCTCACAGAGAGCTGGAGGTCTCAAGTCTTATGTTTTTTTCCATGAGTATATACAGTCCATCTCCCACTCTCTCTCTCCCTCTCGGCCACCCTTCCTCCTGTCGCTGGGGGCTGATTTAGCTGCTGTCCTCGCTGTCCTCCGCGTCCAGCTTGGAGCTTTCGTCCACGTTCTCCAGCGAGTCCGCTCTCTGTATCGACAGCTCGGCAGGGTCCATCATGGGCAGCTTGTTCTGCTCGGGGTAGAGCCAGGGCTTCTGGTCGGGGGAGTTCTGCTTCTTCCACTCGGGGTAGTCCCGGCCAGCCTTGTGCACACACCTCATCACCTGGATGCAGAAGGCAAGATTATCAGAGGGCTGCAGTGTGACAATAAGGGTTACAGCCACACCTTCATTCTTGGTCAACAAAGCTCAAGATAAAGCCGCTCACAGAACACTGAGCAGCACCGATTAAAGGGAAAGCAGTCAGATGAGTTGTACTGATTGTGAGAAACTGTTTAGAGCTCTGTGACTCACTATGAGTGAAAGTTAAACATAATACTTCTCCATAAAAGGTAAATTCTTGACTTCCAGATTGCTGAATCTGGTTCATCACTGATGTTTTGGACACTGTAGGGGATTTAATGTCACTCTTCGATGTTCGTTTTCTTTCAATGAGCAGAAAATTTAATCAGTTAAATCACTGGTTGCAGGATTTCAATGTAAATACAGCTGGATTTCTCAGCCCGACACGCAAAACTAGTGATCAGTGGATGTCACCAGGAAAAAAAAGGGAATATTTGGGTTTGTTTCAGTATAATTCAATTCAATACGATTCAGTATAAGATTGTAAGGTCTGAATATTTAACCCTGTTTGGTAAATTTTAAGATTAATGCCATGGAAAACACTTTAACTTAAAGTCTGCTGTTGCAAATGTGCTGCTTCGATAACTGTAACTTGACTTGGATGAAGTTGATAAACCAATTGGGACATTAAGTGACAATGAAAATAATCACTGGTGGCAACCTGATTCCTAGATTACAGCAAAGAGGCGACATCCAGAAGTCTACTTTCTAAAAACTTCCCTGAACTAAACAGGAACTGATTTATTCACTTCTGATCCCTGATAAAAGGATCACAGCCCGGCTGAAATAGTCATTTTTTAAATTTACTTACAGGCTTATATTCAATTATTTCTTTGATTTTTGCTATTTTCCACCTTAGCGGTTCTTTCTTACTGGTGTTATGTTACAGAAGTCATTGTTACTTGTAAAGAAGTTCGGCGTCTCTGTTTAATTAAAGGCACGAGCCTCTCAATGGCAGCTTCTCACACTACATACACCTCGTTGTGCATAGTTTCAAATCAGCAGAAGACATGAAACCTGGGGAACGAGTTCTGCCAGCAGAGTTCGAGCTGAGATACTCCTTTGTCAGCAGCCTCACCGGGACGATCCGTTCACTTGTGTTTCTATGGTTACCATTGTCCTTTAAGACACTTGAAACCCCCACTCCCTCATGTGAACACACCTCTTGCACACTTTTCCAATCACCTCGTGGACTCACACCCACACCGTCAAGACACACCGATACTCGTTACGCGTCTTTAACCTCATCACACTCAACTCTGCCATTTATTGCGAGTAAACAAATGTTTTTCCTGTGTAACGGTACGTACCCGAGGAGCCAGACGCGTGGACGCTCTGTTTACCACCCACTTTGGAAGAGAACCTACAGAAAACACACAAACTTTAAAAACAGCTCCAAAAAATGCACAGGAAGAACTATTAATTTGAACATAACTCAAGCAGTGATTGGATACGCTCACACCTTTAGGGTCGGCCTGTGAAAGGTAAATAAAAGTGCAGCTATTTGGTCCTGTGGGTTTGATGAAATAGCCCGTCAGCATGGAAACTGCTCTCACAAGCTTCTTGGTAGGAGGATATTTCTGTAATCGAACCAAAAATGTTGTGCGGAATAAGTACAAAAACTGCAATTGAATAGGTTTATATTAAAAGATACGACTGTCAAAATGATAAAATGTGTGTAGGTAAAGTAGCTGTTAAAAAAAATCAGTGCACACAAAACATTATGACAATAGGTGCAGTATGTTTATACAGCAGTGGTTTCTATGTGCTCTGGAATGTGTGGAGGAGGCGTTTTACCGGGTGTTTGACTGAGAAGTTTATGATAATGTACTCGTCATCTATCTTCTGCCACGAACGCAGAGTCACAACATCTCTTTTCTTTATTGGATTTGGACAAACCCCTGCAGAGGAAGGAAGAAAGAAGACATAATAATGTGGTTATGCTGTGGCCGACTCTCTCCATTAGTCTCACTGTCACTACCTTCCATTCGAGGGCAGCCCTTGTTGTGGCAATAAATACACCGGTGTTACAGGAAACCACTCGATCTCCATCCCTGGACGCTGTGTCAGCTTAAGAAAGTGTCAACAGGAGCAACTGGGTTTAATTAAGTAGAAATGTATGGAAGAGTGGTGACACTAAATTAAATCTAAATTAATATAGGTACATTCTATTTCTTTAAACAGATTTGGAGTACATTTACCAAGAAGGTAATGCTTAAAAAACATTGATTTTTTTTTAGGGGTTCTTGAACTCTCCATCTGTCAGATCTGACAGATAGAGAGTTCAAGGTATCCATTTGTTTTTATACCGAAATCACGTCTCAAGCTTCATTAAAGACTCAAGACCAGTTTGGTAATGAGAATAAATACCTAGGAAGCCCCATCAGTCAGTTAGAAGCCACAGTCAAATGTACTCATAAAGTACATTGAAAAACAGCTGCACCAAAGCGCTGCACAATCAAGAAAGCAACCCATTAGACACAGAAAACACAATGACTAAAAGACAAATTTGTATAAAAGGCAACAAAATTCTAAATCATAGAAGATACAACGCAACTATAGAGTCAGGTTGTCAAAGTGAAGAGCAATAGTTCTCGCATTAAAAGGTCAACTGTTGCAGAGATTAGGATCAGCCACTCAGTAACCTCTGGATCTCGAAACATCCAGCAGCATCTGGTTGGTCGACCTCAGTGTGTAAGAATTGTGCTATATGAGTGGCGCCAACCCATTTGAAAACTTACAAAGAATAAAAACTGAGGAAACTTCTTTAGATTAGACATGAAACATCATAGAGAGCCAATAAAAGTCCAGTTGCCTTCTACGAAACACTGAGGATCACAAAGATCCAGATGACCGAGGAGCCACACAGATGTCCATTCTGTAGTTATAATTTATATGGATTTATGATCAGATCTTAGCAGTAAAATAACCATGCTGATCCTTAGTATAAACCTTCAAACTCTCTACCATCTCTTTTACTTTTTCTTTTCAGTGTTTCTTCGGTGTAACAGGTGAAAGAGAGTGAGGCCTACATGTTTCTGACGGTCACACAGAGGAGTGGTTGAAAGTAACAGCAAAGATTAAGAGTCCCTCACATGAGTAATATCCCACATCAGCATTGTTAGACAGCCGGGCGATGTCGAAACTTTCATGCATGGCAGGATCCCACGTCTTACGGTACTGACCGTCGTGAATGACGTCGTACATGGTGGCAGCTGACACGTCTTTGATCGTCATTTTACACTGAAAAACACAAAAGTTACACAAACGGCTCAAACTCAAAGCAGACAGAACAAATATTTCCAGAGGGGAAAAAAACAACAAAGTGAATTAAATTAACTTACCTTGATCTTGTGGACCTTAGGGACGTGATTTTTCTTATTTGCAGCAGGAACTTCCACCCACACTTGCATCCCGTTCTCGTCATACTTATTCAGCCAGTTTTCGGTTGCGAGACACTGTTTTCTGAAGTCAAAAAAAGCTTCCTCGCCGGGTAAAATGCTCGCCATGTTGGTGTAGTTTTAAAACAAACCCGCAACCAGTCCAGTGAGTCTTCTTGGGATTTACAGTTTCTGTAGCTGTGGGACTCTGGTGACACGAATTTATGCGCGCCGAGCAGGTCGAGCAGGATTTTTTGGTGCTGAATTCCTGAGCTTCAAACATCTGACGTAGCAGCACGTAAGGAATCCAGGTGTGCGTGGCCCCGCCCACACACCACGGAGGTCAATCCCGTTGAAGTATCGTTTGCATTACAAAATAAGCAATATAATGCCGCTGATATAGGGTGAAACTGATACCAGAGGAGGCAAGGAGAACAGGGAAAGTGAGCTCATGTTGTATTGAAGATACAAACAGGGCTGAGTAATAAAACTAGAGGAGAAGTAAAGCGGAATTTTAATAAAATAAAAGCTTAACCCTCCTGTTGTCTTCATTTCCGAGCACTAAAAAAATATTGTTTCCTTGTCTGAAAAAAATCCAAAAATTCAGCAAAAAATTTCCTCAAATTTCTGAAAATTTGCAAAACCTTCAGGAAGAAAATTCCAATAATTCCTTAAAAGTTTCCCATCAAAGTTTTATTTAACAAGAAAATTCTTGTAAATATTTTCAAAAAATGAGTAAAAATCTTCCAAAAAAATCCTAAAAATATCTAAAGTAATCACATATATATCAGTAAAACTTCTAATCTTCTCTTAAGAACATTCACATAAAATGAACCAAAATCCAGCGAAATTCGCTGGATTTTGTCATTTCAATAAAGCTGCATTTTAAGGTGGTCTTTGGTAGTCACTGGTCAAAGGAGTGCCTGAATACTGGTCACACTTTCTGATCCTTTAAGTCATATTTGATTAGGGTGTACATTATCTTTCCATTTTCTATACCTGCTATATCCTTTGGACAGTCATGGAAGACTGGAACTCATCCCAGCAAATATTATGCTCCCTGGAGAGGTTCCCAGTCCATCACCAAGCTAACACAAAAAGACAAACAACTACACCCACGCTCAATTTAAAATCATCAATTAACCTCTTATGCTATATTTGGACTGTGGGAATAAGCTGGAGAACCCAGTAAAAACCAACGCAAGCACAGAGCAAACATGCAAACTCCACAGAGAAAGTCTTCAGCTGACCAGGAGATACAAACCCTGGACCTTCACAAACACTCATGGATTAATTCCAGACTTTGTTACCAGCTGAACGGCTCAAACATTTTGAAATCCTTTTCTGATCATGACAATAAAAATAGAATAAAAAAAATTTCTTTGTCCTAGTCAGAAAAGAAGACTGTTTCTAGGCAGCATTTTATAAAATTATGGTAACTTTAAATCAAAGTCCTAATTACTTTAAATTTAAATTTAACAACCCCCTTAAGTGTGGCTGTACTGGGGGTAAATATTCACTTATTTATAGATTTGTCAATATAACAAAATACAAATACACAAGATAATCAAAACACAGTTATAACAAAAAAAAATAGCTATTCTATTGAATATGTGGATGTTTAACAACTATATATAAGCAATATATATTAATGTTACATCGAACCACACTGTTTCTGTTCTGCCATGTACAGAAAACACATGTAAATATATAATAGACAAAACTTGTCTCAAGACCGTCTGAAGAAGTAGTAAAGACTGAACAAAACAACCTCACAATCATAGCCTGTATATGATGATGATGAAGATCGATGATAGTAGTAATAATAATAATAATAGTAATAATAACAATAATGATAATAATAATAATTTTATTTCTACCACACTTAAAATATCAAGGGTTTGCAAAGTACTTTCACGGACAATACAAAAGCTGAATCCCCAAGTGAGGATATACAGGAACTTTCCAGTAGAGAAAATGTGATTTATATTATGAAGATACCTTACAGTTTACATGTTGGACTTAAAATGCTACAATATTGCAGGCTAAGTTAAAATTTAAAGTTAAGACCCTACCGTATGAATAATTATGCAAATTAACCTGACCTGAGTTAGGATCCTAGAGTATCTTAAACTCGAACAAATTACTTGACTACATAAAATTATGGTTCATATCCTACACAATTAAACATGGAAAACCCAACAAATGCAAAGATTCCCAGTTAGCAAGCTTATTAGCAAAGTGAGGGAGGAAATATCCCCTTTGAACAGGAAGAAGACCTCCAGCAGAACCGAGTTCAGGGAGGACGACCATCTGCCTCGACTGGTTAGGGTGAGGGTAAAGACAGACGGACAGACAGACAGATATAGATAAAATCTGGACAAAATTTCCTCATTTTCCAAAAATGTCTTTCATACAAACGTCTACAACTCAACTGGTCCTCGCAAAGATGGATGTACAAATAATACTGTACACACATTCAGTTCATACGTAAGCCAGTTTGGACTTAAAGTCACAGTATTACATAAGAGACTGATATAAATAGGCCTGTATGTGTTTTGAATGTTGGCAACAAGTTTTTAATAATATGCTTTCAACAGCTTTGTCTACAAATGTAAGCTACATAATAAATAAGTATAGCCAGAAGTGTGTTTAATGCAATGTCATGTCTACATTTGGCCACACCTACACGCAGTAACACGCTTGTCATGTATTGCTCAATGTGTAGTTTCAGTCTCCATTTGTGACGTGTCAAACACACCTTCTGTGACATTTTTCACCTTCAGTTGAAGTGCTGCAAGCTACTGATTATAAACTGTACTGCTGTAGTGTACAGACATCTGCTTGGTAATGCACAGTATTTGAAAAAGACAATAATGAATGTGTCATAAGACTGATTACCAACAGTAAGGAGCTTCTGAGGTTCATAAAGAAAGACCGCAGATGTCAAATTTTGGTGAAATATCTTTATTTTATTCCATGTGATAGGCCTACACTTGTGTTTCATTAACTCTCCTTTTTATACATAAGATAGTAATAGTACATTATTCACACAAACGTTGCTAAACACGAGTAGACATCATATTTCAAATGGACAGACACAATTCAGAATAGCACAAAGCCGAGTATTTAGTCAGTGACAAGTAATAGAAGAGCTGCTCATGTTAAAATGGTCGTTCGTGATGTAATTAAATACCTAATCTTTCAAATCCATTTTAAAAAGCTGACATTTCAAAACAAGCTACAGCAAATGACCAGTGTCTTTTGTTGTGCTATGGCTAATTAGTTGGTTTGTGTTACACCGTGTGTGTGTGTGTGTGTGTGTGTGTGTGTGTGTGTGTGTGTGTGTCTGGAGAGACGGTGCAGCCTTTGCCTGTGACTGTAAACCAAGCTACTGACTACACAGGAAAAAAACATCAACCGCCCAAACGTTGCCTTTAGGTGGAGCCCCAGCAGACACGCAAACAATAAATAAAATAAACTTTCCACATGCGTGTCAGCCTCTTTACTTTTGGTCAAGCGTACAATGTTATCTGTATGTCCAAGTAACAAAATAAATAAACGCATAAAACCCAACAGTCCTACACAGGCAATAGCAATACAGCAAAGAATACTGCAACTAACTTCTCTGCACTTTTTACAGCAAGGGTGTTAGTAAGCATTAGCTGTATCTGAGGACATCTATCTACCAGCTCTACAAAACAACTAGTGAAGCCATGAACCAGTCAGCAGGCTTCTTTGATATTTTACAATATTGTGGCTTGATTCAGTGCACAACGTCGGTGAACAAACAAGCAAGGCATCTGTGTTCTTATCCATATAAATCCTGCATGGTGAGCATGCTGCAATGTTCTTGCAAAAGTGTACTCAACACAACACAAATTATCGATGAGATGGTGGGTACGTCAGAGCGACGAAACTCTCCATCAGTGTGGTAAAAACTAAACACCGGCTTCTTTTCGGCTTCTTACATTAGGGCCATGGACTTACTGAAGACTCCTCCTCAGACATGTTAGTATGCGTGCAGCTAATTAAACATCACTGGAAAGACAGTTGCTATAGTTTTAATGCAGACTTAGTTTCAGGTTAGTAGCCGTACTAATGGATCTGGGATGTCTTCCCTTTGATAATAATGGATATCTATTTCCTCATTACTTTATTACACATCCTTTTGCAGCACTGTTTTCAACATGAACTGAGATCAATTTAATTTGGTCTTCTAACACACTGTTGTATTTGGCAGTATAAGCCAACAGATGCGTTAAGTGTAAATAAACAGGTTCAATAATGTGGTAATATGATGGTTTGCAATGGTGCAAATTCACTGGTAAGATCCTGCCTCCACTTCCTCAAAATAAGACAAAGTCAAGAAATAGTCAGTGGTGTGAGAGACAGAACAGTTTCAGGCAAACTTTCCATTTGAAATAAAAAAGTAAGATACTGAGGGCAGAGAACTCAACCTTACAGTCATTTAAATAATCCCAAGCAGTTTTACTTTACAACAACAAGAGTAACAGCACTAAGATTCTGAACTGTGCAATAACTCAAGAGCGGTTAGCTATGTCAGTCTGCAATCCTATATAATGCCATGCAACTGGATGAAAATCTGAACATATCATTTAACTTATTCCTTGTTTTCAATGTTTATTTTTGAACCACTTTTTTCCCCAGATAATCAGTTTCAATACAGTAATGCACATCCACAGTTACTCTGAAAAGTCACTGAGTTGAAAAGGGGAAAAAAAAAAAAAAAAGAGAGAGACAGGTCCTCCATCCCAATGGCAGCACGCCAAGGGTGGAGAGAGTGGCCACTGAGAGACAAGCTGTTGGTGGGGAGGAGACAGGCTGGGTGGGGGTGAGGTGTACTAGCATGAGCAGCTGCTCTCGGTTACAGTCATCTCTGGCTGCTTCTCCAGTTTGATGTCGATCACTGAGAGAAGTTAGTTAAGCAACATCGCAGATGAATTGCAAATTTCACTTCAGTGTTTTCGGCAGTGCTATCGGTCATGTTATCAGTGAGCTCTCTCTCTCTCTTTCCTGCTGGGTCAACTGAAAATGAGCTATGTGCAACGTGCAAAACGTTCTACAAAGTAATGTATCAAAGCCATGCTGATAATGACTCAACAACTCTGTAGCAATTTCTGTTGAGAGTAACTTGAAAAGGATACTGTCCTCTTTGCTTTTCTCTGGTGTGCTGTCCATCCCTGGCAATGCAGCAGCAACACGTCGGAACAGCTACAAAACAGAGTGAGACGCATTAAACAGTTGAACATATTTGAAATCGGTCTCGCTGCAATACGATATGAAGCAAGATGCAGTCAAATAGGGGTGGATGATATGGACAAAATGTTCTGCTATGGTAAATAAAATGCCATTATTGCTATAGTGAAATATCATGACATGTTGTTTTTCTCTCAAAATTTAGCTGAGTGACTGAAATACATAAAATATCATTGAGATATGTAATTTTTCAGAACTCAAAGTACTTGGAAATTGATTCTTTGTAACACCCACAAATGCCCAAATACAGCGATACACTGAAGGGTTGGTGTACAAAGTATTGATGGCAGACGATTTTTTTTTTTTTATTGAATGGTACACATCATCATATCACCCAGCCCTACTGTCTATCTACAGACAACACGTGATCAAGTTACAGCTAGTCACTCCTGAAAAAATGCATTTCATCGAATAAAAGCAGACACAAGAAGCAGTCAAAGTAGTGATACAAACTGTGACAGTCGTTGCTGGTTGATACAACAGCATAAAAGTGACGGTTGCCATGCTAACCACCTCCACTGAGCAAAACCATTGTATTCATTGGAATGTTTTGAAAGCTGAAAGTTTCAGTGAATCAGAGAAAAAAGTACTTGAGCAGAAATAAACACAGTAGCAATAAACCTGTGCAGAACAATTGAAACCACGCTGAAACTTCTACAAGCAAAATCTGTGCAGGGGAAACACAACCGATTCGGTACGCAGGGTTTTTGCTGGCTCACAACGGACCTTTGGGTTGATAGAAATATACTCATTTTGTTAGTATTCTGAACATCGGACAAGCAGAAATGTCTACTACGTTTAAGTAAATGAAACTTCACTTAGGAAAACTGTTGAACAAAGTTGAATTGCTATTTTTGTTCTCAATTCTCAGAATGTTGGTGACAACAAAAACCCTGGTACCAACTGTGCCATGAGAGGAGAAAGGAAAGCAGAAGGAGTAGCGTGTCGACTTTGACGGCAGAATAAGAATCAAACTACCCTGAGAAAACAGAATCGCTACCTGTTTGACATTGTAGCCAGTCTTTGCGCTGGTTTCAATGAACATGACATTCAGTTCCTTAGCTCTCTGCTCGCCCTCCTCTGTGGTGATCTGTCTGCTCCGGTAAAAGCAGAAAGGGGGAGACGGACGAACAGACAGATATGGAAAGAAACATCACAAAGAGGACAGGCCAAAAGAAGAAGGTAAGAAAAGGAGAGAGAAACAAAGAGAGCTCAACACAGAGTCTTGTTTTGGGCGAAAAAGAGAGGTTAGTTTGTAACTCGGACAGAAAGGGAAGTAGACAAAGAGGGAGAAGCTGCTGTGCTGAGTAAAGACGAAGCAGCAGGAAATGGACTCCAGAGGTCACTCATTCATTCAACAGCCACACTCTAATCCATGTATTGAATGAACACATGGTGGAGCTGCACTTCCTAGATGTCACAGGTGGGCCTCCCTGACCTATAGGACATCATGACCTGCGCTGGAAACAGGATAATTGGTCAGTGTAACACCTGCTGTTGCCGAACACCAACCTGTTTGACGTTATAGCCAGCCTTGGCACTGGTCTCTATGTACATCACATTGAGCTCACGAGCTTTCCTCTCTGCCGCCTCAACAGAAACTTGCCTGCCATGGTCCCGGGAAAAGGAGAGGGAGGACGAGGGGGAAGGGGGAAGGGAGTGGGGTGGAGTGTAGTGTTGAGGGAAACACACACAAAAAAACAAAAATCAAAATGACATGGAGAGAATATACCAGGCAGAGGAACAAAAAAAAAATAAGGCAAGGGTAAAAAAGGCAGAACAGAAATATGATCAAATCATAGGAAATAAAAAAGTATGTAAATAAAAGTGTTTAAATTACTAATAAAAATGCTGGAGTATGTGACATACCAAGGAATGATAAAAGTCAAAATTGGATGAGATGCACTGAAGGGAAGAAAAGTGGGATTCCAGGCTTTGGCAGTTTATATACTATAATACTTAAGGCTACCAATTTTCTTTTTGTCGTAGAATGACAACATTTCACTACGTTTATCAGTCTTTGCAAACAGAATAGGAAAATCATTACTATAACCATCCACTCTTATCACACGACCATGTACCTTTTATCCGCTAAGTCTGTTTTGTTCCCAACAAGCATGATAATGACATCACTTCCTCTCTCTGTTCTAACATCATCAATCCACTTTGAGGTTTGCTGGAATGAATTAAGATCTGCAATTGAGAAAAAAACAAAACAATTATTGTACATATCAGCCACATGTAGCCCCAAAAGACATGAATCACTTGCTATATTAGCTACAGTTGAAAGTGTGCAAAGGCTGGTGTTACTCCTCGTAAAAAGACAGTAGAACATTTGATAAAAATAAAGCTCATAGTCATGTGTTAGTAAGCAGGCATATTCAGAAGAGAAGCTTGAGGGAAAATACACTTAGAGATTCTGAAGGTTATTAGCAGAAATAAAGTAGCAACTATGCCAGAACGGTTTCTTTCCAATTGCTCTAGAGCCCTACAGAAAGGTTAGAGTACAGCCCTGACTCACTGGTGATGTCATAAACAACCACAGCAATGGTAGAGTCACGGATGTAGCTGGGAATTAGGCTACGAAAACGCTCCTGTCCAGCAGTGTCCCAGAGCTGGAGCCGGACCTGAGGATCGGAATGTAGAGGAAGAAAAGGACAAAAAGATCGAGATAAAGGGAGGCAAAGGAAGAACAAGAAGGTGGAGAACAGGACAGACATAAAAGAAATGCAGGCCAAGCAGCAAAGATGAAAATGGTATTTTATGAAGGAATGAGGAAAATCCTTCAAATGCAGAAGGCTAAGAGATGAAGCGTGTTATGCAAATAAGACATGTAAAAGGCTCCCTGCTGAATCATTATTTAGGCAGTTTCACAGGATCTTTGCCCATGAAGTGACATCGGCAGACATTTTATGTTATTTCTTCCATCAGCCTCATATGTAACAACATTTAGGAAGCGCAGACCCTCTTGGACACTGCTGGTGAAATACTTTAGTGTCACTGAAGCTGATGCAAACAGTCTGGAATAAGCTTTTAACATGCTGTCCAGTGGGGTTTACTAGGCTAGTAAATGCTCTTCTTTTTCTGCCCTTCCACATACTAAGTGAAGGACAAGGAGGAGAGGCAAGGCCATGATACCTACTGGCTATGTCATAAACCACCACAGCAGCAGCTGAATCTCGGATGTAACTGGGGATGAGGCTGCGGAAACGTTCCTGTCCGGCTGTATCCCAGAGCTGCAGCCGGATCTATGGCCAGCCATGAAACAAATGTGGGTACGAGGGGCATTTCATGATCCAGCCAGGGGATGGAAGGAAAAGAAAATCTTGATAATATGGTAGGAACTAAAAACATGATCACATGTTTAACAAAATGAATGGCAAAATTTAGGAAAATGTAAAAACACAATGTGAAATGGTGACAGGAAAATAAATGATGGCTACTACATAAAAAAAGCAGATGCATGCTTTTCTACCGATTCTGACTAATGAAATGATGACAGTAAAATAAAATAGACAGGGCTTACCGTGCGATCTTCTAGGTACATGGTTTTTGACAAAAAGTCAATGCCAATTGTTGCCTGTAAGACAATCATGGCAATTTAACATTGATATCAGCACATTTCATTGATAACGATAACGTATATATTTAAGGAGAACTAATAAAACTAATTACATGTTCAACATCTTTTGAACCTTTATCACAACATTATGACGTGTCACTGAAGGAACAGCATAGGTGGCACTTAACATTATCAGTGTGTGCATTTACATGTACTATAAAATCTTGGTTACAAAGAGATTTTTGTCGTATCCTGGTTATGTGTTGCACATATTTTTAGTTTTAGAAATACAAATAATGCCTTAAAAAATTGTGCAGCAACAGAAACCTGGATGCTGTAATGATCCTGCACATAGAGATAGGGATAACTTGGATTCTTATGTTCCATGTAAACATAATGTTCTGACTACGAAGAGAATCAAAATAAGACTCAAAACTGGGATTCTAATGTGCATGTTAGCCCGCTCATTGCCTCTGATTCATGTACTGTTCACTTGTACAAGATATTAGGTTGTGCATGCTAACAAAGGACCTACATCTGGAATATAAAGAAACAGCTACTTTAATTAATATTATTGATTATGTCTGTGCTTAAAATGTCAAAATGTCTGCTTCAGAACACACTTTAAGGATCAGAGTAGACTTAATTGGCATGCTAATCCTGTGAGGTAATTCCTTTTTACCTGGTAAGTGTTGTCGAAACTGTCATACATAAACCTGGTGATGAGAGAGGTCTTCCCCACTGCACAAACACAGAAACAGTTCAGTAGTAGTTCAGAAATTTAGTAGCACGTGATTAGATCCAAGTAGTCCAGACCCAAAGCCAAAATTTTAATTGTAAAATTAGATATCTAATTATATAAACTGTAATTTGGTATTATATGAAAGGAAGAAATCGATATGAGTCAGTGACATCACATGGTGAGTAGACTGTTATTATCACTGATGCAGTGTGGACAACTGAACCCACACGCTGAGCTGGCAATATGGGTGGAGCCACAAAATTTGGAAAATTAAAAGGACTTCACTCTTGACATTTGTTTCGTGACGCGAGGCTACCACTACCACAATGCACAAACATCCCTAAAATACAGTCACGATTAATAATGTCAGTGTCAGACTGTGTAGCTGCATATATAAATGGTGTGGAACAGGCCGACGGGTCTGGACACCACTGGCCGACGTGGCTCTGCAAGATGCTGCCGCAGGAAGCTAACAGCTAACGAGTTGAATAGCGCTATTCTGACAAAAGAAGATAGTTAAACTTAATTTCCCTGACGTATATAGAGTCTTCTGCTTGAAGACAATGATTCGTGGCAAACTTATGACAACCACATTAAGGCTGTAAAAAGGCAATGAAAGTCACTGTCAGCTAACGTGTCTGCTGGTGTATTTCATTCTGCCACAGCTGGCTAACTGTTAGCTAAAAGTGCTGTGCTAGGTAGCGTATGCTAACGAGATGATGCTGATGCATCACAAACTAATGGGAAGAATAATGGCAATGCTATTTGCTTCAGTGTGGCAGCAGACCTTTCTGGAGATAAGTCACAAGCCAATGCGACACGATAATTCAGCTTATTTTAAGCATTTATCGTTAAGACGGACAGCGAATTGTTTAGCTACCTTACCGTCGGCTAACGGTAGCTACCCAATGACATCATCACCAGAATGAAAAATCGGTAAGTTCATAATTATTTCATTTTCTTTTCTCTTAGTCACAGTGTTGACACTGAAATATTTACATCTTGCTTCGTATTATTACTATACCGCGGGATAACTTTACCATGCTGGCCAATACCAAGCTAACTTGAGAAGCTAGTTAGCTAATGTTGCCACTTCTTACACATCCTTACATCCGACCAAATTGACTGTTGGTTTTAGTACACGGTGTCCAGCTTACCACTTTGTTCGCCCAGGAAGACGAGCTTGAACTTTCGTAGGGGATTGCCAAACTCTCCGCCACCGGTCGTGGTTGACATTTTGTCAAAATAAGCAGCTAACTAGCTGACCAGGCTAATGATGTGATGTCTAGACCGGAGAGCACCAAGCAGTGTATCTTTATCCTGCACTAGCAGCGCTATTGTTTTCTTAAACATACAGTAGTGAAATAGCGCAACCAAGAGGCAACGACTGACAGTCAACTAAAATGTAAGTCAACGAAAACCCTTATTGTATTCTTATACCTATTAGCATTTGGTATAGGTCGACAGATGTACAATTTCATGGATTTTGGCTACAGAAAGTATAAGCATTTACAAAAAGACCCGCCTGAATATTGCTCGAATTTTAGCGCAAGTTATTCAGATATGTTTGCAGGTCTTTTACTACAGCTACAGTTTTTGAAAGATTGTGAACTCTGGAATTTTCAGTATTTCTGCACAAGTATTACCCCAAGCAACATCACATTTCAAATATTACACTAGGTTGGATGTTTACTCATTAAGGAAAATGATCCATATCATATCTGTCTGTGTCAAAAGTAGGTGAACTTCCTGGATTAGCAGCTAAAACTGGAGATGTTTTCAAGCCATTGGATGACCGTGAGGTGTGAGTGGGTGCCTTGTTTTATTTCAAGAATGGGGATTTGTGAAACTCTGTTCATCACAACACAATGTTGTGGACGTGTATCATGGCAGGGACAGATCCTGTGTGTTAGAACAACACAAATTTGTCCCCTATGTCAAAAATCACAGATAGAATTTAATGAAATATTCCATGCTGTTTATTATGTCTTTAAGTCTCAGCATTAGAGACTTTTCCTTCCATTATCATGGTGTGGACCTCTTTTGATTCATTTCTTCCAGAACATCTTGCCATTATTGATTAAACAATTAAGTCTTCATCATACCAGTGAATTCTGAAGGAAAATACCTGAACACCTGTCTACAGATTGGCTCTCAAGAGAAAGTAGGTCATGCAGCAAGAAAAATAAAAACAAACAGACAAGCTGTTACATTAAAGGATGGTTAAGCAAGACTAAAGTTAATGTTTTGGAATGACCAAGTCAAATCCTGACCTTAATCCAACAGAAATGTTGTGGAAGGACCTGAAGTGAGCAGTTCATATGAGGAAACCCACCAACGTCCCAAAGCTGATATGTAAAACTGAATCATTATCCTCAGTGAATGTATGTCCTTTCCTTACCACCACTATAATGTTTTTGTCTATTTTGTTTAATTAGGTTCTTGTTTTATATTTTCCTGACTTTCAGGAAAATGTAGGGCTGTTTTAAGTCATATCTATGCAAAAATTCCACATAGAAGACAGTATAGAAAATTCAGAAGGATTCACAAGCTTTCAAGCACCATTGTAGGCAAGATTGTGGGTTTGAGGTTTGTTTTGGAAAAGTCATAAGTAAAAGAAATGGAAAAAGTGAATGAAGAGTGGTTCAGTTTGAGTCACCATTTTGGGACAAGTGGGTCATGTGAAAGTCTCATCAATATGTAAAGGATAGAAATGATTTTGTATTTTCGAAAGCAGCGTGATTCAGAGCAGTGTTTCAGAGAAGCTTTACCTTTTAAGAGCAATGTTTGGGAACAACTATAAATGCACTAAATACAAATTGTGAAATGTGACTCACCAAAATGATTGCGAACATAGAAATAAAAGTATATCATTTGTCGGTGAAATGATTAACAGTTATGTTTAATCTACTTTTTTTTGCAGTGTTGCACTAAGTATTAAATAGAAATGTTGACACAAAGATACTGAATAAAATAAAAAGAAGCCGGCATTTAGGGAAATTGTGTTTATTTTGTCATATTCTTCTAAGAAGAGTGACACAAGTAGAAGTAATTTGTGAACATTGATTCCATATATTCATTCTTCACATCTTATTGCTCTAATAACACAACAATAAAGAATATGGATAAATTAATCTCTGCATATTTAGTATCCTTAACATGTCCGGAAAGGTCTACTCTATGTCTACTGGACATTTCCTTTGACAACTGTGCAATAAATATTTAATTCTATACAATTGTCTGAATGCATTGAGAGAAATGTCACATTTTGACTCTTACAGTGATGGAGTGTTTGCAGTGATTTATGAATAAAAATGTGTATGTACAGGGGAAATAAGAGCATTGTAGTAACTACATGTCACTTTGTGCTTTTCTTCATTAGTGTTGAATTCCTTGAGTTCTGTCAGAGATGATTTTCCTTCGCTGGTTATCAATCAGAGGACTCAAGTTTGATGTCCGCCCTGTGCACGAAATCACAACTGAGTCTGACATCACCAAGGTAACTTACAGAACACATTCCATCTAATTTTCGTTACTGACGGGACTAAAACTGGTAGCATGCGATGCAGGCTTCCACTTTTTAATTATTCATAACACGGGCCCTTTATCGAACGCATATAGTGGTAGCTCTTGCATAATTTACCAAATCAGCAATACATGCTGATATAAGGAGCTACTTGAGGATCTTCCAAAAAAATCTTCATGAGGGTTAAAGTTATTCAAATTAAATATTTTATACAAATGCAACACCGGTAAAAGGGGAAACAATGCACTCCTTCGAAGGCTGTCCCATTATTGCTTCTTTTAGAAGAGCTTGCAACCTCAAATGATCAAATGTTTGTTTTACAAATAGCAGTCATTAGACTTTATTGATTATGAATCATAAACTTGGTCTCATAGTTTTGTGTTTAAGGGTGCTTAAAAGGACAGTAACCCTTGAAGAAGTGAACACCATTAAACTTAATGACTTTTCCTCACCTGAATTGAAAAGGCATTTAATCCAATGTGCTGTTGTTCATGAAACACACAATTACACGAGGAAATTAGTTACAGAATGTCACTGCCACAGTTAAATACATGTTTTTACGCAGAGACAATTTTATACTTACACTTCTGCTCAGTGAACAGCAGTGACATGCACAAAAAAAGAAAAAAGGGGGAAACATGACATAATAGATGATCAGAAGAGTAACAGAAAATTCACCACTGTCTGATTTGTTGAAGTGAAATTTCTGAGCAAGTATTTAAATGGCAATGATGTGCAAAATGCTGCACTCACCTGCAGGTTTTGGGGACATCAGAGTCAGAGGAACCTCTGCAGTGACATCACTGAAAAACAACATTTAATATTCATTTTTTTTATTGTTATTATTCTTTACCCAAATAAAACTTGTCAACAAAGGGAGGAAAATCAATATTTACCTTCCTGTTAGGCCACCCAACAGGCTTTGGTGAGAGAGAATCAACAAAAGGAACTATTAGTTTGCACAATTTGTCACAAAATATGAAGACAACATGAACTGATATTTTCTATTCAGATAAGCCTTACCCTCCACTGGACACCAACAGGTTGACCTTGACTTTATAGGAGATGATGATTCCTTGCATCTCCTTCTCTCCTTGACTCCTGTGAGGAGACAGGAATAGTTTACCGTTCAGAGCTGAAGGATTTGGTTTAAGACACCATAAGTGGATGACACAATCTATAACATTACCACCAGTCATTAAGAGGATAAAAGCCTGTACTGGCGTCACTGTAAACCCTCTGCTGAAAGACCTAATATGTCTTACAATGTTGTGGATGCGAGGTTGGTGTCCCCATCTTTTAGCCGTCCGTCCACCGCAAGACCTCGCTTCTCTTTGTTGTTGGAAAGCAGGGGGGTTATTTGGAAGGACTTGTCAAGTGTAGAGTTTGCATTTACTGTCTCCCTGTTAGTAATAGTACATAAACACATGACATATAAGGCATACAAAACATAAATAATAGCTTCACTTAAATGCCATTATGTGTGTTAATTTGCGTATTCACACTCCATATTTTAAGTTTATGAAATGGAATAATATACAAAGCATTTTCTCATTAATAGCTGCACAGAGCAGATGTAACGATGCTGAGATGTAAGAATAGTTTTATGGGCTGGCAATTTCAGTTAGTAAATAAAATCATTATTAAAACTGAATCTAAAATGATTCAAATCCTGTTTACTTACGCAAACTCCTGACAACATACTTCCTTGGTGTAAATGTCAGAGCAGTAGAGGACCACACTTGTTAGCTGCTCAACTAAAAATACAAAATAGTTCGCATTAGAGGTGTTGGTTAAAAAATACAAATATGTATAAAAAAATCTCTCTCTCTGTCTCTCTCTCTCGCTCTCTCTCTCTGTGTCTATATATATATATATATATATATATATATATATATATATATATATATATATAAAAAAATATATAAACTATGTATATGTAACTTTAAATGAAATCAGGCTTTAACCATTTTCTTGTTGCCTACCAGAGACTTTGATTTTCTTCACGGTCTTGGTGGTTTCGTTGTTGATTTTTACTTTGACGGTGATCGGATCTCCATGGTAATAACACTATAAATACGAAAAATCTATTTAGAATATATTTAGCAATAACATAACCTTTATAATATCAAAATTACTGTTTTCATGTACCTCTTTTTCAAGGGCAATCTCCAAGTGAACTGGTTTGTCAGACATCATAAACTGCTTTGAGATTTCAGCCTTGGGTCCAGCCTTGTTGTTAGCTGGTGCAAACTGTATTTTACGAATCATCAGTCGGCAAGTGTCCCTAAGACCAGATAAAAGACATAGTTGATGATTCTCTGCATGTTATTTATTCAGCTCAAGATTGCTCAGAGTGCACTGACAGTATGGTTTAACTGGGAGCAGACATACTTTTTGTCAATCACTTCATCTGGATTGTCTGCTTCATTGGCAAGGAATGCTTTAACCTCAAAGTCCACGCCACAAGCCTACAACAGAACAAAATCCAAATCAATTATTGTTTGTCAGACATTAGTGTATGTGTAAAAGAAAAGAAAGATGGTGTACCTTGCCAGAGTCACCTGGCCCAGGCTGTAATGACACTGAGCATGGAAGATCTGTTGGCATCTGAAACAAGAAGAAACAAAGCACATTCATAATCATTCACTTAAAATGATGACTGGATAGTAAATTGATGGTGATGATGTGATCTGTGCTTGATCAAAATAAGATTGGACTGAGCACCAGGACTCAGCTGATGTAATGTAAGGAGATTATGCTCCCTCACCTGGAACGCAAAGGGATATCCTTGCTCTCCAACTTTCTTTAGGAGGGATTCTAGCATTGGTGTTTTAGTTGGGTTTTCTGTAGCTGGATACACTTGAACGCGCTTGATCCAGATGTCTCTCCTGAAGGACAGTCCGATGACATCCAAGTCGTCACTTCCATAGCGGAAGGCACAAGCGAGGTAGACATATACTGTAATGGAAAAGGACATAGTTGCATATTAGAGTGTGCTGTCATGGTTCATGGCTTATAATGTTTATAATTGATAGTGTATAAAATATAAGTACCTTTCCTGCCCTCAAGACCAGAAGAGTCCACTTTAACTACCCCCTCTGCAAATAGGAGAATAATCATTTAATGGCCTTACATTCCACAGATTCACATACACAGTGTGTACATATGTTTAGAGGAAATTGTGCCACGCACCAACTACGTCCACAGAATCCACATGGTCCACAAAGTCTCTCTTCCCCAAGTACAGGGCAATCTGAGAGAAATGGAAAAAAGCAAAGAGGGAAACGGTTCACCAGGGTTACAAGAATTTTGAAGCTATTTCTGGAAGTTGGAACAGCGACATACAAATTGCACTCCTCCCTCTGCCAAAGGGGTGCCCTGTAATGACTATATTGTATATTGAAGCCACTTACATGCCCATTCCCACTGGTTTTCTTGAATACTCTGAAAAGGGAAAAAAGCAAAACACAATGAATTTGACTAGTTGCTCTAAACATGTTTGATTAAAAGTGGAACATGTTCAGGGCCAAGCCCAAATGTGCCTCTCTCCATAGTATAGTTGTTTTTGTTAGTGCATAGCAAAAACGACCTTTTTCTGTGGCCAAAGTTGTCGTGTCATCTTATCGTACATCTACAATATACCATGGCTGTCATTTCTAATTACAGGATAAACTCCCCCTACTGTCCACCCACTGTCTTATTCCTCTCCTGTGAGGATGGATTAGTGCTTAAAATGGAAAAGAACCTGCTGGCACTAGAGTCTAATCTGGACACAAGACATCACTGTATTCTGGTGAATTCCTACATATTGGTTACATTATATAAAATAGTTCTTTTTTTTATGTCAACTAGCTGTTTGACTTAAAAAACAAAGAGTGGTGATCTTTCATTGCAGAACTCAGTGAAGAGTACATTCATTATAATGCAGTTTGGATGCACATGTGTTAAGTCTTGTATCATAATGCAAAGATTTTCTTTCTGGGTTATGATATATTTGTTGCCCATTTGCACACAGCAAAGCGACTGTGCTTACAGCGTATGCCATGCAA
Organism: Amphiprion ocellaris; assembly: GCF_022539595.1. Taxonomy (NCBI): domain Eukaryota; kingdom Metazoa; phylum Chordata; class Actinopteri; family Pomacentridae; genus Amphiprion; species Amphiprion ocellaris. Next base: position 15,079,836 of record NC_072778.1, on the reverse strand, counting down.
AAACAGGTGATCCCAGGTGGTGTTTGCCTCTTTCAGGTGCTTGCCAATTAATCCTTTTAAAGCTTGTCTTGTACATCTCTCTTCCAAGATCCACACTGTCTATCTTAACAGCCATATCATATATACATAAAAAAATACAGTATGTGAAAACTGTAAAATAATTAAAGTGTTAAAGAATCATAGACACTGCAGAGATGTTAAATTGTTACATCTAAACTACTCTTTTCGTTTCTTGGGAAGGAATTATCACTTTGATCCCTGCATGAGCCTTTCTATCAAATGAAACAAGAAACAATTTATTCAAAATAATTATGTCAGCATTGTATATTAAATATCTCAATACACGATTCATTCACAAATCATTGAAATCTGGCATTTTTGCTAAAAGAGGAATTGTTAATTTTGAGGCAGCATAAAGTATTACTGTTATAATGATAATAAATAGGTTTATTAGATTTCCATTTCTGGTATTATGTTGCCTTACACCACTACAATAATACATTTTTTGATCTAAACTAGTTACTATCAGGATTCTCGCTGAATATAGTTTACTAGCTAAAATCCTTTATACTTACTTTGACATCTTGATGGCAAGTTACAGATCCAGTCTGTAAATAAAAACATTAAAAAGACTGAATAATGTGTAAAATTCAAGAGACCCATCATCGGTATATCAGTATGACTGCTGTGCATCAAGTGGAAACTTTACGATACTATAGACATGCGTCCAACATTTTTTGAAAACATTCCTTGTAAAAAAGAAAACCTTTCTGATTTTAGAGGTAAAACAATCAAGCGAGCATTCCTCAAGCCGAACATATTCTTAAGCATGTAGCTCTTGTTAGTGATAATACAAACAGTGACAAAAGTGGTTTAAATATATATTCCTGTGAAGTATTAACAATGATAAATCTTCACTAAATGCAATAATTCAGATTTTGAGTTATCACACTCTTGATCTATTTCTAATGTGCAGTAGGTCGGTCAGTAGGAAAATCAGCTCACTTACCGAGTCCTCAGTTCCGTCAGTGAGTCTTCTCTGCTGTCTTCTCTAATCCCTCCCTGTTATTTGTGTGAGTGACTCTTAGTCACTGCCTCTCCTTTGCTTTTATACCTTGACCTCCCAACCTAGAAGCCCTCCCTTCAGCTTACCTGAGGGAAGGATATTTCAGAGAAAATCTGATTAATTCATTATAACACTACTGTTTTCGTCCACAGCTTGGGTAAAAATACTGTTGTGTATGTGACTCCAAAATCATGAGCTCAAAGCTGTAGGTAGTTTCAGTCTTGAAGCTGAGACAGATATGAACTTAAACAGGCCATGTCCTGAAGTAAAGCTATATTGATCATTGTGTTAATTTTGCGTCAGTCCCAGTTTTTCTGAAATACATGTTTGGATGCCTAATTTTATGCACGTCACACTTTGCACACACACATGCTCATTTTTTATAAAAACTTATGCAGGAACAAGGTCAGAATTATGAATGGCAACCACAGAGAAATCCGTGTCTTATTTGACCTGTGCTGATTGAATGTCATGACTAAACAATGCACAGCTTGTGCGTTTTCTATATTACTTTTATATATATGTCTAAAAAAAGATTTTTCTCATGAAAGGATAATTTACAAATAACAATGGGGCATATGACTTTCAATTTTTTAAAGGTCTCATTGTAAAAACCTGATAAAAATTGCATATAAGTATTGCATACATTATTTGCTCTAAGTGTAAGTTAGTTTTAAAATACTCCTAGAGCCTCACTAAGTTTAAAAGATTGTCTTGTGAATGGACTGTGTGGATGTTCAAGGACTTCCTTTCTTACAGATTAGACTGGAGTAGAGTGGCATTAGTTGGATTTTAGTTGTTGTGGTAGCCAGGCCAACAGATGGTTTCTCTAACAAAAGCCCTGTGCAATCTGCGCTTATGGAAGGTTTACAGAAAGCTAAGTGACATGCTGACTTACTGCCCTGTAATAAACTGGGTCTTACAACTGGCATCAATTTCATTACCAAATCATCTTTCCAAATTAGGTCTGTTATTCATGGTAATGAGCAGGATTGTTTTAGCAAGTTAATAGCATTTAGTATACTGTCATGTCTGACGTGCCAATTCATGGGACTGTAAAACCTGCACTTGGTTTTAAAACTTTCAGGCCAGTAAAATCACTCAAACAGCCCAACGCCCCCTGTGTGAACTGTATGAATGCTCAGTGATGAGGAAAGCCACCTTCATCACTGAGGACCCCTCACATCCCCTCCACCACTCCTTCATGCTGCTGCCGTCAGGCAGATGCTGCAGAACCCCACTGCCCAGGAAAAACATCTACAAAAAAATCTTTCATCCACTCTGCAATAGCTGATCTTAATAGCACAAAATAGACTGCACTGTGTTTTTAGTGTTTTTAGTTATTTTATGTCTTTTACTTGCCTTTATTTATTGTACTGCGTTTTTAATGTGTAAGGGTACTTTTAATGTTTGAGTGTGGTTTTCACATTTTGTCTTACAGACGTGACAAAAGACAAATTTCTGTTTTTTGAACAGATAATAAAGTTATCTATCTATCTATCTATCTATCTATCTATCTATCTATCTATCTATCTATCTATCTATCTATCTATCTATCTATCTATCTATCTATCTATCTATCTATCTATCTATCTATCTATCTATCTATCTATCTATCTATCTATCTATCTATCTATCTATCTATCTATCTATCTATCTATCTAAATGAAGTCTAAAGTGTCTATTTGAGAGAAATGGAACAATGCAATACAGCTTATATAAACTTCAACTGCCCACCTTTGGAATCTGGACCTTTTCCCAGGTTGGGTCAGATTTCTTTTTGTCACCACCATATGTCCAAAATATTTAGAATATTTGACTTCATGAGTTGAGAAGAACTACCTGAATCTCTTAGTTTTATCACCGTGAAGTTGGACTGTTTCATTTAGGATAGCAGCACAAGCTCGACCCGGCTTTCAGGTATATTGAAGAACCTACATTTATTGGTAGTGACTGCCTCTGAATTGGCTCAATGCTATAATGGTAAATCCATTGATTAATGAGGGAGCTAGATGATTGGTTTTATGGCTAGATTGTCGCAACTTGGCAGTCAAGGATAATGAATGCGATTTGTGAATGTTTGTGTTGACCTCCCTTCAACTAGCTTATGGGGACAAGGTATGAGATCTCTTTAAAGCTGTTGGAAAAGACAGCATGAGTGTGAATTACACTGCCAAATCATCAGTAAGGTGTTTAAGCTCTTTAATAGGTTAAAGCGCTCCTCATTCTACGTTATACTCCACAATAACTAGAGACCATCTTGGAATGGGATCTCACCAACCTGTCAAAATGTTGACGTTCTGACCCATGAGTATTCTGCAAGTGCTCGTACCACAGCCATCTTCTGACTCGGCCTTCATTTTTACTGCAGCTACATACCTGTAAAGTTTCTTGACTTCATCTTGCACAGTTGTGATGCTGTCACTTTGCCAAAATCTGTCTATAGACAGAGACAGCCATAGCATTAAAGCCACTGACAGGTGAAATGAATAACACTGACGATCTTGTTACAGTGACACCTGTGAAGTTGTAGTTGTAGTTAACTAGGCAGTAAGTGAACAGTCAGTTCTTGAAGGTATGTGCTGGAAGCAGGAAAAATGGTCAATAGTCTAACAGCTTCGACAATAGCCAATATTGTGAAGGCTACGTGACTGGGACAGTAGAGTTTCTCCTAAATTGGAACCCTTATGGATTTTTTCCCCAGTATCTAGTGGTTAGTACAAGGAAAGGCAACCAGTGAACTATCAGGATCATGGGCGCCCAAGGCTCAAAGATGGGCAACTGAAGCATAAACGGATGAAAACCTTGATGCTGGCAATGGAAAAAAGGTGTCCTAACACACAATGCATTGCAGCTTGCTACATATGGGGCAGATAGGTCATGCTGACCTTTGTCATCTACTGTACAGTTCTTTAGAACTGGACCATGATGCAATGGAATAAAATATCCTGGTCTGATGAATCAAGTTTAATTATTGTTATTTTTTAATTATTTGGATGGTCAGGCACCTGCATGTCATTTACCCAGGGAAGACTGGGCAGCAGGATGCACTGTGGGAAGAGGGCAAGGCGGTGGAGAGTGTGATGCTCAAAGCAATGATTGTGGGAAAACTTTGAATCTTAGTATTCATGTAGATATTACTTTGACATGTATTACTTGCCTAAACTTTACTGAAGACCACACACACAACGGTATTCTTTGATGGCAGTGGCAACAATCAGATGGAAAAGGCCTCCTGCTGCACTGCAAACGTTGTTCAAGAATAGTTCACAACAAACAGATCAAGATGTTGATTTGGTCTCCAAATTCCCCAGATCTCAATCCGATTGAGCATCTGTGATGTGCTGGAAAAACAAGTCTGTCAAATCCACGCAGCTTACATGACTTAAAAAATCGAATGCAAACGTCTCGGTGGTTGATACCAGGGGACACCTTCAGAGGTCTTGTGGAGTTCATGCCACTATGGATCAGAGCAGCTTTGGTGATCTGAAGAGGCCTGACAGTATTAGGCAGGTGGTTTGTTTTGGCTGATTGTTTCATGACCGCTGTTAACATACTCAAAACTGCTTTTGTTATACTTCCTGCTCCAGTGGGTGTCTCCAGGACTACAATTTGTCCTGACACCATCCAAATCACAAGATGACTACAATACTACCCATGCTATCACAGCTGGTAGACATGCAGCTTCACTTTTGTATATGACCCTAACAGTCTTGTTTGTTTAATGAATACCGAACAGCTAAGCTTTAGACTCCTCCAGTATAAAAGAAGTCATTCTAATAAATTAAAGCAAACAATCACTGTTGTAAGAGTGGAGATGTGGGAGCAATGGCTTCTCTATGAGGAGCATGTGGCTTTTATGTAACACCTGATATCTGGCAGTTCTCAGACTTTTGCAATGAATCCTCACACTTCTGTTACCTTACTTTAGAAAAGAAACAAAATAGTCCATGTCAACAATAATTAGTTTTGTGGTGAATGTTGTGTATTGGTTTGTAATGTTCAGAGTTTTAACTCCTATATTGCACTGAATATGTTGAGATACACTGTGTACAATTGTATTTTTGCAATTAATATTTTCAGCATAAAGTCACTGAATGCAATCTTACATAATGTTCCGGTCTCCTCACTCACTGACTTTTTCCAGTTTTGACTGAGGGAGGTTACGTACAGTCCCATAAGCCCCTTACAGTTAAGCTGGTGCCATTCCAGGCAAACTCTTTATATAGAAAGTATTGTCTCTTGAAGGGACTGCTGACTAGTCCTAGTGCATTATGGCACCATGGTATTACTGCTTCTTAACAAGCCGGTCTTCTGTGTGTTGCTAATTTGAGGCAGTTACGTAGTGGCTGTTGCTAAAAGAAACACCATCGCTACAAGTGTTGAGCCAATTAGTGTAACCTCGCACTGATAGTAAACAGTGTGAAGAGCTGTCAATATAACCTTCAACAAAGTTTTGTTGGTGTACAATAATGCAGTCAACATCGCTCATATAAAATGTTAGTGCACTTGAAATATTCAGTGAATATGAACTAAGACTAAATGTCAGGCAGTTGCAGCAGTGTTACTTGTTGACCTTCTATTGCTTGGCTTCTGCAGCTCCCAGTGACCTTTAGCCTACTGCATTTTTAGCAGCTCCTGCTGACAACCCCAGCTGGTACTAAATGGTTGTTGGTGCCATCACCTTGAAAGATAATTGTTGTGAACACATGGTGATCCACAACCAGAGCACTTACTCACCACATAGTTAAAATTCATGATCTGACTTACTTTGGAACAGTTTTACAACTATGACTAGCTCTATTTGATGCTTTGAATATTGCTTGATTTTTAAAGAAAGGTTTATCCTCTTGCGGATGTGCTTATGGTAACACGGCTTATGTTCAATCAGAATAATTTCCTTTACTTAGTTATTTAATGTATACTGCATTTTGTCTCTCATATAATCAATACCTGTCCTGCTGCCTGTCCTGAATTATAAAATACAGAATCACGTATTTCTGTGAAATGTTCAAAAGTCCTGTTAGAAATTAGAAAAACTACAGCTCCTCTGGCATCTCCTTCATCTAGATATGGCGGTCTGACTCTAGTTAAACAAAAAAATAATAATTAAATTCAAAAGCTGATCTGCCTGCTGGCATGGAAAATGAAAGCAAGCAGGTGTTGTTGGAGTACATTTTGCTGTTTCTGTCTGTGTCAGTATCCCGTCCATTCCATTGCTTGCATAAGCAGAACATTTGGTAGAACGGGGTAAAGTAACAGACACGGCAGGAACCGAATTAGCTCCACACAACTGCTGCTTCTGAGAATGACTATTGTGATAAATGGGAAAACTATCTGTAGGGGATTTTGCAGTGATGATAGTGAAATTTTGTGGTTTTGGAAAATATTACCAGGCCTGTATCAGATATGTGTCTTCACCACAGCTTGTGCTCTGATGAAGAGTGTAGATAATAAACAGACAAATGAACAACAAATGAAAGGCAAAACCAACATAACATGTTTTAGCACTGCGTTGGGCCTCCATGTGCCGACAGGAAGAGCTTTGGTGCACCTTGGCATTGATTCTCCAAGTCTGGTGCTGTACTGGAGTGATAAACTCTATTCTTCCAAAAGATTTTCCTTCATTTGATGGTTTGATGATGGTGATGGAGAGCGCTGTCTAACATGTCAGTCCGAAATCTCCAGTAGATGTTAAATTGGGTTGGTTTCTTTTGGCTGCAACGGCCATAACATATGATTCACATCACTTTCATTTAACCGTTCACTTACCCCTCTTGCTCTGTGGATGGGGGCTTTTCATCCTGTAAGAGACCACTCCTATCAGGATAGAAATGTTTCAGTGTAGCATAAATATCACTCAGAACAATTTGAACATGTGAACACACAAGTGAACCCAAACCATGCAAGTAAAACACCCCCAAAGCATAACGGAGCCATCAGATGCCCTCACTGTAGGGGAAAAGAGCTCATGTGCTTCCTTTGATTTGTCACCAATCTGTATTTTCCTGTTACTGTCACCAAATTTCAACATCTATTGGCTGGTTGGTGCAATGCTAAAATATCTCAAAAAGAATTCAATGGATTGCCATGACATTTTATACAAATACTTATAGTTCAAAGATGTTCCTACAACATTCCAACTGACATTAGTGATCCTTGTGTTTTTCTCTATCATCACCTATAAACTATGAAACCCAGAGGATGAACTATCTAATGACCTTGCTGAGGGTTTTATCACTGAAACGTCTCAAAAATATTGCATACAATCACCTGTTGTATCCAAATAATGGGTCCTACTGACTTTGGTGGCCCAGTGATCATAAAATGGTGGGTATTCAGGATTTTGCAAACTGAAGAATTATTAGACACATTTCTGTGAAATTTGATGCACCCATTCATGTTTCCCTTAAGATAAATAATAACTTTGGTTTTACCCTAAATTTTCATCTTGAGCTACTACCAGCTCAAAATATATATTTGGTAGATATTTAAAATACAAGCAAAACTTATGATGTCCCCCTCAATCTCAGTTGTACTTTGCAAATAGTCACAAGCAGCACATGTTAGCAAGATAATACACTAAACTAATTTTGTCACCATAATGATCCCTGTTTAACATCGACTAATAATCAGCATGTTTCATCATCTTTGTGGACATGTTGGCATTTCAATGTTTAACTCATTCAAGTGTCGCTGTGCAGGCATGATGTTGTATATTGTTCTACTATTTGCTGTACAAAGCACATAGCAATACTAAAAAGAGCTGATTATAGATTGAGGGTCACGAAGATGCATCATCAGATTGGGATGGACTTGCGTCTATTTATTTTATGGGGTCTGTGGTTGGTGGTTGGCGCATTTCTGCTGAGTAGTGAGAGGCACAACAGTAAATGTGGGACTGAACAGCTTCCCACAGAGTTATACGCTCCAGCTAATGGAGAGGGAGGGACGAAGGAAGGCTGAATAATGGGCGATGTTCTAGTAGGGCAAAAATAAGAAAGTTAGGGATGATCATAACCATATGGAGACTGTGTTTTGCTCAGAGGGAAGCGGTGAGCAAGAGGGGAAGGGAAGTGAAGGGAGGGGACAGGACAAAGAAAGGGTGAAAGTAAACATGCCAGAAAGAGAATGAAATATCTGAAGATGAAGATGTTTTATAATAAAGAAGAAGCTGTGGATCAGCCAAACAGCTCACCTGAGAGTGAAAAGCTGTGGTTGCTGTTTGGAATCTGAGGAACTGGACAGAGTTGGGGCAGCTCGAGGAAGAAGAAAACAGACAGGAGGGAGAAAAAGGAAGTAATCTGCTGTTTCACACACTGCTGGTGAAGTTGAGCCCCTCACAAGAATTCTCCTGGCTATGTCCGCCATCTGGAATGTCGAGTCACTTCCTCTGTCTGCCCTGCTCTCTAATGGGGTTGTCCTCTGCCTTTCTGCTCCCTCCCTCTGCTCTGACAGCACTGTGAAGAACCGCTGGAAAACACGCCAAGGCAGACGGGACTCTTCTGACAAGACACACACACCAGCACGCAAACATCCAGCATGAAAGTAAGACCCCTGGTGTAGCCTGCATCCAAGCAGACTTAGTCTAAATGGAATCTGGGCTTGGAAGAAGCAAAGACAACTGCAGTCATCAGCTGAACTTTTTTGGAGGGTGTTTCTTTTCCCTTATATGGCAACAGAGCTGGGAAATCATTTGAATTAGTCTGGTTTCTGTTGCATGCCTGTCTGGTTTTAGTGCTGACTGAGTTCCATCTGGTGTGTTTCTGTCTCTGCTGTGTGCGTGTGTGACTATGTAAGCGCTGTGTGCACAGCTTGATTTGTTTGTTTTGCCATTCTTGGTTCTTCTTTTCCTGTTGTTTGCATGTGGGGCTTTTGTTTTGGGACAAGAGGAGGGCTTGTGTTTGTGGTTAAGCTAGAGGCACCGTCATTGCCTCAGGGGTGGCTGGTTCATTCAGACTCTGCACCGCTCGCTCTTTTTCTTCTACCTCCTTCTCTCTCCCTGCCTCGCACAGTTGTGATGGCCTGTGTTTGTTGGAGCAACACACCCACCTGGGTGCAGCAACTTGCCACCAAAAGCTGCAACTAGATCTCTCTACACAAGGATATCACCCGAAAGGTGGACCGGAGCTTCTACTGAGGATCAGGCCATTGTTGGAGTGGACTAACCTCACAATCAGCTGGATGTTTCTTCTTTTTCATTCGGTGCAACAGCATGTGTGACCCAGAAGGAGCCAGCAGGGACCCAGGAAGTGCAAGCTGATAGGTGTGTCTGTGTGACACTTTGGTCATGAAGGAGAGGATCATGTGGAGGTTTTAAATGCTAAAGTAGACCACTCAACACACTCTGCTGCTGATGACTTGAGTGACAGACCTCCAGTGTGATGCCATCTGAGCAGGTCTGACAGTGAAATTTGTGTCACTTCAAGTTCATCACCTCATGTGGATTATTTTCATGAACATATCTCTTAAAATTGATTGCCATGGCTACGGCAGCATGGTATCATCGTGACATCAGCCGTGTGCATGCAGAGGACTTATTGGCACGAGCAGGGAGGGATGGCAGCTACCTAGTGAGAGACAGTGAGTCTGTGCCAGGAGCCTATGCATTGTGTCTGCTGTGAGTACATGCACACTCACCTACTTACAAAATAGGCAGTTTAACACATCACAGTCAAACACTTTTACCTATATGAGATATTTATTATTATGGAAGCAGTAGTATATTCTATATGAGCACCTGCCAGCATTCATGAATGTACAGCCTTTGTAGTAATGCAAGGAAAGGTGACCGTCTGTTCTCACCACAAATCAGTTCTGTTATTAAATGTTGCTTCATATGTCCTATTTTATTTTTCACCTACTTCAAATATTTGGTGAGTGATTTATTTAGGATGTGTTAAAGAAGTAAAGACTTAGGTGAGAAGACACACAGAGAACTCCTGCTTTGTATGAAACCGTAACTGTAAATGTGATCTTGTGAAACATTTAGATTTTGACTTATGGGATTGGTATCCATAAATTAATTTCCATACAATGTCCCTATTTGTAAATTGATTCAACAGCTTCACTTACCCTGTCACATCCATCACGTTCACCATCATCTGCCAACAGGCAGCTAAGGAGCTACTATGGCTAAAAGTGGTGCATACAGGCTGGGCCAGCTTCACACATGCACCCTCTCCAGACTAGTCAGCCTGTTCTGTCCAAGTAAAGTTCATCTCAGCCAGTCAAACCCCAGCTTATGACTCCCTGTTTCCCCACTTACCCCTCTTTCTTCCCTGGGGCCCCTGAAAGTGGGCGGGAGCCTGAGCAACCGCACTACGCTGACTGCTCATCAGCCCAAGCCAGATACATTCCTGAAAGCTGAGCCTGGCCGCTCACAGTGTTCCTTCTTTCCCTTCATTCTTTTCTCAGTATCTCATTCCTCCTTTTAGTTTATTACATTTGTCCCTAGTGTTGATTTGCATTTGTATTTTGTACTTCTGCTATAACAGTTCCACTTTGGCTGTGTAAAATACAGTAGCAGATTGAATAAAACTGCCGTTCATCTTCATGTACTGCCTGAAACAAATTCCTCTGAAGTGACTGACGCTGATGATGATCTAAGTATCCCCCAAATGTTGTATAACTAAAACAGGCTGCATTGTTAATGATCTGTTGAACAACAGATGCCTTGTTAAGAAAGTCTAACTGCAGCTATGGATGTGGTTTCTTTTTAAACCAAATAATCCAAAGCGAGATGTAAATCTTACATTTTCCCTTTGAATATTTGAATGCTTTGTAGTGATTTTCAATGGCAATAATAACCGTTATTTTTGTTTTTCAAAGGTTCCAACGTCATGTTCACACCTATCGTATTCTTCCTGATGCAGATGGTCTTTTAGCAGTTCAGGTGAGTGTAAATTGCCCCATGATGTCTAATGCTTGGCCTGAAAAAGGAGTAAAGAAAAACACAATAAATATCTGAGGCCTTGGCACACACTGTACTCACAGGGAGAAACACAACTGATCAGATGGAGTTAGAAGAATCACACAATGGTTTGTTTTTGCCTGTTGTGTTGGAGAACAGGAACATGTTTGTGTTTCCTCTCCGTACAGACTCTGTTAAGACTGCAGAAACTTTGCTGTTTGAATGGCATCTCTGCCATGTGGCTGCATGCTCACAGCATGAGCTCAGCAGCACAGAGGAGAAATTGTTTTTATGTCTCAGAGATTCCTACTCAACCCACACACTAGGTCATTGACCAATGGGTGTGCTTATTTGTTATGTGTTTGTATGGGTCTATTTGTATTATACGTAACGGGTCTGTTGGATGTGGCAGACTGTGAGCCATGCTCTGAGCAGGGGGCCATTTAGTCAGCAAATGACCTAATTATTAGACTATAAAAACACTCACCGGCATTAGGTTTGCAACCACAAAAGTGCACACATACACACTCAGTTGGTAAGTAAAGCAAGAGAGAGAGAAAAATGAACTTTTCTTTCTTCTTAAACTGCAAATCATCTGCCTTTTAAAACCTATGTCTGCATATTGAAATTCAATGACAAGTTTAATAACGATTGTCTGGCAGTCGCTTTTAAGCCTTTGACTTGGAAAAATCCTTTGCTTTCCAATGAAGCTCCTTAAACTCTGTTGCTATTTCAGTTGTTTTTCCACTGCCATCAGTATAAACCTCCAGTACGTATTTTCCCTCCCTGGATTTGCTCCACTAACTCACTAGTCGCATGCTTGCCTCTTTGTTTTTCCAAGAGGGCCATGGAGATATTTTGAGGCCAATTTTGTCTTTCGCTGTCTCTTATTCCTTTTCATTTCTTTTTAATTGCTTTTCAAGAGATACTTGTGGTATAAAAAGTACTATTTGAAGAGTTCCTGGCAAAACAGACAGGTAGTTAAAGCCAAAAAATGGGTTCTTTGACCGCAGAATCAAAACAAAAACTTCTAAAAAGAGGGCACAGGAAAAGAGCTCTCTCTGTATTGTGGTCTAATATGTACCATGTTGATTTTTAACATATGAATAGTAGTAATGTGAGCATGTATGCCAGCACCTTTATTAAGTCTTAATTGTTGCCCGTACTGCTTTGAGTTCCACTGAAGTGTAGTCGTACAAGGTTTTGTGGAAAGTTTGAGAGAAAATTTTCTTGGGCTTGTGGGCTAAATGTGTGAATATATGCATGTAAAAAATCCTTTGTCAAATGATGTTTGTGTTTTTGGGGAGGGGGGCATTTTAGACTGACGGGGAATGTTGGACCACACTGAAACATGACGGCCAAGTGTTGCTGTAGCCAGGAAGTAGCTGTCAGTGATGTCACCGCTCCTTTGGGGCACAGGCCACAGCTTTTCTAAATCCCTCCGGGGTGCTGTTTTATCAAAGGGCATCATCTGTGTGTGCCTTTTTCTGTCATGCAAATAAATACTTCTGCTTTGTTCAACCATGCATGATTTCGGAAGAGCGGTTGGGGTCCTGTGTGAAACATCCACTAATCATCAGATTGCAGCTCAGTTTAATGCACACATTACAATGCAAATCTTCTCAAGGTATTTTGAAAGCCTGTATGTTTCAGAGTTTTTCTCGCCGTATTCACAACTAGTTTAATTAGGAGGATTATAGGCAATAGGCTGCAGTAGTTTTTGTTTCATTGTATATGGAACTGAATGTGTCCTTGGTGCTACATCTTGTCTGAATACACACATAACCTTGCTGATATGCATTTGTTATCAGTGTGACCTGTTTTATGCACGTCCTTCAAAAAATGAAATTGTTAGTCAAAATAAATTTAAATTATTTGAACTGCCTTTTTGAATTCAGCATCAGTGCATTACATTGCTTGTCTTTTTTCACCTACAGCACGTGTGTTTTCAGCTTGTGTGGACTTTCGCATTTAGATGCTGCTGTTGTGTTTGTTTCACAGACAACACAGGGGGTGCAGGTGAATTGTTTTCGGACACTGGAGGACTTGGTGTTGGGGTACCAGCATCCCCACAAAGGCCTGGTCACTCCTCTGCTCTACCCTGTTCCCCGTGATACAGACGCTGGGGACGAGAGCTCAGGTGGGCCATCAAAATGTTCATGGTTTCTGTACAATATACTATAATTAATACAAATGATAGAAACCGTGCCTATAAACAATTGCAATAAACTGTGTAAGATCCCCCTCTTAGGGCTACAGTATTATTTGCTTGGTATTCATGTTGGGTTTTATGTTTTGTGTATGAACAGATGATGAAAAGCCGCCTCCTGCTCCAGCTGCTGTCAGCACAGTGCCTTTCACAGGACCACCAGCAAAACCAGCCCCTCACGCCCTAATCCTGGATAAGCTGCAAGAACTGAACACATCCAGGTATATTTGCTCAGCTCGATAAGAGAATAATTCAGAGGTGTTTTCTGAAAGGTACTTTTCTATGTTGCATAATCTGTGTTTCTAATTTGATATTTTGCATATCAGTATCAGATAGATTTATACGTGCAACTGTTTATCAGCTTGTGGCTTTTAATTGAACTGAATTGTAAGCTGAGTGTCACATTAATATGTTCACCACTAAACAACATATTTCATTGACATATGCACCTGTTGGCAATCAAGCATAGAAACAATTTTTGAAACACTGCATCTGCTTTTGACTTTTTTTTGTCCTATTAATAAACAATGTTCTCATGCTCCGTACCGAACTCTCTCTTGCTATTGGTCTACAGTTTATCACACGTTGCGTAGATATTTTTCCTTTTGCTAGTAGATCAAACATAAGCAACAACAATATCCAGAGAACATAAATAACTGACATTATAGAATATTACAGTCTGAATTCTACCTGTTGTTATTTCACAGTACTGCAGGTGAGGTGATTGGCCTGCTCAATGACTACCTCTTCAGTGAACTGCCTCTCGACATTGAGAATGTGCATAAAGGGGCAACAACTCTAAGCCACCTCAAGCGTACTCTGGGTGCTGCGTGCCAAGGCCTAAACAGGTTTGCCTTCTCTTAATAAACTCAATTTCAATGATGAAATTAAAATGACCAGTAGGAGCAGTTTGCAGTGTGTGGACTGTTCTGTTTAAAAGATTGCTACATGCACTACCCTCCAAAACTATTTTGACAAGTTTGTGTTTATTTGTTTATGATAATGAAACTCAAGTTGTGCATTAATTGGTTCTGCAGTGAGATTGATCTGACTCTTTCAAGTCTGGAAACTTTGGCCAAAGTGTTCGACCATCCAAGCTGCTCTTTAACACCCACCAAGGCACAGGTGAAGTACAGCCTATGCTTTTATAAGAACAGTAACTAACTGTAATATTTCTCAAATGGCAACCGATCCATTTCTTTATACAAACTCATTGTGCCTTTTGTCTTGTGTTTTGGGAACAAGGGTCCAGAGATGGAGATGGACAGTCTGTTGTGTAAGATTTCAGCTTTGGTCAGCCTTCTGTCTTCCTTGGAGAAAAAGGTGTGTTTATATTACTGCTGCTGTTCTAAAGAGTTATGAGAATAACTGTATTTAGGAGAGTTGTTCATTCTTTTACAAACTATTTAGCAGCACTTGTTGTCATGAAATTTCAATTTCTTTAGCAGTACTGTTTCCACTGTTTCACTTCAGTGACAGTATTGAAGTATGTATGGCTGTTAATATTTTCACCATGACTAAATGTAATAAAAACAAATCCTGTTTGTTATGGACAGTACTACATAATAGCATTCTAATAGTAATTGCACCACCCTAATATTGTGTGTAGTTTAAGCTGACATGAATTAAAGCAAAATACAAGTCATTGTAAATTCATTAAATCAGATTCATAGTTTTTTTGTCCACTTTAAGTTCAGGATTTCAAGTCCTTAAAAACTAGTGTTTTTATTACCACTAATTAAGTAATTGGTTATTTCGAATACCATTTATTGTAGAGAAAAGACTCATCCTTCTAACCCAGAATAACTTTTTGGTTAAATATAATTTAATTATAAATTTTCATAACTCAGAAAGACTGTTGCAAACGGTTGCGTTAATTGTTTTTGTTAAGCCTGAACATATATGTTTGAAGTGTAGTTAGATTGTAACACTGCGATATCCTCTGTCCATAAAGGTATTAAAAGCATTACAAGATGCTGTGACTAATCACAATCTGGCGGTGCAGCCGAACCCCCCTCCTCCTGAACCGGCTCCCACCAACCTAACTCCTTTCAAGAACACTGCCAGACAGCTGCCTGTCCACTCCTTTCAGGTAAATCCGGGTGAAAATGGCGCTTTATACACGCTGTCTTTTAAAAAGATGATGCGAAGAAAGACAAATCAGCAGATTTCTGACTCTGTAAATGTTGTTTTTCTTTGTGTGTACAGGTGAAGATGGTGAGGTATGGCAGACAAACTGTTTCTGTGGATGTGGACACAGGAGTGCTGCTTTTTGACAGGAAGGCTGGTTCATTTGGTATAGAGAGGGTCTCACATGACAGAAGTAAGAAAATGTTTACTTTATAGAGTGTGTAACTTTTCTCTTGCTTGCAAGAACATTGTGTTGTATAATTATATATACATAATACATGTTTATAAGTATGTGTGTCTGTTGGCACGTCTCCTGTCTATCAGTCCTTCAGATTGTCAAGTTCCAGAGCAGTCCAGCCAAGGTACGCATGGTGGTCGACAGTCACCACAGCACACCGAGGGAGATGACGTTTGAGAGTGTACGGGTAAGGCAACATAACAGGTTTCATTAATCTACTGATGAGATCTACTGTGTCTCTTACCGTAATTCACTGTCATCGCTTTCAGAAATGCGACTCCTTCTGCCAGCTGCTCCAGCTGATGAAAACCCGGCACTCTCAGCGGAGTGAACCTGACATGGTCTCTGTGTTTGTTGGCACCTGGAATATGGGTAACTATTTATGTGGAGGTGGTCTTTTCCACTGGCATGCCACAGAAAGCTGACAAATTTTCTGAATCAGAATAAGGAGGTTGCTTTCAGTTGACATATTTGTTGTGTTATGTGCATTCAGGTAGTTCCCCTCCTCCTCGAAGCCTGCAGACGTGGGTGACCTGCTGTGGTTTGGGACACACCCCTGATGAGTCGACAGCGTTGCTCCCTCATGACATCTACGCTTTGGGGACGCAAGAAAACCCTCAAGGGGAGAGAGAGTGGACAGAACATATCAAAGCTACCCTTCGCAGCTATACCCACACTGACTTCAAACAAGTAATTCTTCATTTTCCAACTTTTTTCAGCTTTATTATATGAATCTTAGGTCTAAATGGGGATCATTAGTTATAAAGCTAGCATATTTAATTAGAGAAAGATTCACAAGTTTAAATGCCTAGAATATTTTAAGGAGGAAACTCAGTTAATTTTCTCTATTGTATTCTGTTTACAGGACTAGAGGGGTACCATAGCACATGTGAAAATAGTTTATAATACTTTGTAGCTCTAGAGGAAGCTGTACAGTCGGATAGATTGTGTCATTGAGTTTTAATCAGTTTTTTTATGGCACATTGTGTGTTAATATTACAGGAGTGGCATGTAAAATGATCAGAATACTCTTTTATCAGAACAAGTCAAGGTTTACATCACTTGTTTTTTGCACAAATATTAACCAATTTACTAATATTTTTCTTAATTGTATTAATCGATTATTATTTTGTGTTTAATAAATATGCAAACGAAAAACACACACCGAATGTTAAGATACATAACAGCCCAGGATGAAGCTGAACCCAGTGACAGGTTATCTGCAGTGATTTGGCCCATTCCTCCAAGCCCAGATGTATATTGTTAAAGCGGTTAATGCAGCCATTTAAATCTGATTCAAAGCTCATTTCACTGTCCCAAATCACAGAAATCTCCAGCGTTCATGCTCTTGAAACATTCACCCTGTCTGCTGTACAAAGATAAAATTACATGATCCAATATTATGCCATCTGATGTTACTGCTTTTAAAAAAATAAAAATAAATAAATAAAAAATTATCTACTATAATGTTTCTGGTCTTTAGTGCAATGCATAACATTATTAGTTTAATTTGTTGGACTAGTTAGGTGAATACCAACTAGACTTATTTCAATAGATAACCGTGTCAAGCATTGAAGCACAGACATTATACATACAATCTAGTCTAATTTAGAGTAGTGTACAGCAATAGTTGGGTCAATCCTTTCATTTCACTCTCACAAAGTTTAGAGTTTCCAGGAAGTCATTCTTTTTATTGTTCTGTGCAAAAGCAATGATGAAAATCTGTTTTTCAGGATTTTAAAGGGCTCCGACCTTCATGAAAAACTGATTTCAGTGGAGGGCCTCTCCTTAAGTTGTTTGGAAACTGTTGTTAATTATTGTAATGTGGGACAATGTCCTGTAGGTGGCAGTGCAGTCCCTCTGGAATATGAGGCTGGCGGTGTTTGTGAAGCCGGAGCATGAGAGCCGCATCAGTCATGTGAGCACCGCCAGCGTGAAGACTGGCTTAGGGAACACTTTGGGTAGGCCGCTCTGCATGATCTCACTGTCACAGACACTCAGTGCAAATAAAGATAATGCACAACATCTTGGCCAACAGCCCAAAATATCAGTCCATGATTAAGAAGAACAAAAATTACTGATGTCTTTCAGGAAACAAGGGAGCAGTTGGGATTTCCTTTCTCTTCAATGGGACGTCTTTTGGCTTTGTCAACTGTCACCTGACCTCTGGAAGTGAGAAAGTCCTCAGGTGAATTGTGTGTATTTATGTACGAAGTGTGTGGGCTCCTGTGTGAATTCAAGGCTCTATTAAAATTGTATGTCTGCCTTGCAATGTTTTTACCATCCAGGAGGAACCAGAATTTTGTGGATATCCTCAGATTGCTTTCTCTGGGTGACAAACAGCTTGGAGCGTTTGACATCAGCCTGCGTTTCACTCATCTCTTCTGGTGTGGAGACCTCAACTACAGGCTCGACTTGGACGTACAGGTCAGACCGACAGCTTTCCTTTCTGTATCATTTGTTGTTGTTGAGAAATCCAACATAATAATGTAAATGCTTCTTTCTGGTGCTTACTCACTCCAGGACATCCTGAAACATGTATCCAAGAGGGAATTTGAGGAGCTAATGTGCGCAGACCAACTAACCCGAGAGAGACACAAGAGGAAGGCCTTTCTCAATTTCAGTGAGTTTCAGTTTTGCGCCTGTTCGCCATTGAAAGCTCTCATTACTGTATTGCACAGTTGTTGTATAAAACTAAAATGCTATATTACAAAATAAATGATAAATAATACAGTACTTCGCTTATGTTACTCTGTTGTCTTTCTTTGTTTTTCACGGTTAAGAGGAAGAGAAGATTGCATTTCCACCCACCTATCGGTATGAACGGGGCTCCAGAGATTGCTACTTGTGGCAAAAGTACAAGACCTCGGGGGTGAGTAATTTCTGTTTAGTCAGAAACACGTCAGAAAAAGACAATGGTGTATTAAAATTAATTCTATCAGGCACAGGACAGAGGATGCATGCCACAATAAACACAATAGATGAAAGTAATTTCCAGCAATTGTGGGACAGACGTAAGAATTACTCAAGTCCATCGAGGGTTTTACTCACACTAGTGGCATGGCTCCATGTCTTTCAGTGTCATTTGAGCTGATACAGTCTGAAATGTCTTACATAAAGGTTTGTCTTTGTCTTATTTTGTATCTTAATCATTTAAAAAATTAAATTTTCTCATTGGTTTATGTCATACTTTCCATCCATAGGTGTTTGAGACACTACAGTACTTATAAAAAGTGATTTTCCCCTTTTCTGGCTTTCTAACATTGAATCATTGTAAATTTAAATGCTTTTTTTGACCAGAATTTGCAAAATAGGCTATTTCATGTCAAAGTGAAAAGTGATTTCTACAAAGTGATGTCAAATAATTAAGAATATAACTTTCAGAATCGGTGATTGGGCTAGTATTCACCCCCTTTAAAGTGACTAATTCAACACAGGTACAGCCACTTGGTCCGAGAATTATCTGAAGCAGTTAATGTGTCCCAAGTGATTGTGGTAGAAAGACACCTGTATCTGAAAGGTCCAGTCACTGGTGAATCAGTACTCGTGGCTCTAACTACACCATGAACACAAAAACACTCCAAGCAACTCCTTGAAAAGGTTATTGAAAAACTGTAAGTCAGGGGATGGATATGCAGCTTATAATTCAACTGGAAGAAGATTCTTTTGGCCATCAGACTAGGCTGTATGTTAGGCAGGCACCAAACACTGCACATCATCACAAACAGATCACCCTAACAGTAAAGCATGGCGGTATCATCAACATCATCATCAGGTTTTGATGCTTCTTGGCTGCAGGCTCTTGAAGGCTTCTAAAGGTAGATGGTAAAATGAAAGCAGCAAAGTATAAGGAAATCTTTGATGGCTTGATACAGTGTGCAAGAGAAGTGCAACTTGGGAGGCAGTTTGTTTTCCAGCAAGACAACGACAAAAAGCATACAACCAAAGCTACAGAGAAATGGTTTAAAGACACCAAGATGAATGCTCTGGAGTAGCCGAGCTAAAGCCAAAACCACAATCCAGTTGAGAATTTGTGGCTGAACTTGAAAGGCCTCTTCCCTCACAATCCTCATGCACCTTGGCAGAGGTGAAGCATTTTGCAAAGAACGGGGTGTAATAGCAATGTCCTGATGCACAAGGTTGATTAAATCCCATCCACTCAATGCTATAATCATAGCCAAAGGTGCATCTACTAATACTGACTTAAAGTGGATCTGTGCTTATATATGTATATTACATGTTGTATTTTTTGTTACTTGACATTACTTTGTAGAAATCTGTTTTCATTTTGACCTGAAAGAGTCTTTTATGAATATTCTTATTTAAAAATCTCAATTATATTGACCATGATCCGAAGCTGAAAAGCAGTAAAGGGGAAAACTTCCAAGGGGGTGAATACTGTTTTTCAGGCACTGTAGATATATAATACATACTGTATGGCAGAGGTCAACAACAAAGAAAATACCCTAGGAGCATTCTAAGCATACACTTCGTAAGATCATTTGTTTGTAACTTAATCCTATTTAAGAGGTCTGTACAGATAAGTAACTTTGGCGGCAGCTGCTCTAGTCACTAAAAATAGGTTAAGAATTAACCTCCTGTCTAAATCAGGAATGTCTGGCATAGCGGGAATGACGCCATGCATCAGTAAATACACTATCTATCTATCTATCTATCTATCTATCTATCTATCTATCTATCTATCTATCTATCTATCTATCTATCTATCTATCTATCTATCTATCTATCTATCTATCTATCTATCTATCTATCTATCTATCTATCTATCTATCTATCTATCTATCTCTCTCTCTCTCTCTCTCTCTCTCTCTCTCTCTCTCTCTCTCTCTCTCTCTCTCTCTCTCTCTCTCTCTCTCTCTCTCTCTCTCTCTCTCTCTATATATATATATATATATATATATATATATATATATATATATATATATATAATAGTATAATATATATATAATATTATAATAATATATATAATAATGCATTTCTGATTGTAGTGTAACTAAATGGTTTTTGTAGGTGCGAGTCAATGTTCCGTCATGGTGTGACAGGATTCTGTGGAAGTCCTACCCAGTGACACACATCATCTGCACTGCATATGGTAAGATGTGGAGATTTTTTTGTAAAAGAAAAAAAAAAGAAAAAAAAAGCTTTAACTAGAAAACTAAACTGTTAAATAAAGCATACACAGTATGTATGGGAGCAGTAAAAACTGAGCAGTGGCTCAGTCACAGAATTTTTGCAGCTTTCTTAAATTAGATATCTGTGGTAATTTTTTTTTCATTTGTACCGCTGTGAATTGAGAGCAGCCATGAGAATGAGTAACGGTCAACCCTACATCCTGGCCTGTGGCGCATAAAGAAACAGAGTCATTTCCTCAAATTCAGCCTGAGCTTCTGTTTCTGACTAACCTCAGCAAACTATCAAAACATCACAATTACCGGGTAGTAGCAGAACAATTCTATGCCTCATAAGTAATGTTTTGACACATCTGTGGAATTATTGCTCGACAGCTCATGAGCCTTACAGTGCTGTTATGTAATTGTAGACACAGCACATAGAAGAAACACATGGGTGACAAATGAAAGGAAAACCCTGAACCCTTGTAGGATCGTATTAATCCTATGATGAAACATCTGTATGATGTTATACTATGGCCTTTATAGTCACCAGCTCTCTATTTGGATTGGCACGTTAGACGGCGCTCTTCACCACCATCATATAGAGGAGTGATGTTCTAGTAGAGTTCCAGAGACTGAAACAATTATTGCCAAGGTGCATTAGGGCTGTTGGCAGCACATGATGGTTCAACACCTTACAAAGACGCTTCATGCCACTTCTTTTATTTTGTCACTCATCTGTATTCAGTGTTGCTTTTGAAATTATAATAATAATGTATCGGCTGCACAGTGGGCTTGGTGGTTAGCAGTGTTGCCTTGCAACTTGATCCCCGGTTCATGTCCCGGCCTGAGATCTTTCTGCAGGGAGTTTGCATGTTCTCCCTGTGCATGTGTGGGTTTTCTTCAGGTTCTCCAGCTTCCTCCCACAGTCCAAAAACATGCTGAGGTTAATTGTTGATTCTAAATTGTCCGTAGGTGTGAATGTGAGTGTGATTGCTTATCTGTATATGTAGCCCTGTGACAGACTGGTGACCTGTACAGGGTGTCTACTGCCTTCGCCCTAAGTCAGCTGGAATAGACTCCAGCCCAACACGACTCTCATGAGGATTAAGCAGTGTATAGATAATGAATGGATGGAACAATAATGTCTTTTAATGGTTTGTCTCTTACCAGGTTGCACAGATGACATCTTTACAAGTGATCACTCACCTGTTTTTGCCACATTCCAAGTAGGAGTGACATCACCAACCAGCTCCAAAACAGGTGCTGTCATTCTTGTGTCCCTTTGGATGCGAACAGATGGAATATACCTGAATCCTTTCATTAAGTAAACGCTATTGCTTTTAAAATTTAAACAGAGTCAAATTCCAGCACGGAGAGGGCCTGGATTGAGCTTGAAGGCATTGAGGCCATTGTGAAGACGGCAAGCAAGGCAAAATTCTTCATCGAATTTCATTCCTCATGTCTTGAAGGTATGTTGGCATGTCAGGAATATATTTTTATGAAGCATTTTGTATGACAGTAGCAGAAATTCCATCATAGCTTTCTCTGCAGAGACACGGCGCTCCAGCGAGAATGACTCACAGAGCTGTGATGTTCCCGGGTTTCTCAAACTAGGCTGGTCATTCAAACAACTGCCAAAGGTCAGAGGCTCAACCCATCTGGAAATGGTTTCAAATACTGTTTGTTATTGAAGTCTTTTTGCTAACTTGTGGTTCGTTTATGTCTGGCGTAGCTCTTTCCAGTAATGTCTGATATGGAGTATCTTCAGGACCAACACCTGCTGTTGTCCGTGAAGTCATGCGACGGTTATGAGTCATACGGTTGGTCGGATTTATTTTCCATCTGTCTTTAGTGCTTTTACTTTGAATACTTTTGGTAGATTTTTGTGATAATATTTACATAATTAAAAATGCTTAAGTACATTTTCAGGATCAGAATCAGCTTTAGTGGCCAAGTACCTACACAACATACAAGGAATTTGGATTCTGCTGTTGCTGTCACCCTAGAAATAAGGAAAGAGAATAACAAAATAGCTATAGATAGAAGAAAAGACAAAAAATAACAGTAGTAATTAAAAATAAAACAATATATAGAGATATTTACACATATGAAAAGAATATATAAACACAGTAGTGCAAAATGATAATTGCTGTAGTGATGATACAGTGCAAAAAGCAGAGAATACTGTTCTTAGTGCAAAAATAATGAACATATACGTTGGTATATTGTATAGGTGTGGAGCAATGGCTCAGCCGTTTATTAGGGTGATGGCAACAGGGAAGAAGCTGTTCTTGTATCTGGTCTGTTCTTGTGTCAGTGCAGGACTTCAACCTGTAACAGAAATATTTTAACCATGTGTTATTGGTACTTTTACTTAAGTAAAGTATGTAAATACATCCTCCTTCCCTGCATAATGGTATTGCTCTCATGGTGGTCGGTGTTAAAATTTTATATTTTACAGTTTTTTCTACTGAGCTGTGCTCTTTCTCCAATGCAGAAAGAACAATCTTTATATGAAAATATGCACAGATTTTATATTCATAGTATTTTGAGCTGATTGTGGTGAATTTAATTACTTGGCCTTGTAAGTGGCCTGCATCAAATGTGATACATCAAGTCAGTTTTATTGAATGAACCGTTCCATTCATCCGATCAGTAATTCATACATGTCTTTGTTATAGGTGAATGCTGCGTGGCTCTGCGCTCACTCACTGGTGCATCAGAGCAGTTTGAGACATTTTTGTGTCACCGAGGTGAGGAGATGGGCTCCATACGAGGGCGGGTCAGGGTCCATGTGCCCAAAGACAGGCGGAGAACACGGGAGAAGATCTATGGTGAGTCAACCGAAACAGGCTTTTTCTTCATTTCTGCCCTGCTTGCACTATCACTTCCTACTAAGCTTTCTTCTACACTGTCACTTGGTTCTTGGACTCTTCTGTGAGTCTCACATTGCTTCCTCTATTTGGTTCTTCAACAATCCCTGGCTTGGCTTTGCACTTGCTGGTATCTATCGACTGCTTCCTCTTTTGGCCACTGACTGACTGACCAGATGCATCCTGAGACACTGAAACAGGACAGATGGGTATTATACCCCACCAGGTCAGGCAATACACACACACACACACACACACGCACACACACACATACATACACACACACACACCACAAGCTGCGTGACTGCAAACTCACAATAGCCTTTGGCCTACAGGCACCACACAGACTCTGAAGAAGTCATGCCATTTACGAAAGTAGTTATTTCCTGTAATTTGACTTTTTCAGAGTGGTTCTGTTTTGAGAAAGATGACAAAGGTCCTGGGAGGGGACACATGTCTCCTGCAACTACACGGATCCCAATGAACAGGTGAGGACCTCTAAATGTTTTTGAGCATCAGTGTAAACCAGCAGAAAGCCTCCAGTTCTTAAGAAGGGGTTCTGAAAAAAATCACCCAGTTCTCAGCAATATTGCATGTTCTCTTTCCTTGAACAATATGTTGTTCAAGAGGTTTACAAATCATTTTCTGGTTGTGAGGACATTTTTTCCATATATCGCACTTGAAGTTCAATTCACATACCACCTGCTATTTTGAGGAAATTAGGATTTTCTTCAGGAATTCTTTCCCAATCTAATTAGCCATGAGCAGGGAATACGTGTTACAGTATAAACAATCTAAACTGTATTGGGTTTGTTGATAAAAGTGTTAAACACTAAGAACATCAAGCATCTATTTCAACATCTGAAGGTTCATTACTGGCCTGTAATCAAAAACCCATGACCCAAATTTCCTGAAAAAGTTTGTCCTTTTGCACTGCAGTATCATCTGGCAGCTGCACTAATCCGTCAGATTCATACACTCATGGTTTCCTTGTACAATGCAATGTGAAATGAATGTGGGACTTCTACAGTTTAACTTAGGATTGTCGGTTGGGACTGATACAGACTAATACTTACTGCCAAGAAAATTCAAGAACTTTCAAAGTCCCATATCATACTCTTTTTTTGCAAATGAATAGAAGTCCTATATGTCCCCAGACTATTTCTTCAGTTTTTCTGTGCAAAATACTGCAAGGATTGTAAAATTTTCTGTTTCTGTATAACTCCTGGCTTTAGTCATGTTTTAAACAGGCTGTTTCAGTGAATGTAGCTTTAAATAAAGCTCAGCTGCTGCTGTCCACACCCCCTTCAGAAGAAACACTCTCTCTATGTCCGTGATTGTCAGCTTGGAACAAAGCAGTTGACTGTACGGCGTCTAATAGACTTGAATGAGAATGTGTGAGACCAGGACTTTATATCAGTTCTAACTTTCTCATTCATTTTACATGGAAATAACGCAAAATTCATCACACAATTGTTTTCAACTCATGTACAGTAACTTTTTCAAACACTGTTGCAGTTATAAAATCAGTATCCGTACATGGCTATGAAGAGACGTTTAAGAGTTAGCAGCAGTAGCTCTAGAAAGTAAACAAACCTGACTGTAAGGCAGCTGCTCTTTCTGAATGCCATACAAAACACAATATGAATGGATTTTCACATTACGTGAGCTTTAAAGTCAGGCTATAAGAAACTGTTTTGTGGTGTTTGACATTCTATATGCCTTCAAACTAGACTACTGGATTGTATTTTTTTTTTATCAGTGTCTGTAACTACAAGTCCACATCAATGTAGACGTACTTTTTTATTTCAGCACAAGAACACTTTAGGTTAAACACTTACAATGTTACCAGTCAGAACTAAGGATCACATTTTAAATACATTTCAAACATATCTTGTGAAGAAAATGAGTAAGAATTAAAGCTACATTTTGCAAAATTGATGTACAGTTCAGTTGTCAGACTTCCAGACTTGTATATTCATTGCAGGTCCTCCGCAGTCCCTCTCAAACTAACTCCGAGCAGCTACACCAACCCTGCCTACTTCATCTTTGAAGGTATTTCTGTGGCACGCAGGACGGAGGAGGCTCTCCCCCAACGAAGAGACCCTCAGGTGATCTGGTCTGGTAATGAGGCCTTGCAGCTACCAAAAGTCTCAGGGCGGCATGGCTTTGACAGGAGGCCCTGTAGAAGGTCAGACTTTACAGAGATTGAGATTCCAGCCATCCTGCCTCATTGCACTCCAACCAATGACCTCCATGCGTCCCAAACCAACTCCTCCTATCAGCTTTTTCCAGCCCAAAACCCATCTCCCATACCTCCACCCTCAAGTAATGCCATCTCACAGTACCAGGAACAGACTGCAAAACCTAGAGATAAATACCAAAGTAAAACTGTTGTTAAGGACTCCATAAAGCCAGAAGGCAATGTAAGGAACTTGTATATGAATCACTCAGCAATCATCAGGGAAAAAGCCAGATGTGGACGACATCATCTTCCTCCAGAAAGGAGTAATCCTATTCAAGCAGCCAAGGCACCGTCAGCTTTCCCCTACACTCCCAGTCGCTTAGCGCATTGTCAGACCTCTACTTCGTGGTTGGTGGATCAGCAGCCTCCTGGGCCGACAGGCGACAACTCACTCACTGCTTTGCAAATTGCCAAGTCTCTCAGCGAAGTAGACTTCTTCCCCACAGAGCAGAGAGGCCCGTCCATACGCAACAAGAGGCCAAATTACAGAAATGGCCCTTCCATGCATGGAGATAGAGGCTACAGCTGGGAGAAAGAGGTATGACGCCGCTATCAAACATGTTAAAAGATAGTACACTTGGTTCCTTGTAAAAATTCTGTCTATTTTACCTCAATGCAGGTGTCTGTCCTCAAATGTGCACCAGAGACTGTGCGGGAGCTTCTCAGTGCTCTGGGTCTTCAAAAATACACTCTGGGACTCAGCCTCAATGGTTGGGATGATCTGGATTATTTCAGGTAAAATTATTTTGTCTCAATATTAGTGTACGGAGGGGCTGCACAGTGGTGTAGTGGTTAGCACTTTCGCCTTGCAGCAAGAAGATCCCTGGTTCGCGTCCCGGCTTTCCCGGGATCTTTCTGCATGGAGTTTGCATGTTCTCCCTGTGCATGCGTGGGTTTTCTCCGGGTACTCCGGCTTCCTCCCACAGTCCAAAAATATGCTGAGGTTAATTGATTATTCTAAATTGTCCGTAGGTGTGAATGTGAGAGTGCTTGTTTGTCTTTGTATGTGGCCCTGCGACAGACTGGCGACCTGTCCAGGGTGTCCCCTGCCTTCGCCCGAGTCAGCTGGGATAGGCTCCAGCTCCCCCCGCGACCCTAGTGAGGATTAAGCGGTGTATAGATAATGGATGGATGGATGGATTAGTGTACGGAACTTTACAGGCAAATAATGTGAATACTGTTTATACACAGACACAGGGCTTTTTTGCTGTTTCTTAGGGCAGAAATTTGAACAAAACTGAAGGAGCTTGTGTGAAAGTGAGTTTGGAGTGTGACAGACTGCAGTGTTAATACAAACACCAGTCTAAAAAATGCCCCCAGATATGCCCCCTTTTAGCATCTACATATTTTTTCTTTTGAATCAAAACCAAGATAAAAATTGAATGAAGTGAAAAAGCACACATAAGGGAAATGTTGCATGTTTTGGTCTTTTGAATTTCAGTGAGCTTTCTGGCACCCATTACAAGAACAGCAACTACAGGCATTCCTGCATTGACTTCATCACTGAGACATTGTAGTTGCTTCTCTTCTTTTCAAAGCGCAACTTGATTTCTTCTTTACTCTGTGGTGAATTTGTGAGTTTGAAATGAAAACATAGGGCACATGATACAAGTTATACGTCTTAATGTATATTTGCTTGTGGAGATGGCCTTGGTGGTCACAAACCAGTCACAGTAATCAGTAGAAGGTCTCTTCAGATTACTACTATGCTTTGCTGTCAGGTTAGCAACTAGACCCTTAGCGCAGTTATCCAAGCTAAAAATAAATCCAATCACAGTGCAGAGTTACTTCCAGATTCCCCCCTTGTGTTACCCCAGACAGCATCTTCTTCCTGAGCAGCATGAGCGAGATAGTATTACAAAAAAGAGTTTTGTACTGAAAAGACATTAGAATATACCATTTGATATGATTTAGGCTCAATGAAGACATTAAAGGTGCTGTATACAATATGCACAGCTGTGTCGACCACACATCCTCCTCCCTTTGAGTTTTATATAAAACCGCAAACGATGTGTACATGAGAATAAAAAAAGAAAAAAAAACTGTGCCTTATGACCCTTCTGTCCTTCGCTGTGCTGCATCTACTCCAGCCTTTGTGTGTCTTTTTCAACATGAGAGTGTGATATAGAACAGACGTACATGAGGTGTCGTAGTAAACTGTCAGTCAGAGCAGAACCGAGATAAGAGAACAGACTCTCATACTAACCTGGAATGAAACAAGTGCACAAACAATAAGCAAATACCATAAATATACTTGTTTTTTTTTTTTTATTCTTAGTTTTTCAAGGGCACCGGCTAAGTGCTCTGACCTGCACTTTCAATTTAACCATGTGGTGTGAGAGGTCACTGAGTCTGTTTATAAATGTAGGAAGGGTCAACAGTTTCAAAGGGAGGGACTAATATGCACTGACATACACGCACAGCTGGACCGGCTACCAAAACATAGAACAGAGAAGCTCAGATTACAACACACACACAGAGAAAGTGCGGCTTCATTTTTAAAATGCCGTCACTCCTCTTTTCCTTTACATGGCAGATAGTTGTTGGCTGATGTACTTCTGTGAAACCTCTCGTATGGAGAACCTTGAACTAAAGATGAAGTTTAGGATAAATGGAATGCAGGCCTTCCATGGAAGCACATTAGAAGCAGATCTTTTCATGGTTGGTTGAAAAAGAGGAATGCTTGTGGCACTGAAAAAAAAATCTTACAGTGTATGGGCATGTGAAGAATGTTTTATAACTGACTTGAAAATGTGAAACAGTTTCTCTGAGGTAAAGAACCAATGGGAAAAAAATGGTGTATTTCTCCTAATATTAAGCTGTAATTGGCGTGTGATTTCTTGTAGCTATATAGAGACACTGACACCACATGCATTTTACAAAAAAAATCAATCAAGTCAGATTCTGCACTCTCTGTCTTTCACAGTGGCATCACTGAGGAGGACCTATGTGCTGCAGGAGTAACAAACCCTTCACACCGACGCCGGATCCTAGAGAACCTGCCGAGGAATTGGAACTGACACGAGAGATGACAAGCAATGGTGGTACAAAGCCTTGTAATCTGCTCCATTAGAACTGGAAGAACTGTTAGAGCTGAAAGGGTAGACAGTCAGATTGAATTTTTAGTCACATCAGCTGGACATTTCCACAGCCCTCCCTTTTCATTTACTAGATCAATACTGCAACAGTAGTTTGTCTGTGTCAACAAAGCAAAGAACATAATGCAGGAGGTACTCATTGCCGATTCTGCGTTATTCATCTCTCCATCTTGACAGATAATGAATAAGGTGGATAGTATGAATGGAAAGCCTTGATATGCATCTCCGGTCACTGACACATCCCTAAATATTGATTAAGGTATCAAAGTCTCATTGATTTTGTTTTCAATGATTTTTTTAAATGACTATAGAAATATAGTCCTTCAATTTCCAGTGTTCACTCAGTGCTAGTGTTTACCATCCACCTTCAACCCCTCTACTGTGCGCTTCCATTACGCTGCACCTATTGAGCCTTGTAAAAGCCCTCTGTTAAACCTATAGAGCATAAAATCCATCCATATCTACTGGAAGATTGTCTGGAAAGCTGGTATAGAAAGGCCTGCCATATGTCATTTTGTTTACTGTCTATTGTTACTATCTTGTCACTTAATCAGTACCTATGTCCACTGCGCATGTTTTATGCAACGTTTATAAAGTGCGTAAAGCAACTCTTGACTGTCGCCAACCAAACACGTGTCGTTTCGTGCTGCCGAGGAGTGGCGAGAAAGAAATCTCATCTTTATGTCACTCTCTTCCTCTTTAGTGCACTGACCACATCTTCACATTTTCCTGCTCATATGCTGTCTGATGTAGCCTGCTTCATCGTCCAGTGCTGCAGTGGCAACGTAACTCTCTGAGATGAGCACAGAATTTGTTAAACCAACCACTGAATGCGATTTACTGAGCTTCATCACGGGAAAATATTTAATCTGGGCAGCAGTTCTAGGCAGTGGCTGCTCTCATCTTCCACAATGTCTTCAGATCTGCTGTCTTAAAGCAGTCCATTCCCTATAGATGTCCATATGTGGAAGTGCATATTGTGAATTACCAGCAAGCATTAGCCAAGCACGGGGAAAAACTGATGCCTGATTTCTATTTATTTCTTGTTCTCATGTAATCTTTTAAATTTTTGCTGAAGTTAGTACTGAGATTCCTCTTGAAAAGTGCAAAGAAATATTTCCTTAGTCTAGATGACTGACACAATACCTTTTTTTTTTGCTTTTAAGCAAGTTAGACAACTACATCTGTATCATTTGTACATGCAGAGTGCCTGAAATAGTCCAGTCCAAACATGTGAGCGTAATATTTTTAGGCTCACATATAATAATAATAGACTACGGCAGAGAGATGAGACAGCTGTGAATCTGATCCTACAACAACTCTTAGATATTCCAAACAGTGTGTGAGTGTCTGTGTTTTTTTGCTGGTAGCATTGAGGTAGTTACTTATTAAAACATGGCCAAACACACGTCTGCTGACAGCAGGTATGTGTCAGTGACCACAAAGTCACTGCCTCACCGACTGTAGCGACGTCATCACCCGTTTCAGTGCTGGGAAGATTTAGCAACATTCAAGTGAAAGGAAATAGTTTGTCATGACATATGTTAGATGACTCTTCATTAATTTGCGACATGTTCTAGTAAGAAATAAGGACTAGAGAATATATGGATTTGATTTCTTGCTGTGTGTTGAGCAAAATCTATACCCCTCTGGTGTCTGTGCCATAAAAGTGAAACAACCACCAGTCAGCGCAAAGGAGTGTGAGCTGGTTTCCTGTCAAGATTTTAGAGAGACAAGAAGGCTCCAGGGAATTACACCACACAGCCAAAAAAAAAAAAAACTAGTCCAGTATGCAACCCAGAGTCATACAGTATGAAACAATGTGTTGCTTTAATACTGTATGCGTTCAACAAATTACATTCAATGTGTTCGTTAATGAGCTTTAAAAGTCGTTAAACTTTCTTTAAAAATGGCCATGCGTATTTCTTAAATGTCAGACTATGCCTTTAAGAATTTACAAATGAGTCAACAGTCACATATAATATAATAGTAGTTGTTTGTGTGTATGTTTACTAGCAGTGCGTCAGTGGTGCTGTAAATCCTTCCTCCCTCTGCTCTCAACGGCTTTCTGATGAAGAACATGCTTTGTCAGTGGCCCACTCACATTCCAGACAACGAAACCGCAGAAACTCACACCGTACACAAGCACAAAAACCAACACTGCGACCAAAGCTGACCTGCTCACACAGAGAAACACTTTACCACAAAGCCGACCCATGCACACACAAAAACAGCGTTTCTGTGTTTGAATGGGGTGAAGAGTTTTTTTTTTTACTTCATCTCTTCTTCGTGCTTATTGTATTTACAATATCAGGATTTAAATATCTTACATTAACTTTTACTTTACTGCAAACATTTATGTTCGCCTGTAAGTGTGTGGGTAGCTGTTATGACTGTCTTATGTCACAGCAGTACTGACAGCAGTGGAAAACCAGAACACTGCACTTTACAAGGAGATGTGCTCCTTTTTTCATTCATTCATTCAAACCTTTATTCATTTTCAAAAGGACATTGAGGTTTCCCTCATTTCCAATGCCGTCGAGATTACAGACACATTAAAACCACAGCACAATAAAACAAATGCAGAATAATCACTGTGAACAATAATCTCATCAGCAACAAGGTAGATAAAATGAGGTAAAAGAGTTGCAATGTGAAACACAATGGTTAGAAATCAAAGTTCTGAATCCTGAAAGAGAAGGAAGAACATGAATTTTAGAGAGTGTTGGAGGATGTTCCATAAGCTTGGACCATCAAAAGAAAAAGCTGTTTTACCAAGTTCAGTATGTGCTCGAGGTACTTTATGAAGTAACAGATCAGCAGAGCGAGTTGTATAGCTACCAGCATTCCACTCTAGCAAGGTTGAGATGTAAGGTGGTAATTTTCCAACGAGGGCCTTAAAGATATATAAAAGCCAATGTTTATTGCAGCTCTCTTCAAGAGAAGGCCAACCAACCTTCTCATACAGAACACAATTACATATATATAGTCATACATTGTGTTCTGTCATCTCAGCACAGGAAATAGAAGGGTGTTAAAAAAAACATACGTGATCTTTGGGTAACTGGGTCAGGTGTGCGCTTGTTTGTGGTTCAAACTGTGGTTGTCAGTAACTTATTAAGTAAAGTCTCATCTCAGTTTATTGGCGTTACCAGCAACACCATTGCACCTTTATCTGCTTTTATTCCTTTATGATCAGACTGTGTAATTCCACGTCTTGACATGTTAGTCTTCTGGGAAACCCTCACATGTAAAAGATTACTGAGGAGACAAACCTGTTGATTCCTCCTTACTCCTGAGAGCAAAAGTCCTATATAACTGCTATAAACACAGCTATACAGGTGGGTGTACAGCTGTGCAAATATTAACTTCTGTACCATTTTAGTGTTGACTACTATTAAGTGTTGTGAAGGGAATAAGTTTCACCCTTGAGACAAAAAGTACCGAAGGTGGAATTTTATTATTTTTTTTTTTTTACCTCTTTAACGTCCACATTGTGTTTTGTATATACTAGAAGACGCATCAAGAGTGGAAAAACAGCCAATAGCATGGGTGAGTATCTCAACCTTTTAAGCTGATTCAGACTTCTGGGGTTTCAAACCTAAGGGGGGAAAAAAAGGTCAACTTCTGGCATTGGACTTCCTGTATCATTGTTCTTCAGAATCTGTTTCTGGCTTAAATGTATATGGCTGAATTACCCCGATATCATAGCTTGCCATTGAGTAGCAGAGACCAGGGCAGAGTCGTAAGGTGAGCTGGTGTGCTGAAGCTGCAGAGAGTGATGGAGGTGTAGGAGGAGAGAGACTTCATAGATCTGCACATTTTAGAGAAAGTGAAAGTATAGAGTTACATCTAAACCTGAAGAAATTGTCTCAATGCAAGACAAAAGTGGAAAAAAATGTAAAACTTTCAAATAGGTCACTTTGATAGAAGTGAGTTTTTAAAGGTTTAAACAATCATTGAGGGAAAGATTTAAAAACAAAACAAAAAAAATTGCAGGAATGCTCCATTAAAGGCCTGCAAGATTCAGTCTTCAAAATCAGCAACAAAAAAAAAAGCTCTGAAACATCAAGTTTAAAATTACTCCTAATACGAGTGCAGTTGCAGGTTCAGTGTGTGTGAAGCAGGATGTTGTTGCTCCACGCAGTGCTGAGTACTTTAGATATAGTGTTGTGGGTTATGTACGTGCTATAATTAATGGAATGAACTCACCAGTTATGAAACTCAAGACTCACTGCAGTTCAGTTTTTATTTAGCGCCACCAAATCCTCCTTGTAAGTCATGTGGAAGCACTTCACATAGTGCGTTGAAGACCTCGAACAATTATGTTATAGAGAAAATCCCGACAAATTGAAAGATTCCCTTTGAGCAGCTCTTTGGAGACCGTGGGAGGACAAAAACCTTCCCTTAACCCTTTAATGCTCAACATGGGTCAAAAGTGACCCAAATCCAATGGAAAATGGGTATCTCCTGACTCACACTGTGCATCAAAGGCTTAAACAAGAAGAAATCTCCAGCAGAACCAGGTTCAGGGAGAGCTGACATTTGCCTCGACCAGTCAGGGCGAGGCTAAAGCATGGAATAATCTGACTACTGATGTATATGAGAACAATAGAACAAAGAAATAACAGTAATAGGAATAACATTTGCCACTCAAATGTTCTGAAAATACTAAGTCATGTACCCTGAGTTTGACTATATTTAATTTTCACCACTGTAACTATACATGTAGGGACATTTTTTTTTCTGTATTCAGTCCATAAAGTCCAACAATAATATTTTAGTGAATGGAGCAGTAATCGATTTGGATCCAGGACAGTGACATTTACAAAGACGATATGCACAACGCCTTACCCACACTTTAAAAAACACAGTTTTTATTTATTTTTTTTAATGTAATTGTTTTTACCAAGTAGTAAAATCTCATAACAACACAGGAAAAAGTATTCATTTACATGTTAACCCACTGTACATAATATTTTTACAAAAAAATAGAGAATTAACTGTATTACCATTAAATTACACTGTTTTGCTGTATTTTCAACAGTTATAAGCATAATTTTACTTATCTTTGCTCTTATTTTCACAGCTTTTGCAGTTTTTGAATGTTAACAGCATTCCTTTTTTTTTTTTTTTTTACTTTAGCTGTCACATTTTTTGATGGACACTTTTTGTTTTTGTTTTTATTTTCCTGGTGCATAATTGTGAAAGTGCTGCCGTAAAGACAAATTTATTCAAAGGAAAAGCTGCTGTTTCTGCGTAAATGAGCCCTGGTCGTAGTTTCACGTGGTTCATTGAACTGAAAGCGCCGCAGACTTCTTTTTTTGTGGGCGTTAGTTTCTGTCCACTCGGCGTTACTTCTCCATTTAACATCTGAGCCTTGAAGCGCAAAACTCCTCATGAGTCCTGCTGAGCGGCGACCGAGTCCGCGGCGCTGCCATGGACTCCTGCGGGACTTTTGGCGACACTTCAGTTAAAAGTGCGGCTCTAAACCTCGAACCACGCGAGCATAAACTTGATGTAAAGTGAAACTGGCGAGAATAGACTTCCTCTGTGGCACCGAGATCAGGACTCTCAGCAACTCTCAGGATCCTGGTGGGGTGAGTAGCTGCACTGCTGCCATAACTTTCCTCTTGAAGCAGATGTGTGGCAGATACCTTGTTGAGAACTTTGGAAGCTGAAAATACATCAAGAATTGGATATTTCTCATTAAAAACATTAAGATTTTTATCCAACAGTGCTTAAAAATAACAAAGTTCTTTAGTGAAGTACAGTTTTTGATGCAGATTATGCTACTTTATACTTATTTACCATTACATTTCATATTAAAACATGTTTTTTTCTACTCCAATCCATCTATTAGATAGCTAGTTAGTGTATTACTAACATTGTTATTAATTACTAGCAGGTAAAGCAGTTAAACCCCTTTGCTTATACACATCTATAATAGTAATATTCCAGTAGTAGAATATACAGACTATGTAGTATCAATATGACATATTGGAAGAGGCTCTTCTGCATTTGAAGTATATTTACTTTCTGTACTTCAAGTGATAATACTGTGCTTAAGCAAAAATGTAAATAACTTCATGGTAGGGCTGGAACAATTGATTGATTATTTGTCAACGATATAAATATAGTTTGAGTATTTTTTTATTTTAGAAAAAAATCTCTAATTTCAGTTTCCTAAATGTGAATATTTTCTAGTTTCTTTACCTCTCTGTGACAGTAAGCTGACTATCTTTGAGTTGTTGACAAAACAATGCATTTGAGTACATCATCTTAGGCTTTAGGAAACGCCGATCGACATTTTTCGCAATTTTCTGATGTTTTACTAGCCAACAACTAACTGATTAAGTAAGGAGAAAACCAACAGATTGCTTGGAAATAATCATTAGTTGCAGTCCTATTATGGAAGCAGTGCAACATTACAGCTGTTTGAATCTTAATACCTCTACCATCACTCTATCAGCAGCGATTTACTCTCAAGGCACAACATTTTGATTATCTACACATTATTTTCTTGGACAATCATTTGTTCTTTCAACAACAAATCTTTCTCATTGACTAAAACCCTAAAACACATCTCCTTGTATCAAAATTACACATCTAGTCCCCCCTCTTCCCCCATGCTTGAATATAACTCTACACTGTTGCTTCCTGCAGCATATGCACATCTGTGAAGTCTTCTCTCTTCACCCACCCACCTGCTGCTCGCTGCAGCTCAAGCACACCAGCTCACCCACAGGCCCTTGCAGACATTCACTCCTTTCTGTTAGTCTGACCACAACTGAACGTGCCGACTGCATGTCTGAATGAAAAGTAGCAACTTTTCTGTAAAATTTCACATTTAACATGGCTGAATTCCATGTCGTCATATTAATGAACAAGCTACAACACACCTTTCTCATTTACTTCACTCTGCCATTTCACATTTATTACAAACTAAAATGACAACAAAAATAAAACTTTACTGCAATGAGGACAGATCAGATTAATTTGACTCGCAATCATAAATTTGATCTTGGTTTTGACAAAAACACTTCTAACAGGAGCAGAAGTTTAGCTTGTTGCTTCCAGCTGTTTGTAAAAGTCTTTCCTCTGAGTTTATTAAATACCTTTAGAATCAGACAACAGCAACTTTTGTTCACTGGTGCATTATTACGTGGTGGATGTCCAATCTGTGATTCTCTTAGACACTATGGCGTGTTTGGATGAAGCTGTGTCCATCTGAAAGTGACCAGTGTCTGAAAGATAAAATGCTGTCATTTTAACAGAAAGATGAAGCAGCGATATTACATATCCCATGTCTGAAACGTTTTTATGACTCTGCTCAAACACTGTAAAGCTACCCTTTGCTACACAATGACAAGTTGTAATATTGGAATAATTCAGCTATATGTGTTTGAGCCAGAAACTCATTCTAAAGAAAAATAACGATGCAAAAAGTCTCACAGGACCGGACAGGACTGGTTCACATTTAGGTTTGTTATGTTTGAAACCCCTTAAGTCTAAATCTGTGGTTTGAAGAGGGTTATCAGTGCACTGCAGCTTCAAGGTGGAAGTGCTTCACGTGATGATATGGAATTTGCATGTCATTTTATGCTCTTAAAATATCACAAAGGATGGTTAAACTTAGGATGAGAGGCAGAGGGTTGGAGTCATTTGTTGTAACTACACAGTCTGCAGTGAAACACCAATTGCAAAAAATGTGTTCTGATAGAAGCAGGTCTTTTAATGACACCAGCAAGAAATGTTAAGTAATCGTACTGTCTGCTTATTTTGCTCTTGCAAAGTACATAAGACCATGTGGACATGTTATCAAAAAACAAAACAAAACAAACAATAACATGATTTATGTTGGAAGCCGTCTTTAAATACCTGAGCCAAGAACTGGAAGAAAGATTGAGTTTATATTTTTAAGACTGAGATATGCAGCAAATCTTCACAACTGAGATTGGTTGTTGTTGCTCGCAAGACTTAGCCATTTATTATTTTGCCAACTAATCAATCAGTCAGTCAATCAATCAATTAACTCAAAAGGTTGTCATTAACTCAGAATCTTTATATTTGTCTAGATATGTATTTTCCTGATAAATAATATAAAAATCCACTGATTATAGTGTCTCTTTTGTTTTTTTTGCAGGTTTTCTGGCTTTAAAACTTCTCTCAGAAGTCACGTCATTATGGAAACGGTCATCAGCCACACAGACGCACTCAACCATTCTGCAGTCTTCACCCCGATCTTCAACTACAGCTGTCGCTTCGATGAGGAGTTCAAATACATCCTGCTGCCTGTGTCCTACAGTCTGGTGTTTGTGGTCGGCTTCGTGCTCAACGCTGCAGCGTTATGGATGTTCCTCAAGATGCGTCCGTGGAACCCCAGCACGGTCTTCATGTTCCACCTCGCCCTGTCCGACTTCCTGTACGTCGTCTCGCTGCCCACCCTC
Source organism: Amphiprion ocellaris (assembly GCF_022539595.1). Classification (NCBI taxonomy): domain Eukaryota; kingdom Metazoa; phylum Chordata; class Actinopteri; family Pomacentridae; genus Amphiprion; species Amphiprion ocellaris. The sequence goes on along the minus strand of NC_072778.1, from coordinate 15,042,479 downwards.
ATCTACTACTATGCCAACCGCAGCCACTGGCCCTTCGGTGTGGCTGCCTGCAAAATCGTGCGCTTTCTCTTCTACGCCAACCTCTACTGTAGCATCCTCTTCCTCACCTGCATCAGCGTGCATCGGTACCTCGGCATCTGCCATCCCATCAAGGCGCTGACCCTGGTGAAGTCCCGTCACGCCCACACGGTGTGCGGCATGGTGTGGGTTGTAGTGACTGTGTGCCTGGTGCCCAACCTCATCTTCGTCACCACCTCCAGGAGGGACAACGACACCTTGTGCCACGATACAACCAGCCAGGAGGCCTTCGAGGACTATGTGAACTACAGCTCCGTCGTCATGGTGCTGCTGTTTGGCATCCCGTTCATGGTGATTATGGTGTGTTACTGCCTGATGGCGCAGACTCTCTGTCGGCCCAGACAGGGATTATCTGCCCGCCAGCAGGGCGCCGCTTCACGTCAGAAGTCCATCAAACTCATCATTATAGTGCTGGTGGTGTTTGCGGTTAGCTTTGTCCCGTTTCACATCACTCGTACTCTCTACTACACCTCCCGAGTGCTGAATCTTCACTGTGACTTCCTCAACATTGTAAACTTTACCTACAAGATCACCCGGCCGCTGGCGAGCGTCAACAGCTGCATTGATCCCATTCTGTATTTCCTGGCTGGGGATCACTATCGCTCCAAACTGATGTCGGTTCTGACAGGAAAGAGACGGACAACGAACAGCCAAACACCTGAACAGGCACAACCAAACAGTAACTGCATTATCGGTTTGGCTTATAAGAACTCAGCCCTAAAAGTTAATGAAGAGGCTCAGGGATAGTTGGAAATGTTAAGTGATAAACTTGTATGAAATACTTCTAGCTAAACTAACATTTCAAATGAGAGGTTTGCTGTAACATTCATTAACAATTTATGCTTTCAGTCCATCCATAGTTACCGTGTTTTGACTGCCACAAAATCAGTACATAAAACTCTACATGTAAATATGCAGTATTTACACTGAGAAAATGGTGCCTCTGCAGAAGACAGTAAGAAATTTGAGTAAAAGCCTTCGACACAGAGGATTTGAAGTGAGTGACAGTGAATTGTCACATATAGAAAGTTTGATCGACCATCCACTGTTCATATCTGACAGAAAGTCTGACTGCGGTCTCAATAATAGGACACTTGTGAGGCGGTCCTTCCTGTTTTGTCAGCAGTGTTTGTGTGTTACACAGAAACTGCAGCTCCACATCCCAGCTGTTTTTGTCCTTCAGCTTCCACAGCTGTCTTTTGCTCCGCTGTGGAGAAATACAATGAGATGGCTCCGGTCAGTCTCCCTCGTTTCTGAAACCACCCACTCCTCAGCAGAGGGAGAAGGGATTTTCCTTTTTTCCCCTCTTACCTTTGGGACTGATACATGGAAATGTAAAGGTCTTTTTCTATCAGTGATCCAGCCTGAACTTCACAGGAAGATTGCAGGAGCTTAAGTCATTTCTGGGAAGTTTGAGCCGTCCGCCCTTGTTTGCAACGTTGATGTATGCATCTACGCTGGAGCAGATGTTTCCATACAGCACTGTGCCGTAGAGTGTTCTGGTGATGCGAAGCACTATTTTCAAAGTTGTTTTTGTAATTACAGTTTTATGTGTGCCGTAAAGTGTTACTGTGTGAGTTACAGTGGTCATAAACTGTGCTTCTTGACCTGATTATGCAGGGCATCTTTTCTGTTGGTTCGGTGTCAAATGTAATGTTCTGATTAAAAGAGTAACGTAAAGTGATCTATGAAAATAGGAGGTGCACAAAAATTATTTATTTCTTTAAACCCTACAAGTGAAATCAGTGCCTCAAACAAACAAAAAAATTCTTCATTTGAAATCTACCATCAACTACCTGGAGAGATTTGAAAGATAAACATAAATGGTGGTGAGAAAGCAGTTTGGATCTTTCACATTATCAGCTCTACATACCATTCCACTCGAAAGGATGGTTTCTGGATAAATGTTGACGCCGTTTGATGAGAAGATTAAAAGCACTGCTAATCTTAAGATCGCCCTTCCTTGAATCTTGATGATCCTCGTGTAGCAACATTCACTTTAAAATGAAAGAATTCCACATTATTTTCACACTGTGTAGCCCTTTTTAGATCCCAAATTTCATATTTCTAGGATGGATTGTTACATCTGAAGACACTTTTTGCATCATTTTATGTATTTGTTATCTTTTAAAGGTTTGAAAGTTTAACTTTTACCCACATCAGATGAGTTACGACCACACACAAGCAGTCTGTAGTCATAAATTTCACTTCAAATTGCACCAGCACGTAAAACAAATAAAAGCCACTCTTGCAATGATCTGCTAATAACCATTAACCTAATGAATGTTTCACACTGTACGGATCATGAAGACGTATCAGCTTTGTGCAGATTTCGACAGTTTCCCTTGCAGTGAATGGTCCTGTATTGATCCTGTATTGCCAGCTTACTAGCGCCTCCCTGTGGTGTGACTGTGTCAAGAAGCTGTTGTCAGGAGCAGGTCAGGAAAGCTGAACTACACTGTTTTGTGTTTCAGGTAACAAATTCTGCATGAAAACTGCAGAACTTTTTTTTCCTTTTTTTAAAATAAATGACACTTTTATGTTTTGAAATTGTGTCGTTGCAGCATGTTTTTGGTGGAATTTGACCCTCTGCGCTGTCTTAAAGACAAAGAATGGAAGGAGAAGAAGGCAGTCTGTGCGCAGCAGAGAAATAAGGTGAGACAGTCAAGATATTTAAAATGTATGAAGAAAAATAACTGAGTTTCTCTGTGACTGTAAAATATTTCAGGCATAAAATGAAAACCTTAACTTGAGAGGCAGTGTAAGAGCTCAGGACCTTGATGGGCTGTGACCCTTCCACTGCCAGCAAACATTCTTATTAAAGGCATTTACTTCACCCCAGTGTTGTACAGGAGAAATGTTTTAGTGAAGTCAAGTGAGTCTTGATCATATTTCAAGCAGGGTCTGTCTTCTTTTTATTCCAAGAGGGCTATGTCTCTACAAGTTGCCACTTGTAGAGCAGACTAGAGTTTAATGGAAGGCAAACACAACAAAGACAAGGAAAGTAGATGTTTTTTTAACATTACAAAGGACATGCAAGTTTTAAATTGTTTAATGACAGAACTGATTGTGATATGCTTAGGGCCTCCTGCACAGCAAATGATAAAATAGTTATTCAGGGTCAAATGCACCCTCATTGTTGACTTCTCACTTGATTTTCTGAACTTGTGATATTTATTGCCTCCCTGAGTTTCCTTATTTGCAAAGATTTGGATTAAACATATAAAGAAGAGAGTTAATTAGTGATTTTGTGTCACACCGAATAATGATCCACATGCTGCTCTCCAAGCAAAATCAAGGCAGATATTCATCTAAATGACTTAAATTCTGCAGTCATACTGTCAGGCTGATGAGATGAGGCTTGAGGAGATATTATTTTATAAATCTGGGGAACTAAGTGCTCATTTTGTAGCTAAATAATTCCTTTAAAACAATCTGGGAGACGTTTCAAATATTACCAATGCAGCTCACAGCAGATATATTAGACCATGTGCTTTTGCTTTGTCCATCTAAAATTTAAAGATAACTAATGTCAATTACCTGTTGAGGACGTTTCTTGTTTTGTAGGTTTGATATTTTGCTGCAGAGGTCAGCTGGTATAAATAACCTGACGCCTGAAAGGCAGAACTGCGTGTTTGAGCCCATTTTGAAACGATTTTGTTGTAGATTATTGGGGGGGAAAACGCACGAGAAGCAACAAATAAACGACTTAACTGAGTGAGCCTGAAAGTAAACAGAAGAGAATGGAGCTACTTTTATTTTTAATTATAAGATGGTCACATTTGGGCAATATCTAACTTTAAATTTGGAGAATGGGGCAAAGCATTGTCAGATAATTGACAATTAAGGGCCCAGCCAATCGAAAACGACCTTTAAAAATAAACAAATAAGGTATTTAACAGGCTTGCGTTGTTGAAAAATGCTGAATTACCGCGACAGTGTCATGCTCATATTACAAATATAGAAGAAAAGCAATGTGGTGCCATGTGGTATATTAGATTTACTCATTTCTAATAGATTCCGCCGTTTCCATAAGTGGAAAAAGCATGACTTTACAGACATCATTCTTTGTAAATCGAACTCAAATTGGGCTAAATTTGGCAAATATGCGCTCCTCTGCTGTTTAACTGCCCTCTGGGTTTATTTGGATCCGTTCTCCAAGTCTACCTGAATTACTTGGAGGCTCCTGCAGCAGACAGCAGCTGTGAATAAAGCACTTGATGTCCTCGGCCACTGAGCGTGTCTGCGCTCAAGGACGCAGTGGATGGAGAGCACAATCAACGATCGGATTCAACGCGTTTAGAGGAGAGAAACGCAATGGTTTTGTTATTATTCTTATAGAAATATAGAAAAGTAACTTGACAGTCGAACACCCTGAAGACTACTTTGAGAAATCCATTCAGCTGAGTGCCTCCATTATCATGAAGTTTGTCCTCAAGCAGAGACTTTAAAATACTTTTGACGAGCTTTTATTTAGTTCGGTCACAGCAGACAGAAAAAAACCCAACAACTTCAGGCTGATTAACACAAAGACATGTTGTTATTTGTGGTTTCTGGAAGTGCATAATTGAGGCGTTGTTTGAAATTTTTATTGTCACCAAAAAGGCAACGATAATGAATTAAAATCAAGCAAAGCAAGTGAGGATAATGGAGATATAGTGGTTTGTTTAAAGGCTCAATCTTAAAGAAAACTGACTTCACAGCCATATTATATTGTATCTTTCTGCCTCAACAAAATCAGGGACAATATAATCTTAAATCATTTCATCATCATTAAAAATAGAAGAGGGAAAAAAATTACCAGCAAGTATAGAATCTCTCCTCTCTTTTTTTTTTAATTAAAAGGACTCATTCCCGTTGATAAATTTTGTGTATTGATTGTGAGATACACCCACGCCTCGGCCTAAAGTGATGCATTTGTTGAGCCTTGAACATTTTTTTCCCTCTCTCTCTGTGTTTTTCTCTTGTTTGGCAAATTATAAGGCAGAGACGAAGAGATTTCAAGGACGCGTGGACTTCAATTTAATCGAAGAGGCTGAGAGTGGAGTGGAAGAGTGACACACAGAGGAGAGAAGTTCATTATTCTGCTGAAAAGGAAACCAATGGCTTTCATAGTCGCCATGGTAACTGGCCTTTCTTTTGCCGCCAGACCTATGATAAGGTACTTCACAGCATTAAGCACAATTATTGCAAGGTAAAAGGGGGAAAATATTGCTTTCCAAATGCTAATAGATGTTAGATATTGATTGGCATGGCGATTCATATAGAAGTGTGCCCCGAACTGTTTCACCTGCCTGACTCTCTGCAACCTTTGATGAAATTTGATGGAGGTGATGGATAGGCCTTTCTTTTGTGCCACTGTGGGCTTCAGCTGCTCCTGCATCTCTACTGGAGCTGTAGATGAGAAGGAACACACACACACACACACACACACTCATTATATAGACAGATTAAGCAGTAAAACAGTAAGATAAAGCAGCTAGAAACATTCTGAGAAAGTTCTTCTAATATTACCAGTGGTAAGTTTTTAGTTACCAGAATGTTCTTCTTTGAGGTAAGATTCTAAAAACGTTTAGTGATTATACTGTTGGACCACACTGAGAATGTTCTTTCTTTGTTTTCATGGATTATTGTGGGAACATTGAATTGGTTCTGTAATGAGTTTGCTCGACAACATCCCCAAAACATCCTCAGAACATTATAGGCAAAATGTTCCACCTTTGTTAATAAATCACATTACAGAACATCTTATTTTAAAAAAATCCTCTAAGCCTTCGATAAAATCTGGAGAATGTTTTCCACTTGTTGCATTGAGAACGTCCTTCCTTTATATCATTGTGGAAACATTTAATAGAAGAACGTTTCTATAACGCGTTCCCTAAACAGCATCCCCAAACCATCCTCGGAACTTGACAGGCAAAATGTTCCACCTTTATTACTATTTCACATTACAGGAAAATGTTGTAAAAAAAAAAAAGAATTTCAAAAACATCTTGAAAATGTTTTCTGAATGTTGCATTGAGAACATCCTTTCTTAGATATCATACATGGCATTTTATAGATTCTATAGTGTGTTCTCTCAACAACATCCTCAGAACATTGCAGTCAGAATGTTCCACTTTTGTTAATGAATCACATTACAGGAATGTTTTATAAAAATCATCTCTGGCCTTGATAACATCTAGACAACATTTACTGTATATTGCATTCTTCCTTTGTTATCATTGTGGAAACATTTTATAGGATGTTTTGTAACATGTTCCCTCAAGAAAAAGACAAAATGTTCTATACTCGTAATATATCACATTACAAGAACGCTATAAAATATTCTGTTAAAGATGCAATCTGTGAACTGAGGCCTCAATAACATCTGGAAAATGTTTGCCCAATGTTGCACTGACGTCCTCCCCTTGTGTTGCTGGCGGAACATTTTATAGAAGAACATTTCTATAATGTGTTCCCTCAAGAACATCCCCGAAACTTTACAGCCAGAATGTTCCACCTAACAGGAACATTTCACAAAAGTCACGTGAGGCCTTGATAGCATTCTCAAAAGGTCCTCAGAACAATGCAGCCAGTTCTACTTTTGTTAATATATTAGGAATATTTCTCAAAAAATTCTAATAAGTCATCTGAAAAAATATTTTGAGGGTTTGTTTGAGAACATCCTTCCTTTGTATCAGTCCAGAACCATTTAACAGAAGAACATTTCTATAATGTGATCTCTCAACAACATGCTCACATTATGTTGAGCGCGTTACAGGCAAAATGTTCCACATTTGCAAATGCCACGTTACAGGAACATGATATGAAGAACGGTCTGTCATCTGAAGTCTCAATAACATCTTGAAAACTGAATGTTGCCTTTTAGAACATCCTTCCTTTGTTATCATTGTGGCAACATTTCTGTGTTCCCTTAAGAAATTCCCCAAAACGTCCTTTGTTGAGATTAAGTTTGTTAAGATATCACATTTCAGGAGCATTTTATTTAAAAAAAAATCACCTGAGGCCTCAATAACACATGAAAAAACATTTTTCTGAAGGTTGTATTGAAAATATTCCTCCTTTATTAACATTCCTGACAACATCCTAACATTATATTAACTTTATAGAAACGTTACTTTAAAATAAAAATATTTTTAAAGGGCTATTTGATCATTTGATTTAAATGTTTTCTTTAAAAACAAAAGTATTAGAACATATAGGTAATGGTTGGCAAATATGTGGGAAAAAACAGAAGGAATTTGGGGGTTTTATTTCATTTTTGTATGCTTTTCCAGCTCTCTGATTGCCAAATGTGTCATAACATAAATACTAAACAGCCCCCTTCACTTCATTAGCATCCCATTTTGTTGTCAAGTGACCCTGCTGGCGTTCTAACATAAAACCAGGTTGGCCTTGGTAGCAGGGAGGTCAGCACTAAGCATCAGTCCAGGCCATGATGGAGGGGGGTTGCTGGTGATGGAGGTTTGTCAGTATGAGCCTGCTTGGTTGAGGAGAGGATGGAGGATTAGAATAGTGAAGGGATGGGAGGGTGGTGGTGGTGGGGGGGCAAATTGTTTTAACCCCTATTACTGCAACTGCACGGCGCTCCTCTTATCTGGGCCCCTGCAGCCACTCATTAATATTCTGTACATATGGCAGTGCTTTCTGTATCATTGTCTATTAATGGGAGGGATAATCGCTCATTCAATTATCAGGCAGTCAGCAAAAGACCAACCGCGCCTGCACAGACCCTGGTTCACACCGTGGCACAGCCCAAAATAATAATAGTAAAAAAAACCCCAAGGTGTGCCAGGGAGGAGGTGAGCGCGATAGCAGGGATTACAACGTATTAGTTAATAAGTCGTGCAGCGAGGAATTATGTGGGGCAAAAAAAAATCTTGTTGGCGAAACATGCCAGAGGAGGGTTTCTTCTTGTTCAAGTCGCGCACTGACTCATCAGTGTCATGGCCGTGTGATCCATGCGGTGCTTTCAGGAGAGCATTTCTTGCTTTTTAAAACGCAAGCGGCTCCTCCTTTTGTGCCACTGACCTGTGGATTGGAAGAAAAAGAGGCGCCTTTGATAGCTGTGTGATAGACTCTGCTAAATAAAAGCTTGACCCTGGTGTCTGCGGGGCCAAAAGATCTGTGAAGTGATCAAATTTAGTCTTCATCCCTGTTGATCTGCGCCTTTGTGGCCCCGGGACCTTGCGCCGTCTGCGTCCGAGCTGCAGAGGCCACGGCCTGGATATGAAGGGAGGGAGGGTTGCTGATAATAGTGCGACCTTTTGGCTGTTTTGACCTGAGGAGACCTTGTTGAGTCAACACACACACAGAGACACTCACGGAGAGTCGGGATTAGATTGTTTAGTTCGCCAAGAGCGCAGAGTTTCCTTAGGAGTTGGTCCATGAGCTTGGAGAGGCTGAGAGGGAGGGGAGGGCGCACGGAACTGTGGCAAACGGGGGTGTTTGGAGAGAGTGTGAAAAAGATAGGAGGTGAAATGTTAACAAAATCTTCTAAAAATCCGTAGTTTGATAAATTTTCGCATTCTGAATGAACCGCGGGCGGCTGGAGGCTGCTGGAGGGGCCTTTGTTGGAGGTCCCATTTTCTCTGGCGGAGGCAGCGCGCTCACAGGGTCAGCGAAGTTACGAAAGTAATTAAAGCTCCGGTGATTCAGTGGCTGCTGCAGAGAAAAGAAAGCAAGCTGTCATTCTGATTTAGAAAAATAAATTACAATTTTAATAATGGGGGGTGGGGGGGTGCGAGAACGTCTAGAGCCTGGGTGGGTGAGGAAACGAGGGGGAGGTGGGGGGATGTTGGGTGGGAGGAGGGGTCGAGGAGGAGGGGTTGCTGGCTGACTACTTATCAATAGTTGCATTTTTTTTTTTTTTGAAACCGCATCGGTAGTACATTGCGAGAGCACAAGTGCCCTTAAAAAAAGAAAACCCCGGAACATTAACATACTGATTTCATGCGCATGGCAAAGGGCCTGAGCCAATATCAGAGAGGACTCAGCAGTCCTATTGTCTGCAGGGACTCTGGTCCCCTCTGATATGAAAATTCAATTATTTTATAACTAGATCTGGCGCTGCGTTTTGACAGTCGACGGTAGCGCCTTGCCAGCTGCATCAGCGTGGGGGACCAGAGGCTCCTGATAGCGAGAGGGAGGCCTTTCAGACATTGACATGTTTTTGGGGGGGGACAAGATTGCCTAAATGTGTTGCATTTAAGGGCTGAAAGTTAATCTAATGCACCGCCATTATCTCACTCAGGTAATTCCAATACCGTCCTCAATCTATGTTTACGCTCATGCGCGCAGCCACATACTCGCACATCCATTCATTCTTCAGCACTTTGAATCTGATTCCCAGGCTTTCTGCATCCAAACAGGTAATGTATTTATTTATTTCCGGGCGCTGCATATTCTCAGGGAGCTGGAAACTATATAAAAATAGAAGTTGTTTTCTAAGGGGGGCATCAGCAGTTTCTGTAGGAGGACACACACAGGGAGACATACTCAGTGTCAAGCAGCTTCTATTTTTTTTTTTCGAGAAAGAAAAGTTTTTGCGTAAAGTAGTTCCACAATATACAGAGTTGCATGTGCCCGAAAGTGGACTATGAAGGACGTTTTATATGATTTTCTCTTACTTTGCAGATTCATTTTTGTTCTCCTAAATAGAGAATTTTCCTCCAGACAGCCAAACTTTTGAGGTGGCATCCACGCAGACAACACAAGCTGGCCTATTTTCTGCGTTTTACGGGCCCAATCCTTTCATTACCTCCGCGGCTCATTGTGAGTGTTCTGAGGGGGGTCTGTTAAGATGAGGGAACAGGAAGCAGCCCCCCGGTATGGCCCTCTCTACTCAGATCCCACTGTGTTGTGCTTATTAACCCAGCCTGGGAGAAGACGTACCTGCCTCCCCTCATTAGGCCGCCGTGGAGTGCGCGCTCAGGACGCAGAAGAATGGAGCATTAATTAGTATTCTCTGCAGGGGGAACTGCCATTAGCACTTAATTAGCGCTAAGAGTGCCATTCAGTCAGGCAGCCAGTTAGTGTCTAACATAATATGTTCAGTGTCTTTTCCCTGTGTGTCCTGGTAAAATACTCATGAAAGCCCTTGTTGTTTGTCTGTGCACGAGTTCTGCTCCCATGCACTCTAAAAAATATACCTTTTGGGCTCAACACAAAAATGAAAGCGTCTTTATGAGTTATGACAACTTCTAATGACATGTTCAGCCAACAAAGTATGATGAGTTTGGGGAATTAGCTTTTCCTTTGCAATCAACCTGCTTAATGAGTGGTAGCAAAAACACACGTTTTTAGGTTGATTACTCATGAAAATTGCCATTCCAGATGCTATTTCAACAGCATTTTTAAGGAACTTTATTTATTATTTTTACTTTAATAATGAAAGTGTTGTGTTCTTAATTATTATTGAAGTCCTTAAGTCGACAAACTTACTTAGGGTTTAGATTGCTAGATTTTTCAGCAGGTTTATTATATTTTTTTTAAAGAAAACCCTGTTAAAAACAAACTGTGAAAATAAAGAAATATGTGAGAAAAACAGTGGAATACTGTAATGTTCAAAATTTGTAAAAGATTGAAAATAACAGCCAGTTAAAAACATATATTTTTATCTGAATTATATACAATAAAATGTGCAATTTTAAAGTCACCATGCTGTAAAATCTCAAATTACTTTGTAAAAATACAGATTTTTTTTCAAATTTGCTATATGTAAGTAATACTCCTCACTCTTTAATATACATCATTGCAAATATCTGCAGAATAATATTTTTTTCAGATTTAAATACAATTTTAAAAAGGTAGTTTTACAGTCAAATGTTACAAAGAACAAAGTACTATTGATAAATGTATGGATTTTGGACCTTATTTACAGTTTTTCACATTTATTTATTTTTACAATTAACATTTAATTAATGTTTTATGTGATTTTACTAATTTTTATCTGTAATATAACAAAACAGGAAAAATCTGAAACAATAACAGTAAATTGTTCTTTTAAAAAATTGCAAAAGCACATGAAAAATGTTTTTTACAGTGTAGTACAGCTCAGGACAATAATGTTATCAAGCCAATCTCATTAAGCTATCTTGATTTAGTTTTAAATCACATATACAAAGTTTTGCATTGATGAAATTATCAACGTTATTATTGTAACCCAATTCATCATGATAACGTCTGCGGCTTGACAGGTTGATTTAAGCAGTTAATCAGATGGATTCTCTTGCAACCATGCATTTAATAAGAGGTGGAAACAGGTCCTTTGAATGAATTTCACAGTGTCGCATGTTAAATTTGTTTATTTCTGCTTGAATACATCTTGTAGAGATCCAGAGCAGCTGGACTTGTCCCCCTACAGGTCTGTGTTCCCAAGGCCTCCTGTAAGATTTAACTGTGTGCTGCTCTCTCGCTGCTGTTGACCTCCACCAGGGCAAATGCTGTGTGCTGATCTGCCCGCTCGGCTCGGCCGGGGTGGTAAAGTGGGCGATTAAGGGACAGAGGTCAACTTTCCTCATCGGTCTCTGAGAAGCTCCTTTGATCTGCTGAGTAGGCATTCTTCTCTCCTTTCTCTGTGTTCTCTGTCCGGCACCGTCACCGCTGTTAACCCGCCTCGGTCCACTCCTCGGCCTCACCGGCTCTCACTCTGTCTCTCTGCACTCACCCTTCTTCTTCCTCCTTCCCCACTCTCCCCCACCCTCAGCAGCTCAGTGCGGATGGTGGCAGTGGTACCTTTCACTTCCCCCGCAATCTGAGAGGCGGAGAGCTGTCATTTGCCAATTTGGCCTGAATGGGGCAGACAGCGGATTGAATGTCGTTTTCCCACCAGGCTGCACCATCCACACCAGCGGGGGGAGGGAGGGTGTAATGCTAGAGTAAAATTAGAGCTTTGATGGCAGCTAATAGCGTGTGATGGGTTGCACTGACGTGGATTTCCAGTAAAGACGCCACAGGTTCCCCCTCGCTCTGCTTCCCTCCCTGGATCTCTGCCTCTCTCTGTCTGGCACACCTATAAGATTACCAGGGCCTGGCCTTCTTTCTCAGAGCTGTGATTTCTCCCTGATCTGTGTAATTATACAGCTCCAGCTACAAGCCCGGCTGAGTCAAAGGGGCTGGACGGGTCCTGTTTCTCTGTTCACACACACTGCAGAACAAAACTCACAGCGTCTTTAATGCTTTAACACCTCCAGGTGAGACACAAGCAGCAGAATATTCTCACTTGACGTTAGTTTATTGCTATTGCATTACTGGGATGATTCCACAAATCCTGTTTCATGGTCTTCTGCCCATCTTTGACAGCTCATTCCCCACTTTTCCAGATTTTGGGAGAATTGCTTAAAAACCCAAGTTTGACCTGATGGCATGTTTTGGAGGTCTGCCAGAGACAATGTAACATAAGTCCTGTTTTCTCTTCAGTGTGAAAGTTCATACGCTATACATTGATAATACTTAATACAATTAATCTTATTTTGCCCATGTCAATCGGCTGATACATCTAGAGCAATTCTATTAAAGGATTAATACTCTGAATAAAAATAGCATGGCTTTTCAGTGAGTGAAGATTTGCAGGTTTTTTTGTGTATTTTACATCACTATAAACTGAATCCCTTGAGTTTTTTTTTTTTAAACTATTGTTGTGCCATGGCCATTTCTTGCCTGTGCATTAGTGGCAGTGCTTGCAATTTTATTCCAACCGCCGGCCCGCATAATTGAATGGATGTTTCAGTGTTTAGACTCAGAATATGAATTAGCTTTGTGCATTTCTAGTTATGGGAGTTTGCTGTGTTGTGATGGTCCAGTGACGGATTTGGTTCAGGTGGGAAGGGTCCCAGGTATCGCAGCTGTTTCCTTCAGGGGCGCTTTAAAATCCACATTAATCACTCAGGCCTGAGCTGCCCCTCCCTTCCTGCTCCCCACCGCAAGACACGAGGATGCGTGAAACACAACACTGGGACCTGCCTCAAGGCTACCAGGCACACACACACACACACACACACACACACACACACACACACACACCTGCACATACACTCTACATTAGATGTATTGATAGCTTCTGAGGCACGAGCGGCACTGTGATGCTCTGACACACGGAAGGTTAAAGGCTTCTTAAATATCCATATCAATCTGCACGCTTGTCAGCTTGACAATGACGGAAACAGAACACCGTCACCAGCAGCAGCAAGTATCGTCCTCATCTGTGCAACATTAGAGAAATAGATGGTCTCTGCAAGGCATTCCTCTGGACGGTGGCCAAGCATGGAGGGTGAATCATAGCTGGAACTTTTTGGTTTGGTTCTAAAGGCGAACATATTTGACGTGCAATGCTCAAGTGTGGATTTTTGCCACCTTGTTTGGTTTGAAAGTCAGAAATATAATATGCTGTTTTAATGTGGATCTGATTGCACTGATTCCATTGTCCTGCTCTTGGTAACCCATATATGCTTGTGACTGTGCAAGGCGATTGTCCTCTTCCTGCTGCACACAGAGCATTGTACTCTTGCTCTCCTGGGATGGGAGATGTTTTGTTTTTTGAGCTCTTTCACACCAGCCCTGCCTCTTTTTTAACACAATAGCCCTCTCTCCTCTCACCCAGCGTGGCAACCCTTTCAAACGGGGAAGCTCCAGGTCAGTTTCCCTTGCCAAGTTTTGCAGCCTGCCATGTTGTCTATTCTGCTCAGCTATTTAAAAAATGTTGAATATCAACAATGGCTTTCACTGGTGCATTGTCAACTTTTGTATGAAGCAATCTTGGCTGAATGAGATGGGTCCCAGAGCAGGGAGAGCTCAGCTGCAGTGTGCACTACCATACCAGTGGCTGCCCAGCTCTCTCACGCTTTTAGATTTCTCTGCTGCACTGGGAGCCGCCTTGGTGGAGGTATACTCCTGTTTCAATGGCTGTGGCTGGAGGCTGTGGGCTGTGGATGCCATGTTAGAGTCCGTGGTCCTGCTCTCGGGGCCTGCTGACAGTCAGCTGTTGAAGGTGTGTCTAACTGAGGGATTGGGAAACAGCAGCAGCAGCAGCAGCAGCAGCCTTGGGACCAGTGAGAGCTTTGGTGAGTGTCCTCAATTTTCTGGCCAGAGTGGGAGGAGGTTAGTCGCAAAGAGAGGAGAGAAGAGGGAGGGGGCGTTCAGGAAGATGGTGTAGGGAGCTTTGTGTTCTGTGAGTTGTGGTCTCCTCACATTTGCCGTGTTTGTTAGTCTGATTTAACTGAAATGACTCATTTTTTACCTGTCACCTGTTGGTCCAGGCGCCACTCTGATCAGACACAGTGGAATCAAATATTAGAGCAGATAGCAAAGTCTGGCAACTCAAAGGTAACTTCAAAAATTAAAGTAACGCAAGATGTAAAAGTTCTGCTGCCCTATTGTCATAAAATATATATATATACAGAAAAAAACTCACTGCAACAATGCATTTCTTTTATTACAAACCCTATACAACCACAATGACATTTTCACAATGTTCAAACTCCCTCCAGCTCTAAAGCTTCGTCCTGTGTGATATGCACATGGGACGCATCAGTGACTTTATGCTGAGCTCTGTGTACATCTATGTTTGTGTACGGATGAAGGCAAGAATGAGAGCTTGCTGCCAGATAATAGTAGCTCCGACTCTTTGTCCTGCTGTCAGCCGGGAGAGGAGTGAAGCTGGAAATCTCTCCAATGCAGCGGCAAACAGCTTGTATGTTTCAATGACATATCAGTCTATGGGGCAATGAGCCGTCGCCTCTGCACACTTCTGATCTGTGCTTGAGGTTGTGGATGTGTGGGGGGAAATAGCTGGCACGACGAGGAAGCTGCATTAGTGAAAGCAAACGTGGATATAAGCGGGAATGTAAAAGATGATGGCACCACAATGGACTGAGCCACTGACATTTGGTCCAGCATTTATATTCAGACCTACATGCTTTTTTTAAAATACATTTTTAAAATCCTTTTAATTTAGATGGCAAGGCAGTAAGAAACATTAATATTTAACACCACAAGCCACAAGTTAAGGGATTCAGGTAGACTTTGGAGTTCAGAAGAGGCCAAATTAATTTTAAAATGTAAAAAAAAATGCATTTCTCAAAACACCAAAAAATGCCACACACTCTCACAAAGTTAGATTTTGATTCTACATTGAAACTACCTTTTGTTTTTACAGTAGTGATTTAGTGCTGATCTTACCAAACTGTGATTACAATCTCAGCAAAAACTTGAAATAAATGTCTCTTTTTTAATATTCACATGCAAGTTCGAAATATTCCAAAGCCAGTAAACAAAGCTGAAACATCCCAGGACCTGTGCTGTCCTCTGTCTCACCTCTCTGAGCTCAACCCAGAGCAAGGTGACCAAATTCATCTCAGGCCAGCCCATCCATTATCTTGTCAACACAGCCAGCTCCCCACCTGAGTTTGCTCCTCTCCCACAAGACGTACTCTAATGAAATACGCAATAATCACCACACTTATCTCGTCATGCTCAAGGTAATTAATATATTTAGAGGGCGATGCCTAACTCTTAATTAAATTATGCCTCTTTTAATGAGACCTTGACTGGGACTAAATTTATGACCACTATCTGCTTTATCAAGTGCTTGGCATGCCACAGAGATTTGTCATTTCCCCCCAAATCGCAGCCAAGATTCCACATTATGGTGCTCATGATTTATATATCAATTTATGCTTGTTTGTTTCTTTATTTAAGATTTAATAAATTACCTCTTGTAATTACCTAACCTAGTTTTTTTGGGGTGCTAAAAAGCCCCCAATTTCTACAATTAATGCTCTGTGCCGTATCGCTGTTACATATTCATTTTGGAGGAGAATACAGATAACAACTCGGTAGCATTAATCATATTACAAAATTGGGTGTATTTAATTAATTAAAGTTACACCGCAAATTAATTGTGCATTCTCACAATATTATCTTAAACTAATGAAGGCTCGACAAAGGGAGCGTTTCATTTTTTAAAAGAGGCTAGATTAGTGGGATCTCAATTATGGCTAAAACAAAAGAGGGCTGCTTGCTTGGGCATGGCGCAAAGCAAAAAGTGACGATTCAGCACTTTCTTCCAAACAAAAAACGGAGAAAGTTTCCATTGTTTTGGGAAAAAAAAATGAACATGGCAATGATTCAACAGATACATGGGAAATAATGAGCGCTGTAATTAGCCAGTCAGGCAATAACAGTCCTTAAAATGATCATCATATAGAGGTGCTTGATAATGCCATTCACATGCAGCAGTTTTAAGCAGGAGGCATCTGCTTGCTGACAGACTATCATTAACTTTAATGTTGGAGCAAAAAAAAAAAAAAAAAAGCATCTGGAGACTCAATTTAAACTCTCCTCTTTTGTTGCGCGCACACAGCAGAGTGCATCTCACGATTCTAAAAAAAAAGCAGCAAATGAGATGTAATGTGTGTCTTGTGGAGGATAAATGAAAGAGATTAGAGGTTCAAGTGTGAGCTGAGCTTCAGCCGAGGAAGTTCAGGCGGCAGACTTTGTTCCTGAGCAAACACAGAAGTCATGTTGTGCGCTTAGACGGCTTAATACGCGCTCAGCCAGTGGCTTAGAAGCAAAAACCATATTTATTGAAATTTTCTGCTTAATTTAAACTGAATTGAAATTAGCTTTCAATGGATAGGAGCTTATAATTCACTGTAATTTAGTATTTTATTTTTCATTTAACGCGTCATATACCAAATGCCTTAATATGAGTGTTTCCCCTAATCTGCTAAGTAAACGTAAAGAGTCTTTGTCTGAGGAATGACATCAAGGAGCCAGTGATCATTGTATATTCATTTAAAAATGCTCCCCCCGGATGTCCTCTGCTGTGATATAATTCCATTTGCTTTTAGCTTCATTAGCCAATAACCACAGCCAAAAACGCTGGTGTCAATTATGGGAACTCCAAGGGTCAGTGAGTATATGAATTTCTAACTGCACGCTGCTTGCACACGATTTTATTGAGTGGTCTTGTAACAGCGATTATCCCCGAGTGTGTGTGTGCGTGTGTGTGATCAAATGTGTTTGAAATGTGCATCCCTAAATGATAAGCATATACAAGCGCCAAACGGGGCGAGGCGATGAGGTGAAAGACTATTCCCTTTGGCTAAGTGAGATGGAGCAGAGTGTTGGGTGGTCACGCCTTGTCTGCTCATGACAGTGGCGGGTTAAAGAGATTACACCGGGTCCGTGTCAGCAGCCTTGGCCTTGCTCACACAGGAACATAATGAGGAAGGACATGCTTGGCCTGCCGGGGAGAAAAAGAGGCTCGAGTTTGAAGCGCTCTGCACAGGCAGCTACAGGAGGCAAGCAGCTTTTTGCGCGTTGTTTTACAAGCAGAGGTCAATAAGTAAAAAAGGCGGTTACATTCCGCAGAGCTGAGCAAGGTGACTGTTGAGTGCAGGCACAACACTTCTGGGCTTCGCCGCCCCGACCACCACAAACACAATGAAAACACAAATTACTCTCGCTACAGCGGGAGGAAGAATGCTGGCTTCTCCATTAGCCCCGAGTCCTCCTGACAGACTTGCAACACTCCACTAAAGCTCTCCTGCAAATTGATGCACCTTGTCCTCTGAATGTGTGCTCCGCTTCTTTTAAAGGTTTGAGTGACAGTCCCTTCCTGGTAATGACTGAACTTCCGCCGCCTCAGTCAGAAGATGGTCACTGAGGTCCGAATATGTGGTAAGTTTATTCATCTGCTTGACTCTCTCTCTCTCTCTCTCATGGTGACTGAAACTGCAGCAGCTCTGTGATGGAACAATCAAATGAAAGGTGATGATGAAGAGCGGGGTTGAAAATCACATTTCCCTTAAGTTTCCTGGTGCACATACTTCTTATTTCTGACACATTTTTTTAAAAGCATCTTCAGCAACTCTGCTTAGCACTTCAACGCATCTGGCCAACAAACGTGTGCTTATTTTCTCATTAAAATCATTTTATTTATCAACATAATAAAAATAGCTTATTTTTTTCAGTCTTCCTTAGATACATTAATTAGTGTTTTCCTTCTCAACCTTTTTGCAATATAAATTCTCATTATGTGAGAAGAGTCCATTTCAAATATTCTCCCATTCAGATCCTCTAAGATCTAATAACATAAATAATAAATACCTGTTGCTAGACTGGATCATATATTTTTAAAGCAGCATAAAGAAATTGCAGAAGCCTTAAAAATTCCTTAAAATAAATGAATAAACTCTGACTGACGCGTGTTGGCAAAAAAAAATGTGTCAAAGAAGTGATTAAAAAACAAACAAACCATGTCACCAGTTTACAGAGTAAAAATGTCGGATGTCATTTTTCAACGGCAGCTCACGCGGGTCAAATAAGTCAAATTACCATTAGGAAAACTAGCCCAGCTTTGTGTAATAAAGAGGTGATAATAGCAACACTTTTATTCCTTTAAATGACCCGTGAATATTATTTTTACCTGTGTTGAACTGTGAGGACGCAACCATTCAGGCCACACAATGGGAACAGCAGACCGTGCGTAAATTGCATCTTCATTTGCATTCCTGGTCCAAAAATCATGCAAATCTTAATGAGACAGTCTCCATTGTGGCTGTAATTGAAAACCCATTCTTTGTTAATTACTGTTTCTCAAAGGCCTTGTCCGCAGTCACTGAGCTGAAACAACAAAAAAAGTTATAGATTCAGGAGGTCGTGGGGTTTAAAATGGACACGTAAAAATATTTTTTTGTGCATTTCAGATGCGAGTTTTTTTAATATCTTGTTTGAAGGGATTTTCCGAAAAAAACGTAAAAAAACAACAAAAAGGGAGATTGTATATGCGGGTTATAACGACACAAAGGCAATAAAAAGGGGCAATAATTTACAAGCTATTATCAGTGCGTTGTTGGAGGCTGAATGCTGACACGCAGCGCCAATGTCTTGTCGTATAATATTAAAGTTGTGCGCGTTTTGTGCGTCATGAATCCAAATTGTGCGACCATAAAGCTCCTTTGACAGCCGAGGAGAGGCTGCGGACGCGTGGGATTAATGCCTCTGTGCCAGTCACTTAGTCCACCTGAATGGATTTTAATTCCTCTAAAGCTCTGGACAAATATAACTAACATTTCTTTTGTTTGTTTTATTTTCTAAAGGCCCAAAGGCCAACCTTTATTCTCCAACCCTCCTCCCAAAAACTCTATTTCCTCAACAAATATCCTGCCATGTTAACACAAACATAAAATCAAACCAAAACATTTGCTTTTATTGAATCTTTATTATAACAAAAAATATTAAAATGCAACTATTTTCTCTGCAGAAATTTTTAATTTTGGGGGAAATTCAATTTTTACGCAGCGTGCACATGCGCAATTCACTCCTTTTTCTTTTTTTTTTTTAAATAGAAAAAACATTAAATTATCCACGATTGAGGTGATTGCATGCATCCTCCCATCAGGACATCCACATATTTCCCAACATTCAGCGGTGGGATCCTGCAGCCGTGCGCCCTGAGAGCCCCTCAGGGCTGTCAGGCTTGTTGAGTCTGAATCAGAGCAGACTGTGCTGGTGGTCCTCGGTTCCTTAATTAGGAAATTAGCTGCACAGAGGCCCTCATTACCAAACTCCATGTTACTCCTGGTGCTTTTTTTTTTTTTAAACCTCCTTTCTCTCTCTCTCTCTCTCTCTCTCTCTCTCTCGCTCGCTCTCTCTCTCTCTCTCTCTCTCTCTCTCTCTGCTACCGGTCAATTTCCATAAGAAGATTACAAGCGGATCAGTATTGAGATTCGCACAGATAAACAAATAACTGGTCCCTGAGAATTAGATGACTACTAATTGGACGTTAGTTTTATTGCTCCTGCTGCTGTTTGTCACGCCCCATTGAACGTGGAAATTAAATTCATGAAGTGATGTCTCTTTTCAGCTGATTTACTGCAGCTATGTGGCTGAGAGGCTACAGGCTGAGATAACGCATCATAGTTCTTGGAGCTATTTAGGCACTAAAAATGTTATCACCTTTTCTTTATGTCTGATTTTGGGTTAAAGCCTTCCTGTTGTAACTTATCGAAATATATATTTTCTTAATGGCTGCAAAAACGTTTTGTACCTATGTCTTATGTTTAAAAATTGTGCTTTTATTTTGGGTTTCTTTTGAGAACAGAGAATTTCACTCGTTTTTGGAAAGACAGAACTAAAGAGCGACAGCTGTTATCAGTTCACTGATAATTATTGTAATAAAACAGGATGCATTGATTTATAATGTAGTGTTTTCAGTCAACCAGTTTAGATTTTTCTTTTTTTTTTTAAATGTTTATTTCTGCTCCATAGTATAAATGATTAAAAACAATGAGTCCAGGCTCCTCTGCTTTACGCATCGCATGTGTACCAACATGTTGAAGCTCCAGGAGGTGAAACGCTGTAAAAATGCACCTATCAGGACGATCCCGAGCTGCTCATCCAGATACCGAGGTGCTAATAGCTGCTTTCGATGGGCGATTCGCTCTCAGTCATTAGCAGGTGTGAGGTTTTCCCTGTTGAACGATTGGTTTCAATGGCCGAAGTCGTTTGTAAGGAGACACATGCAAATGAAGGCCACTCCATGCTAATCATTTTAATAACCATTAACACCGCGGAGAGAAAACAAGTCAGCAAACAGTAGCAGAGCCTTTTTTTTCTTATAGGACGAACTGTTTGCAGTCTCCAACTTTGAGATACTCCGTCTCCTCCACAAGGGGTCGTTGATGTATTAAAGTTTTGCATTGTGGGAACCTCAACGCTGCACAAACATCCAGTTTAATCTAATTAGGAAAGAAGTTCACTTTATTTTTTTAAGTAAAACAAAATATTGTGATTTGAAGATCGTATTATTTGTCAGTTTTTATCATCTGTTAAACACAATAGCATCTTATTTTTTTTAGATTCAAGCAAGCATCTATTTTATTTTGTTAAATTATTTACAAAAATAATATTTTCTGTTCTACGAGACGACTACAGGAGGAATTTCTTAATTTCACGACTGACGAAAGTTCTGCCTCGGAGTTGCTTAAATAAAATTCATGTTGCGCACCTTTTTACGCAGCGCCGAGAGAAACTGCAAAACTCTGAAAACGCAGAAAAAAAACTTCCGAGCAAGTGATTTAAAGGGTTCCCTAAGAAATGTTGAGGTCATTAAAAAATAAAACTGTCGAGGGTCACTGAATTCTAAAATAACTGAGATTAACTTCTTGTTTTTAACTGACAAAGTGTGGTTTGCGAAACTGTTTAGAGAAACCCAACAAAAGACAGCTTGACAGCAGTTAGAAGGATAAAAGAAATCATCCTCTAATGTCACATTTTATTCCAATATTCTTGTTTTTCTTTCTTTCCTTTTTACTGTAAGTATTTGCGGTTATTTCAAGCCGATTTGGCCCGTTAGTTGGCCTCTGCCTTTCATTCACTGACACTAAGACTTCTGTTAGATATCAGGTCAGTACTCTTAGTTTTTAAATATCAACATATTTCTACAGAGCATTTCAACCTTTTTAATTAATCTGGGTCCTGAATGTAGCAAAAAAATAAAAGTAAAATCACAAAATCACCCATTTGTGGTTTTAATTTGTCTCCAAAATGATTTGGACGCGTTCAACCAAAACTTCCTCAGTAACTAAAAAAATACCTCAGCAGCATTTCCCTCTTTATCGTCTTTCTCGGGTTATAAATGTTGTAAATCTATGATATTTTGCCGTCAGGTTGCTGAGCTGCGCTGCTGTTTCAAAACTTTACCTCTCCCTCCTCCTCTGACCAAAACACGGCGGTGCGCGCTCCGGTTGGATACGCGCTGGATCTGGGAGCTGCGCGCTGATTGGTCCTCATTGTCATGCTGTCAATCCACATCACATGGTCCGGCCTCTAGGCCTATTAACACATGAGCTTGGCGAAGTTTAGCGACTTCTGTTTCAGAGCCGTGAGGGAAGGAGCAGCTTTGAGCGGAGAGAAACCAGAAACACCTGCAGACACATTTGCCTCTCGAGGCACAACTTTTTTTCCCATCTTCTTATGAGCCTGGTCAGTAGTTCTACCTCTTTGACTCTTGGCGTTGTTCTGTGAACTTTTTTTTATGTGCCTGTGAGTGAACACTGAAAGCCGCCTGAATGTATAACATGATGGAAACCGAGATCAAGACCCCGCTCCCGCAGTCCAACTCGGGCTCTGCGCCGGGCGCAAAGAACAACAGTGCCAGCGACCAGGAGCGGGTGAAGCGGCCGATGAACGCCTTCATGGTCTGGTCCAGGGGACAACGGAGGAAGATGGCGCAAGAAAACCCCAAAATGCACAACTCTGAAATCAGCAAGCGGCTCGGTGCTGACTGGAAACTTCTGACCGACGCTGAAAAGAGGCCGTTCATCGACGAGGCCAAGCGTCTACGGGCTATGCACATGAAGGAGCATCCGGATTATAAATACCGTCCCCGCAGGAAGACCAAGACCTTGCTCAAGAAAGACAAGTACTCTTTGCCCGGGGGACTCTTGGCGCCAGGAGCCAGCGCCGTCAACAACTCGGTGTCGGTGGGGCAGCGCATGGATGGGTACGCGCACATGAACGGCTGGTCGAACAGTGCGTATTCCCTGATGCAGGACCAGCTGGCCTACCCTCAGCATCACAGCATGAACAGCCCGCAGATCCAGCAGATGCACCGGTACGAGATGGCGGGCCTCCAGTACCCGATGATGTCTTCGGCGCAGACCTACATGAACGCGGCTTCCACGTACAGCATGTCTCCGGCGTACACGCAGCAGACCAGCAGCGCCATGGGACTGAGCTCCATGGCGTCCGTGTGCAAGACCGAGCCGAGCTCGCCGCCGCCGGCCATCACGTCCCACTCTCAGAGGGCGTGTTTGGGGGACCTGAGGGATATGATAAGCATGTACCTGCCTCCCGGCGGGGACAGCGCGGAGCATTCCTCCCTGCAGAGCAGCCGGTTACACAGCGTCCATCCGCACTATCAGAGCGCAGGGACTGGCGTCAATGGGACGCTACCTCTCACCCACATCTGAGAGCTGCAGACAAAAAAAGAGGAAAAAAAACAGACTTGAAACTTTTTTTAAAAAAGTACTTCGGATACTTGAACTTTTTGGTTGCTAAAGAAACAACGTTCAACAGTTTTTTTGTGTTCGAAAACGATTTTATCTCAATATGTTTTGAGTTGTTCCATTTTCAAATGATTCTAAATGGAAGCTGAACGTTGAGCCCGCCAGAGTAAATTGCATTGCAAAGAGGCTTTTTATCACAAGTATAAGCAATCAAGTTATGTAGAAGAATTGGACTTCTATATTTTAAATAATGCCATATTTTCTCTCTATGAAAAGGCATGTGGCCTCGTGAAGGGGCTGGTGTATTTCAGAAAAGCTGGATGGAAAAGTTGCTTCATAAATGTTTACACTTAATTTGTAGAATGTCAGTTGTCTCGACTGTGTCCAAAATTTTTTGTAGTGTTTTTATTTTCTCTCCCCCCTCATGAACTAGGTTAAATGAAATGTTAAGACTGTGCGGGTCGCAAACGCAAGTTTTATTTATAGTAAGAATTTTTTTCTTTCTTTTTTTTTTTAGCTTGTGAACCCGATGTTTTGTCACGTGAAAATGTTCCAATTTGTTTTTTGTAAAATGTTCTGTTTCTGTGATGGTTTTGACAGTGTCATGTTTACTCCATTATCCTGAACGAAAAGGTTTATTTAAACTGACGTTTCTACATATTTTAAGACCATCCTCTATTCTTAAATGCTGAATAAATTTCTACGAAACGAGATTTGTGACTCCCTGTTTTGTGTGCAAATATGAGGTGTAATATGATGTGATGCTTTTGAATTCTAATTGTTTCCCCAAAAGAAATTCAAAATGAGTGACCGTTTTACAGGATCTTTAGATTCTGAATGACAATCTGGTAACAAGTAAAATACTGAGCCGTTGGAAAATTTAAATTTTAAAGGTCCATTCACATCAATATATATATTTCAAAACACATTAAGTACAGTAATATTTTACATTGATCAACAACATGACAATAATTTGGCTTTCCACTTACTTTATTAGGCTTAAAGTGAAAAGAAAAGAATCAAAATTTGTGTTTCCTTGTAAAGATCCACCTTGAAATTTTAATTTCATTTTGACCAATTCTTAATTTATCTGATATTTCTGTATGTATTCGTCTTTTCTTCTGCAGTGTCATTCATTCTGGAATATATTTTAGAAATACCGAGTGTGCATCTTTTTCTGAATTTCCTAATTGAAATGGTTGCTGAAAAGCTGCATGTCAAGGACTATTGTTGCTTCCTAAATGAACCCGGACTGATTTCCTTCCTCATAACAGACAAACTCACTTTGTTGTCTCAGTCTGAATGCATTTTTGAGATTTTATCACAGGAATTCACTTCAATTATTTCAATAAATGTAAACATAACACCAGCAGAGAAACAGTGAATGTCACATCACATTTCAGTGGTTTAAATTTACCAAATTTTCAGATTAAAAAAAAATTGAATTAAATCACACCCCAATGAAATACAAAAACATCATCTGGAAGTTGTTTTGAAAAGTTTAGTGGATTTATGATCCTGATGCACCCCAGCATAAATGATCTGGGGGTTTCTGTTTGGTAGAAAATAATGAAATACACAGTTTAAAAGAATCAAATGAGTATTTTAATATTAAACACTATACAATGAGAACTTTCTCATTAAATCTTTCATATGATTTCTGAGAGGGTTCTACTGAGCTCGAGGACACCAAGCATTTTGGAATTATTTCACACTGCTGTTGGACTCGGGTCTGTTCAAAGTTGTGGGGACCCAAGAAGCATTCATTTATATGGTGTGTTTTATTTTTTAACAAATTACACTGAAGCTGCATCTTACCCTCCCTCACTGTGGCTGACACTCTAATTATACAGAGGTGTTTGGAAGAATGGGCTGGACTGCTGCTGCAGTGTACCTTAGGATAAATAAGCTGCGGCCACCAAGAGGGCCGAAGCAGTGGCGGTCCTGCTGGCCTTCCCACACTCCCTGTAGGACCTGATCCACAGCTCAGCACAGCGGCCTGGATTAGCCCTATACGCACCTTTGTGGAGGGAAAGATTATCCAGACCTCCCTGCATTCACTGACAGGGTTTAAGTCACTCTAGCGTGCCAGCAGCCACCCGTCACCTAATCACACTCTCCAACTCATTTTTTTGTAATTAAGCAGCTTTTCTTCTTCCTGGTCCTCAGTGTCAGAGGTGTTTGCTGTGCTCCGGACAGAGAACGTAAAAATCGATTGAACCTCAGGATGGCTTTGACCCTGCACGTTCTGGGTGCAAACTGTAGAGGTTTCCGCTTTACAACTGATGCAAAAGTTCAAACCTGCTTTCTTCTGCTCCGTGAGCTCAGCTAAGAAGATCTCACACTGATGATTTGAGACTGAAAGTCTGTGCTTTTGGGAGGGAAAAAGGTGTGTGACTGGTCCATGCATATCTGTTGATTGCGTTTGAATATTCTGGCAGTTAGGCCATCTGAGTTGGCCTCCCCCTCTACCCCCATCCTCCCACCCCTCGCTCTCCCCCTGCCGAGTGCCCGGAGGGCCTCTCTCCCCTGTCATGTGGAGCTCTGTGCCCACTCAGCAAGTGCAGGCATATCCCACTTCCATCTGCCTATGACCTCACAGCCCCTGTTTGTTTAACCCCCTCTCCAAAAACTAACCTAATTATAGCCCTGTAGAACATGGATTCAGCGGATTCCCGGTGGATTCTGCCGCTGTGTGTGTCGGCGCGCACCTTTCTATGTGTTGCAGCAACAGCAGCAAAATGCGAGGCTCCGGCTCAACAGCAGCCACAGGCCGTGTTTCAGTCAGTCCTGTTTACCGCATGTCTCCCCTCATATTATGTCAGAACATGCCCTGCCAGTCGCACATCTTGTGGGAGTATGTATGAACGAGGTGTTAAGAAGCAATAGGAGCGTGCTCAAAGTGTCTCTTTTTACGTCAGTGTGATGAGTGGAAAACTCATTACACAAATGTGGCTGACAGACTGACGTTTGTGACATCACCAGCTCTCCTGCTCGACTGGCTCGGCAACTCAAGGCGGGGATCACACCTTCGGAACATACTCTCCGTTCTTTATATAATCTCAGATCTGGAACCTCCTCTGATGCCAGACATCAAGAACATAGTCTGGGTGGAACGGATGAACGGATGAGTGACGTCAGGGATTGCACCTATCACACGTTCAGACTGTATCGATCTGCTGTGACTCAGACTTTGATCTGAGAGGCCTGTAGGGTGGCCTGTCCAGCTCGGCAAGGCCTGTCCAGAGCGGTGGGGACCTGTGCGAGGCGCTGAGATTGACAGCAGAGTGGGGCGTGTGGAGGTGCGGGGGTTGGGGATGGGGGTTAATCTCTCTGAACTGGGGCAGATGTTGTTAACGAGCTCCTCTCAGGTCGACTCCCTGCGTGGGAAAATGGCATCAAATCCTCCTGGGGTCAGGGCTTTGGGGCTGACCCACTGAGAGGCATCCCTCTCCACTGCACCGTCCTCTCCATTCACTCAGCCAGTCAGCCACTCATCCGCTGACAGCACTCACCAGAGACACTACAACATCACGTTTGACCGTTTCTTTTTTTTTTCCCTCCTCTTTCCAAGTACAAACGCTCAGGTCCTCGCCTGAACATACATGAGCACTGACAGGCTTGTTGCGTGTTGCAAATGTCTCATTAATGATAACTGTGGTTGGATTACCGTGCCTTACACAACCACAAGGAATGCTGAGTGGGAAATGCTTCAAAGACAAGCATGCCGCCACTCAAGAAACTCCATC
This sequence comes from Amphiprion ocellaris, assembly GCF_022539595.1. NCBI lineage: Eukaryota > Metazoa > Chordata > Actinopteri > Pomacentridae > Amphiprion > Amphiprion ocellaris. The sequence continues at coordinate 15,015,634 of NC_072778.1, read as the reverse complement.
TGCCCAGCAGCGACTTACTTGTGTTTATGTCAGAGAAAAGTAAATTAGGTAAATTAAGGAGACTTTCAGGCGCCCTAGCTGCTATGGAAGAAGGTATGTGGATACATTCATGCTGCAAAATCACTCTTTAAACAAATCAAATATTGTATTTAATATTGTGTAAATGGTTTTCTCAACCTGCTTCCAGTTAGGCAGAAGAGAAATTGCCAAGCCCTGGGCCGTGGTGTTTTTCGACCTATGTACAGACTGAAAACACTGTACACAAGTTACCTGTGATGTGGCTACTCCTCATCAGTCACATCCAGAATGGGCATGTCTGTGTACCATATCATGTCAACATGCTCGCTTTCGGGTTTATCCTGACTTAGGTTTTAATGCGAGGGTCATCCATTAAGGTGTTTGACTCTGAAGGTGTGTTTATTTTGCCCCAGCAGGTGTGTGTGAATACGAGACTTGTCAAATATAAGAGAGGATTACAGCCTCTTTTGTTCCAAACAAAACAAATACAAATCACATGAAGGAGCTGAGATGGGAGGAATCTGTTTTTTTCGCTGCCCAGGCTGAATGTTTAGAGAGCTGTTTTTCTTTCCTGTGGAGGATCCTTTGACATTTTGTTCGTCAAAGCGCCGCTGAGGTTTCCTTGAACTTGTTTTCGCTTGTAATTGTGGTAGGAGGAAGATGTGTAAAACCACACACACACACATATATATACAGAGCACACAACCAGGAATAAAAGTGGATTAAGAAGCTTCTTCCTGAATAACCTGTAATGACAATTCAACCGGTCGGTTCTAATGCGCGTGCAGGAAACACCAAGTGAGTCACTCTAGTGCAAAAGTGTATCTGCTGCAGATGGTCTCTTTCTGTGGCTGCACATCACTTTGTCGGTGAACACTGGAGCATGTCGTGCTGCTTTTTAATTTGCCAAACTAGAGTTGTGACCCCACTTCTGACCTCTCTAGGAAGCCTGGAAAAAATGGGGCCAAGTGTATATGTGCTGATGTATATACTGTGCCTACGGACAGCGAAGTGAGTGTGGGACTCCTGCAAGACAATGCAAAGTCAGGGGGAGAAGTCTTGAGGGGGTGACAAGGGGGGAGATTAGGCCTCTCATCTAGGCCACAGATATTGATTAGTGTTTGTTGAGGACAGTGAGAGGCAACGCAGATTGACAGATACACAATGGCGATGTTGTGACTCCGCTCCATCAGACACCCTCTGATCATATCACTATTGTCAGGAGGTGTGTTCATGCTGCAACCTGTACCCATGTAGTTAATGCCCCTCCACCTACACACACACGCACACACACACACACACACACACACAAATACAGATACACTTGCACATATTGGAAAAAAGTTGTCAAATGGAGCCAAACTGCAAGAAAACATTTATGTTGGCCAGGTTGGGGTCTTTTAGTGTAGTCTGGTGTACATGTGCGTGTGTTTTATGGGAGTGTAACCCTGGGAACATGGGGGGAGGTGGGACACACTCAGCTACGGGTCAGTCCTGACTGACTCTGTCACTTATTGATTAGTTGCCATGGAGAGTTAGTCAGGCCATCTCTCTTGGAGGTGTGTCCCTGAGGGCCAGCAGCTCTGTCCAGATGAGCCTGTGGAGGCTTTGTCTGCAGGGGGTTTAGTGTGTCTGTGTGTGTGTGTGTGTGTGTTGTGTGTGCATGTGTGAGTGAGAGCTTGTGACCTCGCCAACTCTCACTCATGCTTCCTTCATCTCCAACCCTCCTCTTTTAGGGCCCCCTGTGGCACTTTTACTTGCACTTTACTCTTTCGTCCGTCTCCCGAGTGGACCGACTCCCGGCTAATCTGCGATATCTTCTGAGAAAATGCACCAATGTTTATGCATACACCTACTCCCGGGGGACCCTGATAATGGGGATTGTAAACAAATTGTCCAAACTTATTGAGCTGTGAAATCCCCTTCATAGCCCCTGGATTTGCCTGCTCATACGATCCTCTCTCATCTCTGTTTTTGTGCTGTGATTGTTCCTATCAAAGACGTTAGAAGGAGGGAGTTGCGAGTGCAGGAGGGAGATGGATGGTCAGGACTCGGTGGTGCCGGAGGTCCACCTGCAGGAGCTGATGACTCCAGACAGCCCAGCAGGGGACGGCGATGGTGCCGGATCTCACACCTACCTGGAATAATAAGTAGCTTCAGGACTGCAGGTAGACTACAGGGCAGCAGAAACAATGTGGAGGATGAGGGATAAAGAGGCGCAAAGATAATACAGCACTGTCTGCTTTATGATACTTGGAGCAAAAACCTGATTTCTCTGGACCAGTTCTTATAATACGAAGGCAGATTTTTAGCAAGATCACATGGAGATTGTTTGGAGACATATTTTAATCATTTAAAAAAATCTATTAGTAATAGAAAACTGCAGTTACAAAGTTCATTTGATGAGATCAGGAAACATGAAGACATGTCAGACTATAATAAAGTTTTCTTTAACTCTCAGATTGCTTATTTGAAAGAAAGTAATGGTAAATTCTTTCACCCAAACTGTCCTTGCTAAACATCCTATTTTTTCTGGCTCAGTTTTGAAATACCGTGTTTTACTGCACTCAGAATTTCTGTGTAGCAGGAGTCCCTCCAAATAAGAAAATTACATTATCTGGCTAAACTGTTGATTCATTCACAGCTTGTCCAACACCCTCCTCCTGCTCCCTTTCTTTCTTGTTATGTTGGACCAAATCTCAGCAATCTTAGAAAAGACAGAAAAGGTCACGCGAAACCGTGAAAATAAAATCCAGCAGTGTTAAACTTCTGTAAAATCCTTTATTTCTTCTCCTGTCAAAGTACAGTTGGCCGTACATTTTCTAAAGGTTTCAATGATTGTTTTTAAAGACTCAAAGTAATTCCTTGAACTTCATTTTCACATAAAGTTATAAACTTATGGTCAGAATGATGCAAACTTGGTCTCCCTTTTCAGAATATGCGCACAAACTTCTCAGCCCGAAACTTGACGACGGGCCCTGACTATCCCTCCCTATATCACACCTTGGATGCATAAACATGCCTGTGCTCCACACATCACCCCACCCCGGGGGGCCTGCATGGCTTTAGTGCCGCACTGTGACACCAATCAGGGGAGATGGCGGGCTCCTTTGTCATGCAAACACCACTCGCTTCTTGTCTTATTCAAATGTCTGCCCTCGCTCTTTCTCCTCTCCCTCACTCTCTCTCAACCCCTACCCTGCCTCAGCCGCCTCCCCCACCTCCAGCCTCACCCCTCTTCCCCTGCACCCCCGACTTCAGCCCTCTCTCTGTCTCTCGCTCCATCTCAAGTCCAAGTAAATCCTCGCTGAGAGAAGAGGGGAGCCTCCGGGCCCGGGGCTGCTGAGGCAGGCCTCTCTCCTGGGGGTCAGCCTGTGTCTCAGCGCATGGGGCTGTTTCCAGGCCCAACCAAGGCCATTTCATATTCAAATGTTACAATCAGGCCTCTGACCCACAGGGGGCTCTTTATGGTTGCGGCCCCAGGTCGCAGGGTCAAGATGGTGATTTAATAGCTCGGGCAGAGGAAAGGAGTGGGGGAGCAAAGTGATTTAGGGGATGAATGAGTAATAAAAAAGCATTTTTCCTAAGTTGTCATGTAAATTTCAATCCGTATTCAATATGAGGCTCCCTCTACACTAGAGACCTTCCTCGATGACTTTCTAGTGGACTTAAGTCATTCAAAATTAAGAAAGTCCATTTTCTGCTTCCACTCTTGACTTGTGCTTGGTGTAAACAGTAGCTGATGGTGGAGCGGTTGAGGTTTAGGGATGGAGATAAAGACGCGCTAAGGAGTCGTCGTGCTTGTGTGGTGCCACTGTGTCTCAGATGTCCTCATGCTCTGGAGTGGCCTGTTATTCCTGTCCCTGAGGGTGTGTTCCCTGCACAGCAGCTCCAGTAACATACGCACTTTTCACCGTTTATATATGTACGTGTGATTGAGAAGAGTGGATTTAGGTTAAGGTATTATATGTGCAGAGATGGTAACTCATATGGCTTTTTGTCTACAGGTGAAGCTAAGCTGGAAGTGCAGGAAACACTTGGACCTGTCGCGCTACGTTGCAAATCATTTTCAGCGTCACTTGGTGTTTCAACATACCGGTAGGCACCACACCAAAATGTTCTCGATCTGTTACTCACTTGGTGTGTCCTGTTCAGGGCTTCCATTGATCTGACTCATTTAAACCGTAAACAAACACTCACAGCTTGTTTGATGATGAAGTTGGTTTTATCTCTCTCTTTTTCGGGCTCTGCTGTTGATCACATTCTCATGTCGAAACTAAAGGAAAACTGAAGAGTTGGTTATTCATTTAGAAATGGACAGAAGTAAATAGGTTGTTGCTGGAGAATAAGATATAAATTTAACACTCAGAACCCCAAAGCCTGCCAGTGGGGGAAAAAATCACCACATTATCAGAGCCAGGAACTGGAATAACAGAACTTTTTGGATTTTCTACTTTCCAATAGTCCTTGAATCACCTGTGTTGTCTTATCTAGAAAATTAACCAAATCTAATCTTAAAATCAGGACATTTAATTAAAATGACTTTATTCTGTCTGTCTTGTTTTTAAAAAATGCCAAGAAACAAACATTTGCTCTACCAGATTCTGTAAAATTTGTGCAGTGCAGCCACAAAGCCATCAATGACTCAGCTGTAAGCAATAGTCAAATATTCAGGGACTTTGCAGCTGAACATCAGGCTGTGTTTCCACAAAGCAGATCGGAGACGAGCATGGAAGCAATATACAATTGTCATTTAAATATCTATAGTTTGTGGTAGCAGTGATAGAGTAATATTTTTCTCAGTATTGGTAAGACCTGTCAGCACTTGGAAAAATATTGTAGATGTTGAAGTCTAGGCTTTTGAAATTTTTGTAAAATAAATCATCAAAGACATTTAACTTTCATTGATTTTTAATATGATCTATGGCATTATAACTGTGCCATACAGCACAAAATACACTTTTGAGCTCTCTCTATTTCTAGCCATTTTGTTCCTAAAGAGTTGCGGAACTTTATATTGTAGTGATAAATAGGCCCACAGTGAGTACAAATGTAACAGAAGCATAAAACAAAAAACATTCAGGAACTGCTTGGTGTTCAGAGGGTTAATTAAAGGGAATAAAAAAACAATGAGATACACAGTGAGTGGCAGCAGCAACAACAGAAGTGAGCAAATGATTAATGAATGAATGTTGTGTCGGGATGATACAGCCTATAAGGATCAGTAAACGGTTACAAGGAATAATGAGGAAATTATTACATATATACATAGAGTTACAAATTCTTCCAAATACAGACAAATAATTTTTGTCATGCCATTAGCTGAAATATTAGGCCTTAACTAATTTCCAAAACTTAACATAAGTCACCTTAATCACTTCCAATTGCTCAACTGTCCACACTACATGTCTTGGAAAGGACAATATACCGGTTGAGAGACTCTAGAAAACTGGAAAACCCAATGATTAATTGATTAATCAAGCACATATCCTGTACACTGTGATCCCAACTGTGCTCGTCTTTCTGCTGAGTACATTTTGAAAAATTATCTTGAATTTGGAGTAACACTATTTTAGAGGGTGAAAAGTTTTGGTTTAAACCATTTTCCATCTTTTATCGTACCAACACTATCATCTCATCTATTGCTTAACCATGAGGCGCGGACGGAGTTTTATCTCACGTGAAAGTTTCAGCGGAGGTGAATACACTGACATATGTAGCATCCACTAACAGTAGCAGGGCCCAGAGGCAGAGGGCAACGCGTTCAGATGAGGCTGAGGGGCCACTGCAGGGCAAGGTAGGGCAAGCCTCAGTAGGCACAGCTGTAGCTCCTAGTCATTACTGCTCCTCTGCTGGTTCAGAAGAAAAGGGCCGCTCCCGCCCCATGGCCAGTCTGCCACGCCTGCCCCCTGTCCCCTGCCACCACACACCCACCGAGGCCTGGTAGCGCCAGGCGGCACCACTCGCACTTTGCACTCCTCTCACGTGTGGCAAAGGCAGCAGAGCAAAACAGAGAGGTGGGTGAAGGGGAAGGATGGGTGGGTGTAGAGGTTAAACCAGGGTAGGGGGGCTCTGTTCCTTCCCCTCTTATCTCCCGACTGACCATTCTCTTTCCCATCCCGTCCCCTCCTCCGCCCCTGCATCACCCCCTCCTCCTCCTCCTCCTCCTCCTCCTCCTCCTCCTCCTCCTCCTCCTCCCTTTTGTGGCCTGTGCACCTGCAGCCCTTGAGTCTGGGCAATAAAGCTGAAGGATTTGTCGACTGGAGGTTGGAGGAAAAGTGGGGGGATCATTAGACAGCATGGGAAACACAAAAGCAACAGGTTCAAACTGTGATTGTTTGATATGGTGCTATGCTATATTCCAGAGTGATGGGCTTGATGTAATGCAGTTTGACACAGAGAGAGCGAGTTTAAGCAGATTTGAGCCCAGATTTACAGCCTGTTTGGGTTAGTGTCATTATGAATCAGTTTGATCATAATGACCCATGATCAGCTTTCAACCCTTAGCACTTCCATTTAGGGGCCTCGTGTCTGTAAAATGAACAAATCTCTGCTGCTCTGTGGAGAGTGCATAGCTCTGAGCTAACTTTTCCTGAGCTAAGCTTGGTGTTCAGCCTTGATTTGGGGACATTTCCTCTTTTTTTTTTTTTTTTTTAATTTACTTAAGAACTAGAAGTTGTTTCTCAGCTCATCAAATAACACATTTTTCTTAATTTATAAAAGTACAAAAGTAATGTTGGAGATGATTTTCACTTGAAAGTGACAAAATGTACAAAGAACTCCTGTCACAAAAATACAGCAACATGTCTATTATAGCAAATCTACAACATGTTTTTTGGTCTTGTTTTACAATGAAATATCAGTAAGGCTTTTATTTCCCTGAATCTGCCCATCCCTAACATAATAATAGTAACAGCTAGATGTCTTACTATTAATAGTCTGTTCTGCATCAACCTTCCATTAAATCACTGTTTTCTGTTTCCAGTTATGTTTTAGCTACATTGTGACGTACATTTCTGGGTCATCACCACCTAAAATCCACAGTATTTTTTGAAAAAAACTAAAGATTTTCAGCGAGAAAAACAAAACATATTTCTAAAACCATTTCCCTCCAGAGTGAGATGACAGTGAAATGGTGACATGTATGAATTTCACAAACCCCCACTGGGAGACAGGGTAGATTGAAAACAGAACGGTGCAACTATTGTTTCACATGCACAGTAAAGAAAAAGGCAAATGATATTCTGTCTCCTGTTTCTTATTGCCAACAAACCGAAAGAAAAATCCAAATGAAGTTCCACAAACAAGGCAAGAAAGACAAAGAAACTCGCCACACTAATTTGGAAATAAAACATAACCGGCTACTTGAACCTTTAAATTCACTTTGTACGTTTGAAACATACAGATTCTATAGTTCTGTAGGGAGGCAGGTTCTATAATCACAAACCCACATGAAGGTAAGTGTTCAACAAAAGCAAAAAAATTCTACCAAACTGTAGCAGTAGTTCAGTTTAAAATACAGGTGAAAGTAAAATTGTTCTGCGGAGCCATGTTCTGCAGGATCTCTGTTCAATTCCCCACCTGTTGTAATGTTATGTTCAGTCATGTAGAACTTTTCTCTCACCAGTTGCATGCCAGACCCCCCACATTGTAAATCGCCGCAAAGGGAAAAAGATTCAGCTCTTTCAGAAAGCGACCATGAAGGCAGAGGAAATCACTCTAAACGGTCTTAATTCTACCATTAGATGAGAGGGAGCGCTGTGGGGATTGGCTGGCCCTACGCTCCATATTCACAGAAGCAGGATGAGGCTGGGAGGCCCGCTGAGAAAATGGTGTCGTAATCAGGAGCCAGCAGTTCTGCCTGATCAGGTACACTAGCCCCTCTTCTCGTTTCCTCAGACGTCTCCTCCTCCTCCGCCTCCTCCTCACCTCCCCTCATTTTCCTTCCCTTCCCTTGCCTCGTAAGGAGATCCTAATAAGAGTTTGGACGTACTGAGCTGCTCTTATGTGAAGACCTGGCAGGAGGGAACAGAGATGAGGCCTGAGGTGGGGGTTGAAGCTGGAGGTATGGAGCTGTGGTGGTGGTATGGTAGCGGTGGTGTAGTTGGGGGGGGCTTGTTTTTTTTTTGTTCCCACATTTGATTATTCAGGTTGGCTGAACTAAATTCTAAACCCATAAAATTCGTATCCCCTCTGGGGGACCATTTGCATATATTCCAGTGCCCCCTCCCTCACATCCCAATTCCCCCTTTTCTCAGAAAGTGAAAGAGAAGGCGAAGCAACCAGGCCTGTCTAGGCTTTAAGATGTCACCGTGGTGTGAAATATGGGCGAACAAGCAAGGTCTTTGAAACTCAAACTAACCCCCCACCAGCCTCTGAGCTTCTGCCACACACACATGCAGACCCAGTCATCCTCTTGCACTCCACTGGTTGCTTCCCTTAAATAGGAATTAAATTTCAAGTCAAAGGGTTGTTACATGCTCTGCAGATTTACTCTCAACTTTTTGCACCTGAGACACTTTTAGGCGACACGTGATTATTTGACAGAAGAGTTGCTCTCGTTACAGTAGAGGGTGTTTCTATTTAAATGTTTGTATATGCAAGTTTGTTACTTTCAGATTTACTTCCAGATAAGTGGAATCATCTGTCTGTGAGGTGTGCATGTGCAGCTATTTCACATGTCAAAGTGTGCCGCTATATCAAGGGGGCAAACTGCTGGAGACCAGGAAGAGTTCCAAATCTTTGATAAACATGTCAAAGCAGTAAAGCCTGGACTTGTAATTATGCCAGTTTCACTCTTTACCCCGTTGTCGATGTAGGGGATTAATTTTCAGACAAAAATGTTCTGCAGCCAGGTCTTAAAATTCCGTTTAGGATGTGTGCCCAGTGGTATAAAGATGAAGGGAACACACATGTAGCTGGGCACACAGAGGAGCGAGCGGCTGAAGGCAGGACTCCATATCGCCAGTCAGCCATAAGAAACACCTGTTCGTTTGTTTGGCGAGCAAAGTCGAGGTTTTGTTTCTCGCTGTGCCAACCAGGGCCGCTGGCACTGGTTCTACTGCCCATCTGTATGGATGGGTGAAGTTAGACCATGGTCTTTGGAAAAAAATAAAGGGGGGAAAGAAGGAGGGAGGAGGGGGTGGGGGTGGGGGGAGTTGATACTTGATGGCATTTTGGTCACATGGGGTGAGTTGCTGTCATCCCTTAACACCCCCCCCCCCCCCCCCCCCACTGGACCCCTTTCCCTCCCCCTCCCGTGCCCACTCCCTGGTGCACAGGCAGAATGCAGTGTCAGGAGGGTGAGCACTGAGCGCCCATTGTGTGTGCTAACCAAAGCGGAATGCCCGGGTGACAAAAGGGGGAGGAGTGGGCTCAGGGCACACAAAGCCAGGGGGAGGAGAGGGGAGGAGGAGGGGAGAGAAGGAGAGGAGGTGGGGGGAGGAGGGGGAGGCGAGGGCAATCTGCTGGGGGCTAAATAGACCCACTCAGCCCCAAAACTCTGGGCACCCTAAAAATCTTCTCTCGCCTCCCCTCTTTGCCTTCTCACCCTCGCCAGACATCCCTCCTTCCCTCAGCTCTGGGGCTGTACAGTAACACCGGGAGCTGCTCGTATGTTCCCAGAAAGAGGAGAACCTAAGACAACAGAACCTTCAAATTATTAAGTGTTGGCTTTGGCGTTATGAGTCACGGCCTGGAGGTCCAAAACAGGGTGTATTTGCCAACCGTCGCCATGGTTTCCAGTCTGTCATCACTCAGGTTGCCCTAAAAGCCTCATGTATCACTGTCAGACATTTCCAGAACCCGACAGGGGAATCTTCACTACTCACCAGAAACTACAGCTGAACATTTCAGGAAGAACTATCCTCCAGATTACATGAAGTAAACTAATCTTCTCCCAGCTGATATCCAGTTTCCAGCTAACACACTTGTATGAATGAACCGGATCCCCACGTGACCTGTGACTTTGTGCCTGTGTTTGTGCCTAAGTGTGTGGATTCGGGTGGAGGGGGAGGCCACATGTGCATGTACTCACCTGCCTATTCCAGAAGCTCAGAGCAATCTCGTCTGTGTAGTATCGCACGTCAAATCCAACCTCTCGACTCCCACACAGGACCCGGGGCAACAGTGCGGCCACTTTGAAACACACAAGACAAACCCTGAATTAACTCTCTCTTAATACCACCATCTTCTCCAGATGCAAGTAGGAGCAGGTTCATTTTAAACAGACAGCTGCAGGACCGTGGTATTTTTTATTGGCAGTTTTAACTGTCAAAACTGTTCTCTGGCTGTTAAATCTGTCATTAAATTTCTGTGCGACACGTTTGATTTCTAGGAGGATCTACAGTGTTCCAGTGAATGACCAAACACTGAGCTAGATATTATTAGGATCACTAGAATCCAACTGGCTCTGATGTTTATGGACTTACAGTAATGAGAAACATAGGAAATTATACTACAATTTGAATTCTAGGATTCAGAATTTAACCTTAAAAGTCCAACCCACAGTATTTGAAGGAATGTTTTTGTATATGTTTTAAAATTCTTTATTTTATATCTGCTTGCATGGTCATTTTCTCAATTTCCCTCAATAACCCTTTTTTAAGTGTCTTAACTGGCAGCAGGAAAGAGAATAAAATGGCTGATTTTGGTCCAATTTGTTAACTGTTTTGTTTGGTATAACTTGGATTTTGTTCTCAAGTCAAATGTCTGCTATCACTCGCAGATCTTGGTTGATGTCACAAAGCCTCTGAGCTGATGCACCACCTGGGTGTGGATGCTACCAGTGCCAGAGAAGCCACAGGGTCACTTTGGAGAGACCTTTCATCCCTTGTGGTCTTTCGTCTTTCCCGAAATGATGACCAGGCAGATCAAAGGGGGGTGCTCTAAAGAAAACTCTTGATGCTGACACCCCCAACTCCCTGCCTCTCTGTCTCACCCACTCCCCCCCATGCACACTTAACATCTGAACTCCCTCCTTCTTTAATTCATGCAAACCTCAGCCTTTCCCGTCGTATTTACATACGCTGCTGCAGGGCAAAGGTAGCTTCCCGTTTTATCTGTGACGAGTTCATAGGAAGTAGCTTGCTGAGTTGTTTTGGTTTGTGTGTTGTTAGCAAAATGCAGAGGGTCAAAAACGAGCCTTTGGGCCAGGTTTAGGTCACGGAGTAAACCTGGCAAAGTTGATCTCAGTACCTTAGTGACTAACACAATGTATGAGTGTTTTGCTGGCTGGGCTGGTGTGGGTGTGTGTGTGCTCGCCTGCACGTGTGCTCATGCATGTATGCACATCAGCGCATGAGTGTCAGGTGAGTTTGAACTGTCTGCCGATGCAGTCAGAGCCTCTCCATCAGTGCTGACCCAGGCAGCCATCATTGTTCTCAAGCTGTAAATCACCCTGCTGCAATCAGGGCCCTGATCTAGGCTGATCTGAGCCCTCTCCACTCCAGATGATTCCCCTCCTGATTGGCCTAACTGGACTCCTGTCTGTGGTGGCAGATTAGCATGAATTGTTTTTCCTCTGTGGCATACAGATTGAGCCACGTTAGCATTCACACCTCCACACAGTGTCCCAGGGCTCCCTAGAGGCTCCAAAACGCAGAGGAAAACCAGACTTTCCTCGTAGCTTTGATAACTTTAAAAAGAGCAGAAGAAATACAGGCGGCGGGAAAAATAACAAATGCTTCTGAATGTAAAGTTAGACAGAATTTTTAAAAATACTTCTTTATACAAGTTGATTTAACTACGGTTGAGGGTTTGCACTGTTGTCCTTGTAAAGATGTGCAAACATGAATTGAAATGGATGGATTAATTGGAGGATATGATAAAGCTCTTTGAGACCCTGTCTTTAAAACTTCGACGTTATTCAACATTATTTCATGCAGCCGCAGACAATGAAAATATAATCAAAATTTTTACTTCAATCTATGAGCCATGAATTTCTAACAAAACACTTGGAACATTTTGTCCTCAGCCTGTCTGTGCTTTTGGTGTAATTTTTCCAAAGATCTATTTTCACTTGACAGAAATATTCCCCCCAGAAATGCTTATTGCCTGTATTTTTACTGCACCCCTCATTTTCCACATATTGACACATATGATATTGGTACACTCATGGTCAGACATTACATACCTGCAAGGGTTTATGTAGCTTTAACTCATGGGGTCTTTTGTTTCCCAGTGGGAGACCATTAGCCTGAGTAACTTGTCAGCAGCTATCTGGGGCTCACCAACGGCTAGAAAGGCCTGAACTGTTACCTCCCATGAAGAGAGACTTGTTATCTATCTATACCTATGTAGTTGTTTTGGAAATGACAGTGATATTATATGGTGCCACATGTGCGGCTGGAAGAAGGTTGTGATCATGCTGGAGACCTCATGTGTTCATGTGATCACAAAAGATAAATAGTGCTTTATAAAATACAAGTTCTCTTTGGAGCTGTTCAGAGGGCATTACTTTGACTCATTTTCATTTCCTGGATCCTGACCTGAGTCACCATCACAACCTAAACCTAAGCTTACCCTAAACTAAACAAAATCTTCACCCAAGAATTTAATGATTTGCATTTTATCCCCCAAAACAGAGGCAGGTCACGACAATGTGAGTGTGTAAACAGACTGATGTCCCCACAACATGAGCAAACCAAGCGTACACGCTTTCCAAGCATAGCCGGCGGAGTTATGTTGTCGTGGAGACGGTCATTGTGTTGGCCTCGTGGAATCCTGATGACATCACGGCTCTGTGAGTTCAGCGATCATGGGGATCACAAGCCTCCAGTGCGACTCCTTGCAGCGCAGTGAGAGAGATGGAATACAGAGCGACAGTCTGAGGGACACGGGAAAAGTTTTGAATTCTGCCACAGCCTCACCTAAAAATGTGCAGTCAAACTTCAGCACTATAAGCAATAATAACAACTCTGCTGTCAGACTGGTGGACCAGGCAGATTTGTGGACCTTGATAAGGGCCACATGCATGTATAATGGTTTAGACAGATGTAAGAGATGGTGTGATGGTGTCATATATGGTGTAGTGTTACTACTAGCACTTTATAGGGCATCAATATAAAACAGGACAATCAGGTTTCCTCTTACTTTACATTAGTCTGTTACTGTTTGGTGTCTCTTAATCATTTTTTTATATTCTCATTCTTTTTTTTTTGGCAACATATGCATTTAACATTGAGATTACCATAGAGAAATGACCAAAAAGTGGGGAAATAATTAAAGACCTGCAACATAATCACCAGCTGCATAAGAACTGGGGATGTTGCAGTTCATTGTCAGACCCTTAATCCCTCTGCCACTAGGTCACCTCCTGAAGATCTTCTAGACAATAACACTCGGCTTAAACAACAACAAAGAGACTTTACAACAAAGTAAGGACAAATTAAAAGAAAAACCTGAACCCTTGCCCCCTACGGTGATGGGATCCGGTCTGCTATGCTGTGGAGAGCATTTTACTGGCATTGTTTGGATTCATTTCTCTATTTAGAGAAAAGAATCACTGCAAATCCAAAGTTGGCCTGTGTGATCATCTTTATCCTATCATGAAGCATTTCTGTCCTTAACCAGATTGGTGTCTTCTAGGGCGATGATGCCCCCATCCTTAGGGCACGAGAGGTCACTGAATGATTTGATGAAAATTACGTCAATCATATGTTATGGGCTTCATAATTACTAAATCTCAACCCAGTTTAACACTTTTGGAAGATTTAGATCAATGTGTTTGACAGTGCAACTAGTTAATGTCTTTTGGAAGAATGGTGTTCATTCGTTCAGCAGAGCTCCAGAGACTATAGAATCAATGCCAAACTGTTCTGGTAGACAGACACCTTGCTGGTTGGTTTTGCTTTTAATTGGGACATGCCTATCATTTTAAAATTGACTGAAGTTAACTCCATCCTTACAAGTAAAACTATACCATGAACTATTGTGTTACTTTCTGTCAATCCACACTGTAAACAAGACTACTGAAAGTCTATGCCGATGCTAGCAACTCTGTCAGGCTAAACTTAAGTCACCTACTATATTCTCTGATCCTGTCTAGCATGTTAGCATGCTAACATTTGCTAGGAAGCACAAAAAATTAAGTGCAGCTGAGGCTAAGGAGATTTTCACGAGTTGCAAATAAAATGTATTGCACAGAACATATCTGATGGCAGTGCTAAATGAAAGGGACAAATTCAGTTTTAACCATGCTTTAGGGTAAACAATGTGTGTACAAAAGTAAGTGAAAAGCAGTGATGTAGTCATGCCTGGAGAAACTGTGATACTCTTAATTTATAGGGCTAGACCCAAATATCCCAATATTCAGTCTTGGTGGCGGTATCCAAATATTTATTTTGAGATCCGAATATTAATATTCCACCCCCCGCTCCCCCCCGTCGGATGATACAATATGAACCGAATATTCGGATATTCATCATTAATTGGGGCTGAATATCCGGAGCCAAGAAACTGCTATTCAGGCCAGCCCTATTCATTTATGCTCGAAACTGTTCTTTTAAAGCCACCTGCTCAGCAAAGGACACACGCTCTGGGTAATTCATTGATTTATTAAAGTCATTTTTAAGGTCCTGCCATTAAAAAGTGCTAACTGTGGTTGAAAGTCATAGTTGAACCTGTAGCTTTCGGCATCCTCTCCTGCTGAGGTAAGGGACAGAGTGTGCACAGGTGCTGGCCTATCAATAGCTGAGCTACTAGCTAATGGCACCAATGCAGCTTTGCAAAGTCACTTGTTATTCTGGAAAAAATGGTTTAAGTAGCTTTCTTCATCTTTTATCTAAATTTTAATTCATGAAATATTACATAGGCTTTTATTATGGTTTGGGGTCAAACAATAGTGCTGGTAATCCACAGGGATTTTTTTTTCACTAGTGCAGCATAGCCATGACTTGCCCAAACTTCACGTAGCCAACAATGGTACGCTGCCAATCAGCGGTATAGTCATGCTTTCCTAGGAAATATTTCTGACTCTCACTCTCAGTACTGAATGACACATCAGAGGGGATTTAGAAGTGAGTATCAGCAATGCTGACCAAAAAAGTAAGAGTGTGATCCAAACGCTGTACATCTGCGTATGCCCTGCTCTTCACCACTAATCACAATCCATCCAATATCTGTCAAGATATTCCATTTAAAGGAAAAAATGTAAGCCTGCTAGTAGTGAGATAGGAAAAGAAAGGATCGGTAAAGTCAGTAAGTCTTATGAGCATGGCTATTACGAACACGAAACAGGACTGAATATCTCTCTCATGGTAAGTCTTTTTAAACTCGCAGTGTCTGACCTTTGTTTTCCCAATCTGGCAATGAGACTAACAGTGTTTGATTTGTGCTGATGATGTCAGTCTCATGGTCGAGTGCTTTTATTTTTTTTAGACTGCCGCTGAGTTTCTTATCCATCAGGAGCATCGCGAACGTTTTTTTGGTCATTTGCTTGTTTTTTCTCCCATAGGCTCCCTACTCCTGCAGCCTACTCCATCTCTGCTGCTACAGCTGCCCCTCTCTTTAGCTCTGGCATCCCAGTCACTGCTGGCTGATGTAGAACATACTGGTTCTGGTGCACCAGTGTAGGAATGTCGCCACAGACACAGAAATACAGAGAGACTTGCCTGATTCTGATAGGCTTAATCAGCACTATGTGAGCTTGCTTGCCAAGGGATTGAATGTAACAGACGTTCATTTATATGTAAAATCTCACACTCGAGCTTTAACTGAGCTCTCAAGACGTTCACTATATAATCATTCAAGACATGGCACATCTTGTGCTGACTAAAAGTCTACGTGGCTTTCTTGTAAGTCACGGAACTCAGCTATAAAATACTACACACATAGTGAATATGAAATTGCAATATTCTGCACACTGGCAGTACTAAAAGCCGCTTGAACTCAGGTGTTCCTTAACTTAGCAATGATAGAGGGTGCTGAAGAAGAACATTTCACTGACTAAGTTATGAATCAGACAAACATCCTGTGGTGGAATTCTACAGGACGGAGGAGGGGAGGAAAGGAAATTGCCTCTGGTGTACATATCCTGATGTCTGATAATCACGCCTCATGTGTCTGAGCGAGACTCTCTTGACATGGGCGTAATGCTAATTACGGTGATTTACAACTCGTTCTTCTGGTTGCTAACCTGATATTGCATGCACTGTGTACTTTTTTCCGAGGGAAAGGCACGACATCAAAGTTCTTCCTGATGAGAAAGGCCTCACTTTGATTTGGCCCTTCTGTAAATTATTTGTCCACTTGGCTGGAGTAGTGTTGTGGTTTTTCTTGTGCGTTCACGTTAAAGTCGAATCTCAGGTTCGAGCGGGTACTCAAGTGTTTGCCCAATTCTCATGTGTGTTCACATATTCTGTATGTGTTTGCTTATTGTGTGTGTGTTTACCTTTGCAGGGTGGGGCTAAGGGTCCAAGGGGTAGACGGGTGAAGGGGAGGGTGGGTCATGGGGCTTGGGCTTCATCCTCTAGGAAGCTTGTGGTGTTCCAGAAACCCGAGCTCTGGCCTGTTAAGACAATGAGGGGAACATGTGAGTCTCTGGCACACGGTGGCTAAAGTTACCTACTGGCTTTGCCTCACTGTGAACTTTTGGCCCTGGGAGCAAAGCCTCCCCACCCTTATGACTCCTGCCCTGCTCCACCTGCCTCCCTGTTCTTGGCCCTCCCTGTGCTCGGCACCTCCCTCTTCCTGGCGTTCTCCCGTGCATCTTTCTAGAGTTGTTTTTGTCTGACAGGTTCGTATCCTTCACAGTGCAACACCTTTTTTTTTTCTTTTCGATTTGCTCGTACGGCTGCGTTCCTCGCCTGGATCTTTCACTGTGCTACGGGTCATCATGACTAATGATGTTTTGAGTAAATCGCTCATTGACAGAATCCCTCCACTTTTGCACGTTAGCATGTTTGCTGTCTGTCTCTCCAGACAAAAGGCTGGCTGGGCCCCCGTGATCAGATCTCCATCCATCTGCAGTCCACAGGTGAACTCCTTCCACCAGCCAGGCAAACCTGACTTTCAAGTCTCCCACCCACACCTATTGGACTGCTGTCCTCTCACCTGTGCAAATATGAAAGAGGGAGAGATGTAGAGAGCGAGGGTGGAGAAGAGTGCAATGGAAAGATATCCCGGCCTTTGGTTACTGGGTGGGGCACAGAAAAGAATACCGCACAGCTGAGCAAACCTCCATAGCCATAGGACTTCACCTGTACACTCTCCACTTTTCTTCTCTCTGTTTTCCCTCTTAATCCATTCTCTCTTTCTGTAACCGGCCCCACAGCGATAGTGGGCTGAGGCGCTCTTTTATAGCCACTGAATAGAGATTTCCTTTGAGGTTATCGAGTTGATACACTCTCCAACGTCACTTTTGTGCCGTGGTCACAATGTACAGTGATTTACTTACTGCCTAAGGGGACACATACTCTCTTTCGATGTGGTCCTGTGTAGGTGTAGGTATTATCTCGCTATTATTTGGGAAATCCTTTTATCTAACCATATCCGCAGTAGAGTTTTGACTTGATTGGAAATGTAACCTGTAATCTTGATTACACTAAACTAAACCAACTTGATGACTGAGGCGCCCAGCTGGTGACACGGATAGCAGCATGTTTAATACAGCAATATGAATGTCAGGAAGCTTTCATCAAAAATAACAGCTACACTGTGTGGACAATTGGAGGGGAGACTAACAGAAGGAGCACCACAAATAGGTTTTGAACACATTCCTGAAATGCTTGACTACTGAAATACAATGTATTCATCAACAGCGATGCGCCTGGCTGAAATGTCGAAGCAAAACAAAGATGCCCCACATGCCTGCTCGTTGCTCTTTAGTAAAAGACGTGCAGATACGAATCAAGACCAAAACACAGTAGAGAAAATCATAAAACTGCATCAAGTGGAAACAGTAGCCACCCAGGCAGATGAAAGCAACAAGTAGATGTGAACATAGATACATGGGAGCTCATATTTTGCGAGTGTGAGCGTAAATTAACTTGGAGTAATGTACTTTCTGCTGCCCCGCTGTCCATTAATGACTGTATTCCACTTACAGTATTAAGTTGACTCGACCTGTATTTGGTTTGACAGTGCCAGGAGCTTTTAGTGATGGTGAGGAATAAGTGAAGCATATCGCATGAAGGCAGGCAGACTCTCACACTTATTTGCTTTCTGCCTCTCTTCTCTCTCTCTACTCTGCAGGTTTGGGCCTGAAAGACGTGCCAGACCTGCTGCCAAAGCATCGGCCTCCACCTCACCCTGCAGACATGGCTGAACACACATGCATGCATACAGACAGTACAAGCAGGCACTCACACACCATGTAAGAAAACATAATGCTTATCTCTTACTCGTGTTTTCAGCCATTCTTTACTTCCTCATATTTCCATACAGCACCTTGCATATGTGCCCCAGACTGTATTCTGTGTGGACACACACACACATTCTCTTGCCGCCTCTACATTCTGTCTATCTCCGTCTCTGATGATGGACGTCACATACTCTCATGCCACGTGTCCGACTTAGACGCGATCGAGCCACATTCACACGGTTTCCCTTGACACAAACATAAACACGCATTGATTTGTCAGTTGACTCTCAGGCATGCCCTATTTTTAAAACTGTGAGCACACCTACACACATTCTCCCATGCTTGGGCACACCCACCGCAGCCCATGTCATGCAGTCGCTCCTCGCATCGGAGGACACCCCGCACGGTTGTGAAGGAGAGAAATTAGTCAGGTGAAGTAAATCTCGTCACCTGACACTAGTGGTCTCTCTTTAAAGTTGTTTTCACCGCCGCCCCCACACTTAATGGTACAGCACCTACTGATTATTGCACGCTCTGTGCTAGGCCGGTAATTGCACGGTACATACCTGTCCAGGGTGTAAGCCCATCAGCTGAACATGGGGCCCCTCTGTTGGCTGGCTCACCTCATTGTAGTAGCTGAGAGAGGGAGCCTCTTGTCTGTCATTCAGGATCACTCATTGTTAGCATGCATCCCCACTCTGCGAAGCATGTGAGGGTTAATTCATAGAAACGTGCTCGACTGTGTGCTTCCAATCAGCTGGTGTTTTTTAAGAGTTCGGTGACAGAAAACAACAATGTTTTCAAAAGCTTAAGATAACACATAGCATGAGAATCAGCCCTTCAAAAGTTAAGTCGTGATGGTTTTCAACAGTCATTTGGCATGTGAATCACAGTGCACCTCTTAATCCTGTGGTTATTTTCATGACAACTGAATGAGTCACACTCCGATGGTGACATGTGGTAATACATTATGTAGCTGGTAAATTGTAAAACCACTGGAACATGATATATATGTATTTTCTGTTTGGTTGGTTTTTTTTTTGGCGATAAGTTTCACTCACATCAATCTTTTCATTAGATTGTATCAGCGGCCTGTTTTGGCTCCTTTTGCTCAAGAAACTGATAGAAAAACCACCCACTATTACATTATATGTGCTTGCATAGTTGCTCAATATGCTGTCTGTGTATGGCAGCATTGATTTTCATGTAAACCTTTGACTGAAAAACTGTTAAATATCCTGGTAAGGTACTGAAGTTGCCTTAATGAGGATTTGTCAGGAAAGTACAGTCATTTGTCAATATTGTTTGTGAAACAGAGAAGACTGGATAAGAAAGTGACAGCAAATGAAGGCTCACAGAGAGATTAAGTTGTCTAAATTCAGAGTATTTACCAACTTGTTCTTGGGAGAAGCAAACTGGAATGAGGAGTGGCTGCAGAAGTTTGTCACATGAGCTCTTTCTGAAAACACTGAACTCAGCTTGTAACCGAATAAACACAGTACAGAATATTAATGCATCATATCAGTGATAGAAATGCAAGTTTAAATAGCTTGTTTTCAACTTACCTTATGTTGCACCCTGTTATTAGTTGCTTTATAATTTACTATTAATTGCATATTTTTGATATTTTAAATTCATGTTGAAGGACCATCACACAAATATAATATAATATAATATAATATAATGTAATGTAATGTAATGTAATGTAATGTAATGTAATATAATATAATATAATATAATATAATATAATATAATATAATATAATATAATATAATATAATATAATATAATATAATATAATATAATATAATATAATATAATATAATATAATATAATATAATCCTCATACAAAGTCCACTTTTATTTCTTTTATTTCTATCTAGTCAAATAATATAAGATTTGTTATCATCATACTCAATTTGTTTTTGAAAATAAGACGATTTTTAAAAAGTTGATTAAACTAAATTTGTCATTATTATTTATTGTCAAAAACAATAATATAAACAAATGAGGGTTTTATGGATAAGAGAACAGGGAGAAACGTGCTTGCAATTGGAGCCCTCAATTTCTATGCAGTTTACAGGATTAAAGACAAAGCTACACTGGAATTTCGAAACACACATAAATGCAGATGTAACACAATGACAGGTGGACTGCAGATTTGTCAGCTAATTCAGAAAGGTTAAAAAAAAGACATCCTCTCTGGGCTCATTTTTGGAGTGTGCTGGTGTTACCTGTGGATACTGGAGGTCACAGGATGAGGGCAAATAGCAAAAATAGCGCTGACTCACACATGAACTCAGGTCACTGTGTATGACAGGCATGATTCAAAGCAGCCTTTTTACATGCGAGACAAGTCCTCCGTCGACTGTGAGGTGTTGCCATGCTGGTTAGGAGTTGGTGGTTGTTGTTGTTATTGATAGCCACAGGCCTGTGGCTCTTTCTGGGTGACAGTAACGGGAGTTAAGACCGGTAAATCTTCATGAGACCTCCTTCCTCCCCTCTAATTCCTCATTACCTCACGGCAGGTTGTCTCGGGAGAGATTTAGGAAGCCTGCAGGGCTGCTTCAGAAGAGAAGCGTGTACTACTGAGTGTGTGTTAACCTACGTGGTGAGTGTGAGACCACAGGGGAGGACTGTGGCTTTGGGTTAGGTGTATGACCACCGACCACAAGCACGTAACTCTGTATGGGGCCTCCATCCTTGGTTGTGTGTGGTTTCATGCTCCAGGTGGACAGATGCAGTGCTCTGACTAACCTTTTTCAACAGCTGTAATCTAAAATTGGAAGATAAAATCCTGACTAATTGGTCTTCTCTGCTCCTCTCGGTCGGTCATGTCACAGCACAGTGTTTCAGGGCAAGTGTCACATCTTATTTACTCTGTTAATTCTGCCTAAATGTTTACGGACTAATGAAAGGACTCCGGGTTTTCTCATCCTTTCAGTCTACATTAGTGTAACCGAACACCCAGCCCCCACCCAACCATCTATTTAACTACCTGGCTGTCTGTGTCTTAACCTGTGTCTTTAAACAAACCTATAAAATCACTGTTGGTTCCCAACACTGTTTAAACAAGAACTTTTTCTGAGTTGGAGCCTGCAGGGGAGCCTGTGTCATCTGTTTACTAGCTCCCACTAGTGGTAAAACAGCAGTACTGTCGAACCAAACCAAAGAGGTGAACAGATTGTGTTTAGATTGTAAAGCATTTAATGTTGAATAAGAGAGATGTCCTGTTTTACAGGTATTAATTCAAGTTAGATACATGCAATTTACTTTGTATCAACAACATAAACCGGAGGTACCGGTTTTATTTCTACAAAGGAATTAATAAGACAAGCCTAATACACATTTACTATTTTATTTCAGCTTACACACCATTCCTTATCATGTATCATGCAATAAGAATACGCTGACAAGTGGGTGTAATGACTTTTTCCTTTCTTCGCATGGCTATCCTCTTTGTGAATGCATGTTGTTGTGGGGTTGAAGTGAATCATTCAGCAGTTTGTGTGATCCCCTCTACGGCATTGTGTCTCCTGCCACAGTGTTTACTGATAATTGAGTAATTACCTGTAAAAGATAGCACTCCTGTGGTTCTGTTCAGCAGTAATCTTCCCATCTTCAGATCAGGTTTTAGCTTGGGAAGAAGCTAAAATACAACCGTTTTGTACTTCTCTCTATGTAAACATGTGTGTGTGTGTGTGAGTTACATACTGTGTATATGCATAACCGCTCTTACACTCCCACTAAACTGGCCTCAGTATGTGAAATCTCAGGAAACAAGGAAGTGTTTAAAGAATCATTTGCCAACTCTGACAAGATGATGGTGGGCCATTTGAAAATGCACAAAATCACAGGACAATAATTTGACATTCCTTTGTGAGTTTCACAATCCCACAGTGAATGGAAAGTTGTAACAGGCACTTTGTGCGTACACTAGTGGCCTCACCCACAATGGCATTTGAAAGACAAACAGCAGTGCGTGCTGCTGGCCAGAGCTTCACAGCAGCGAAAGTGTTCATTCTTTTTGACTTACGGCAGCCAAAGTTCAGCGTAATGCCCATGTCATTACAGTGTAAAGAAACCTTTGTAAGTCAGCCCTGTCACCGTCCTGCTTTTCTTAGGCTACTGGCTTTGTTTTAAAGTTTTTGAAGTGGCTCATCTTCTTTCTTTCTTTCTTCCTTTTGGTCTTTCTCTTCATATTAAAGAATAGGTTCTTATATTGTCACGGCTACCTGAAAAAAAATAGTCTGGCACCAATATGAACGGTGGAACAGATTTTCAATCATCATCCTGTTAAAAGTGGCCTTTTTAAAAAAATCCCCTACTAATGTGCCTTCAATAGGGACAAAATGTGGGTCACAGTTCAATGCAAAAATATATTCTGTCTGGCGTCAGTCAAATTAAGTGAGTATGTTTCTGAGTTCCAGTCTCTTTAAAATTAAATTCCTTCTTTGAATCCAGTTTTTATCTACTTAAATATTAAATATTTCACAAAACAAACTGGAACTTTGAAAGAAAACTATTTAACTCAGACAGCCCAGGCCTCATAACAGCTTTAGATAAACTTTTCAATACACGTCTCTCTGGAATGCAGACTGTAGTTTTTGTCCTAAATCACAGTGGAAGCACATTAGGAAAGGATTTTTTCATCCTCAGTACAATCGGGAGGAATGATTACAGCAACCTATAACTGTTTCAGTGTCTATATAGACACCTAGCTGTTGTTTTGCTTAAAAAATTACGAACCCGTCTTTAAACAAAACAGCTGCTCATCATCCTCCCTCCTCACCTCTGGCATGGGAGTGCAGCACAATGGGAATCCTCACATATCCTGGTGTTGCCATACACTGACGCGGCCTAATTTCTTTTCCTCTTTCTTCATTTTTTTGTACAAAAAACGACCAGCTCCAAACTGGGCCTCTAACCAGAAACGGAGCGGCACAGGCTGGAATATTCAGTTACGGATACATTTCCATTTGATTGTCCTAAAAGGGGACGAGAAGAAGTAAGCGATATGACTTCAGGGGATCATATTAATGTGACACACACACACACAATAATCCCACAGGACTTCCTTCCCATTCCCACTAGAAACCACACCCAGGAGGACAGGTAACACGAGAACACCTTTCACAGGGTCAGATTGGAAGAGGTGGGAAATAAGGCAAGGTTACTCTCTGATTATTTTTTCACCACTTCATAGTTTGTTCCTTCTTCACTTCTTTCTCTTTCACTTTAAAACCATCCCTACTCTCTCACTAGCACAGTATCTGATCCATTTTAATGCCGGTACTGACTGATAATTTAAAGTGGCTCATGCATGCCATCTACCCAGACTGATCGGCCAGTCACTTTTTTTCTTCTTCTTCCTCTCCACCGTTTGCTGGAGGGTTGGTGCTCTCAAAGAGACAGTAATATGCCCTGATGTAATGTGTGTGATAGGGATCTTTTGTGGGTGCGTTATAAATTGTACCATAATGTGAGTGTGCAGGGAGCTGGGTTGTGGAGGTGGGTGGAGGTGGAGGGGTGAGCCAAGAGGAGGGGTGGGTGGATCAAGCAGTGTCACTGGAATCCACAGTGTTGTGAGAGCCCCATACCTTTCAGCTTCATTAAACCAATTTCACGCCGAGGTGAGCTAAGAGAGGAAGCTCCGAATCTCAGCAGCAGCAACAATGGTGCATTGAAGGGATGAGGCGAAAGTAAATTAGGTACCACTTCACAGACGGCAAATTAAAATCTGAAAGTTGGATAGGAAAAGTTGAGGGTAGATGATTATGTCTTTATTGTGCCCTCTCTCCTCAATCTAGAAAAACCCTCCCTTCCTTTTAGCAACCACCTTTGCCCCCCCTACACACACATCCCACAGCCCAATCCTCTAAGAAAAAATAATGATCTATTTCTTGTCTGGTAATTGGTTTCTAAGATGCTCCCACTCAAAGACCCGATCTCAAATACCAAGCTGCTTATGACCCTCCTTTCAGCCACTTAATTTGCTTGAGCTTATCAGTAAGATTTCATATCCAGGAAAATCATATAAATTAAACATTAATGTAGGGCTTATTTCTGCGCTATCATTGACCTCCAACAGCCATTGAGCTACTTTATCAGGCTTAGGACTCTGTGTTTGTCAGTCAAACCAATGTGAAAACTTCAACTCAGACTTGTGCCTAACACTTTAGAGGTATTCGCTAAAATATCATTGGATAAGTGTTATTACACAAGGTAAGGTATTCTTTGTCTTTACACTTATTCTATCAATCAACTAGTAATATAGTAATAGTAATTTTATTGATAATATTTAGATAATGCAACAGAAGAAAAGAGTATTATTACTGCAAACCTCAGACCTACGGGGTCTTGATGATTGTACTGTGAACATAAAGTGGTTATATTACAATTACACACAAAGGAAATTGAAAAAAAAAAAAAAAAGATGATGAAAAAAGTCTTTTTGTACTCTGATGTTCCAGATCACCTCATGTTTTTCTTATTTAAGTAGACGCTGATAAACCTCATGGTGAAAATTTCCATTTCCATTTCCATGCTAGAATTTGAGATTTCAGTAAAGTAAAA
This sequence comes from Amphiprion ocellaris, assembly GCF_022539595.1. Classification (NCBI taxonomy): domain Eukaryota; kingdom Metazoa; phylum Chordata; class Actinopteri; family Pomacentridae; genus Amphiprion; species Amphiprion ocellaris. The sequence continues at coordinate 14,990,740 of NC_072778.1, read as the reverse complement.
CACTAATCTCCAAAACCTTCTTAAGTATCACAGGTAAAAAAAAATACTGTAAATGTACAGTGTTTTATGCTACATATATGTATATATAGTACTCCCTGAACAGATAAGAAAATTTTGAATGTTTTATCTGATAAAGTTGAAGCTTATTCTAACTGCTTTATATACAGTTTGATGTATAACAATGCATCTTTTTTAGGATGACAAAATCTTAATCTGCAAAGTAACTGGCAATTCCATATAAAAATGTGTACTGGAGTAAGAAATGCAACATTGAACATGAAATTTTCTGGTGTGAAGCAGCACTGAATTTGTGTAAATAAGTTCAGTATCGGCGTTAATGTGCTTTAAACCAGATAATCTTCACAGCGATTGCTTTTTATTGACTTTTAGTGTAAAACCTAATCTTTGTCTTACAGTAGCAACCACTGGATACTTTCAGTACAGAGGTTAGAAATAAAAAATTGAAAGAGAATTCATCGAACAGTGTTTGTTTTCAAATGGGACACTGGGAGGTGTGCATGTGCAATTTTAATGTATTTGTGTTAATGTAGACGCCCGATTGGAGGGAGCTTATAAGCGTGTACGCCAGCCTTGGTGGGCGCTAAAACGAGCTCTCTTAGTGGCTGGTGGGGTCACTCTGGGAGCCATGGGGGCCCCACACAATGCCCTGGCAGCAGTGTGGCTTTTACTAGGCCTCGCGCTGCTGGCTTTACGAGAGCCAGACAGACGGATCTCCTTCACGCCATAAAGCCATCAACAAGGGAACAAAGAGGGCAGGTGCTGAGGGCTGTATTGAGAGCTCACCTGCACCCAGCGGGAGAACATACTGTGTCCAGCCAAGCCAAGAGCCTCTCCACATTCACATCCCCACTCACCAGGCACTAACGGGCTCGCATCGGGTCCGCCGAAGAGAGATTATTTCTCTTTACGGAAAAAAGCGAATCGTCAGTTGATGGTGTAGATGATCAAAGTGCATGTACTGTATATGCTGTGGTAAATGATTTTGTTCAATGAATGTCAGCTTCTGTAAGAACCGAACAGGCCAGAACAGGTTGCTGCTAAACTCTGTAATTATCAACGTTTGACAGGTAGTGAGAGTGAAGGCTTTGGGTGCCGGCCAGTTAGGATTGCTTTCCAGAATTTTTTCATGGGATAATTTTAGAGCAGGATGTGACACATCAGGTGTTTGTGTGTGCAAAGCATTAGTGGGGATTTACATAATGAGACGGTGAAAATACATGGGAAAAGATCCGGGTAAGATTTAAGAGGGCCATGCAGGGAATCAGGCAGACAGAGACCCCAAAAAAGAGGCATATGGTAAACCTTAGCAACAGCCCAAACCCCAGCCACAGGTAGGCATGGCATCAGGCAGGCAGGCCGACAGTCAGCGGGGGAAGACTATGAGCTGCCGCCCCGGTTGAGGTGACAGATGTGTGGTGAATCTTTAACTCTGCTAGTTCCCCACTGTCACAGCATCTGTCCCTGCTCTCCGCAAGGTTGGCTCAGCCCCCTCCTGTGTGAAAAAGCCGACTAAAAAGAGAGCTATCACTGGACTTATTGATTAGCCCTGGCTGGCTACATTTAATGACCTCTGGGAGTCATTATTGAAAAGTCTTTGTCTTTGTGATTAGTTCACACTTTCTCCTACCATATGGGAATCCTCCTGTTGCAACCTCAAGGGTGAAATTCATAATGTGTCTCAGCAGAACAAAAGTGCACTTGTTGACTAATTGGAAATAAATCTGAAGATATTTGATTTTTGTTTACATATCTAATCCTCTTTCTAAAAAATGAGGTCACACTGGGGGACATGCTCAACAACAACAGCATAAGTATGAAGCTGGCGTATGGTCTCAACTGAAACAGCAACCCCTTTCATTGTCTCCATTTAAATCCTACTATAGAAAAACATATCACTGACAGTATAAATGATACATCCCACTTTATTCTCATTTACGCATTCTGTCTAATCTCCTCAGACGGCCCAAATGGCAGGGACAGTGTCCCTCTCTCTTTCCCCACTCAGCCATGGCACTGGCAAGAGATGGTTTATTTTAATTGAAAATTAGCAAAACAAAACAAGGGCAAGAGGATCCCTGAATGGGGCCCCTTTCTCCGGGAGCTCCTGTGCCGTTGAATAATGCATATGGGAGAAAGTAAACAGCAGCCGCGGGCCTTGCTGGGGGAACAATGGGCCGCACACAGCCCAACCAGGGCGCCTGATTTTATTACTGGCCTGTCAATCCCCCCAGCCTGGGAACTGTGGGACCTAGGCCAGGCAGCAGCTGCTGACCGCTCCACACTGACCCAACACTCCCAACAACCTGCAGGATAAAACTCTCACACCGCTGCATACCTCCACTGACTGCACTGCCCACTCCTAATCTGTCCATTCACACACTCAACATGGGGGAACTGAATCAATTTCCTGTTTGCTCGGATGATCCATTCAGTCCCGTTTTTCTGAACTGATCGAAAGTTTACTTCGAGGATACAACGTTGGGAGAGGTGATAATGCCAATTTGCTTGAAGATAAGATGAAAATTTAACCGAGCTGTGAAATTTCATTTGCAGCTCAGTGAGCATTAAGACAGAATTTTTCCTGCACAAAATATATACGGTTTAATTTGTTGGGTTTCAGATCAACTCTATCCCATCTCCGAACCACTGCTCTGGGGTCACTGTGGCCACTTGTAAACTTTTTCCTTCCACTAGAACATTCTTTGTGTGTGTGTTCCCTCTCTGGGCATTGAGATTCTGGTCTTGCTTCTGGCTTCAGCCAAGTCCCGGTTGCCATGCCGACTGGCAACTGGTCTCCCAGGATGAGTAATGATGTGATGTGGCTGTGCTCTAAAGTCCCAACAAAGACCTTATTACCGCTGCAGCACCTCATAACACACTATTGTTGTCAAGTGCTCCTGATATTAACCTGCCTGCACCGGGGCTTCCTCCCTTCACACAGGAGATATGTGTGTGTGTGTGTGTGTGTGAGAGAGTATGTGTGTGTGAGTCTAATCGTGTAAGCATTTTGAGGGCGAGTGCTGATGAAAGTTGGCCAAAAAGAGCCATACTCAGAATTTTACTCTGACTGAAGTTGATAAATTTTATCCCACTACAATGAGAGTCATCATTTTAGTTTTGCCAGTTTATTCGTCACTGCATTTAATTTAGGCTTAAAGTAACACCTTTTCCCCGTCGGAAGCTTTAATAATCATCACTGCAAAAGTGTTTTGTGTTTATATGTCCTCAGGAAAAATAAGAGTATTAATGTTTCCAAAAAATAAATTCAGGATCCCCTGTACCTCAGAAAACAGCATCCGTGGGCCTGTGAACAGTCCACAGGGACCCCATCCAAGTGTGAACTGCCATAAAAGAGGAGTGTGTGTGTGTGTGTGTGTGTGCGTGTGTTGCAGTTGTGGGGCTGTGGGCTATATAGGCAGGGTGATGCCACAGGATGTTTGAGTGTTTGACTTGGTTTAACAACATCCTCTGACAGAGACACCACAGGCTGCAGATGAGGTGGGAGATAAAAAGCAACTGTGATCCAGGCCTTCACCCCGACCATTGTCACTGCTTATCTCTAATGCAGGGCTATCTGCTAATAATGAGGAGGAGAGAGGAGGAGATAGAGGGAGGTGTTGCCACTGATAAAAGAACAAAGGCTTAATTTTTTGTTAATTAAAGTGTGATTTGTGGCTGTAACATCCCAGTAATGTGTACAGGAATTATTTGCATGCTGTGAAGTTCATATATTTTGAAATAAAATGACAAACTTTCATGAAATGGTGGCATGGTCGTGTACATGCAAACACACACTGTCATCACATTCACGATCGCCCAAAGTTTGTTATTTGATGTCTTCATGGCTGGATTTCAGAATGGAGCCGTCTTTGTTTCAGCCTGATGAAGCGTACACTCAGGTGTGTCACACAGGATGTCTTGTCCTCTCCAGTTTCCTTGACTTCGCCCAACAAGGGGTCCACTGAGGAGGTTATCGGCACAAAATCACCACTCCAGCTCTAGAGTCCACCAGAAGTAAGGTGCGCGGGGGAGGGGCTTCTGGGCTGCATACATCACTGTCGCCGTGGGAAACCGCATCCATCAAATAAAGTCAAGCATTTACCTGCATGGCTCAGGTGACACTGGAGGAGGGGCCGGAGGACTGGGAGACCGAGGGATGGTAGGTGGCCCAGGGGTGAGAGAGTAACCCCGACCCTGTGAGGTGGGTTGGGTTGGACGGAGAGGGGCAACTGTGATGAGCTGGGGGCAGCAGCGCTTTCTGTCCTGGAGGGACACAGGGAGACTGGGGGAATTCTGCCTCCTGACAGGGCCAGCTGTCCCTGGGGAGACAGAACCTCTACCTTCCTCCTCATCTTCCTACAACTAGACTGGGAGATACATTCTGCACAAGAAAAGTAAAGTTGTTTTCAAATACCTTGTTCACAGTTCTTTTTTTGTTTACATTATCTGCAGTTATGTTTACTTACTATATATATATATATATATATATATATATATATATATATATATATATATATATATATATATATATATATATATATATATATATATATAAAAAAAATAAATGAATGTCATCTACAAAGTGAGCAGGGTGTGACACTGGCTCCACTATTATAACTGGATATGATGTCATATTTCATAGAAAAACTTATTTCGAAATTCCTAAGGACGTAATTAAAAATAAATCACCACCCACACATTTATTAGGAAATCTGTTATAGATACTGTAGAAGAATTAATTACACTCCAAAGCCATTAAAAGTAGACTTCATTTTAATTACAATCATTCTTTAATGCGATCACTTTGAAAATTTATCATATTTCTCATACTCTAATGAAGCTAACTTCCGATCGCAAATACTGCGATTCGTTTGACGTATGACATATGACTAATTCAGTCTCCCCCTGGATAAATCACTCCTCTGACAGTGCAAAACAGAACCGAAGACACCTCGGTTGATAAGAGGGATATTTAGTTACACCTGGTGATATGTAGATAAGATTAAATTTGAGACAGAGGGATGAGGGGACAGAGGAAGGGCGGGGGTTGAAGGGATAAAGGATTCCTCACTGGTGCATGAAGAACAACATCTGAGGTGGTTTGGGGCAGGGGGCCGAGGGGCTGCAGGAAGACCTGGTCTGAACACAGACTGCAGGTAGATATGAGGCTTGGAGATGGGTGTTAGGAGGTGAGGAAGAGCTAATCCTTGGATCTGGTCTGAGACAGACTCCAGGTCGGGGATGGCGGCTGCTCAGAGCAGGACAGAGTGGATGGCCGAGGGGTCGAAGGGTCGTGTTTACCTGCAGCAGGTATTTCCTTTGGGAACTGATAAGACTTAGGGAGGGGAAGTGCTCTGTTCCAGGTGAGTGCAGAGGGGCCCGCAAAATGACACCATACACAATCCTTACCTAACCCCCCTTCTATAACTCCACTTCAGGCTCCGCCCCTACAGACACACAAACAGGCCACCTTTATGCTTCATGCACTGACCTGCTTTTTTACACGGTTGCTACAGAACACATACTGTTCATATAAAATCTCAAGCCATATGTATTTGGACTTCCTCTTACAACTGATTGCAACTGATGGCTCCATTTGATCTCATCACAAACTGATTATATTTTAAACTTTTGTTGAAACTGCCTTCATCTTTACCGATCATACTGTTTCCAGATTTGTTAAGAGACTGAGTATAACTTTGGCAAAACTCCTTGAAGGTGTGTCACTGGAGCTGGCAGCTGTGATGCTGCTAAGGTGTCACCTTGTTTGTTTTCCTTTCTTCCTCTTCCTCACCGGGTTCAGCTCTGAGTCCCTGCCCCCGGGTGCTGAGAGGAGTCAGTGAGCTAGAACATGTTAACAAGCACAACCTCAACCACTGTATTGAAAGACACACATGCTCGCTGTACGAGTGGGCCAACGGAGTGGGGCGGAAACAGCTCAGGGCTGGTTTGTAATCATATATTTTTGAAGAAAATTCAAAGTTTAAATGTCTCTTTTTGAGACTTGAACATGCCAGTCAAGTTGTTGTAGACTGTGATCTCCTCGTGAAGGATTTTAAAATATGTGTATGTTTCCGAAGGTGTCTGTAAAAGCATACATATACACTTATCTTCAGTATGTCTTCATTATTATGTGCTGAAAACATTCATAGTCGTGTCTTCTACAAGAGCTTAAACAGCTATAGAGCAAAGCAGGTGCTTTGGTGGTGATGTGAATCTTGACACCTGTCTTCATGTATGTGTGTGTTCCTCTGTGTTATAGAATATCCTCGTTGTGTGTCTTCAAGAGTTGGCATAGTTGTTATCAGCAGAGGAGGTGAGAGTGGTGTGTGAGGTAGGTGTGTAGTGCTACACTCCTTCTCCGTCCTCCTCCTCTCCACCTCCTCACGCCCTCTCCTCTCCTCTTCCATATCTGCAGAAAGCCTCATTAGTACCAAGGAGCTGCTGAGGTAGCACACGGCTGCCATTGTGGCCAATCCAAACATCAGGTCCTCTCCATCCGAGCCCCCCACTTCAGAACCCCCAACCAAATCCCATTTTCAGGCTCTGCAGCTGCCCTGCTCTGCCAGAGCACTTAGCTGTGTCATTCTATCCGGCTCTTCAGGCCTCTGAGGAAACAGGCCTGTTTTGTGCTTGGCAGTCTCTGATATGACTCCAGAAATGGAAATGAAGCCATGGATCTTCATTAGGAGAGGCAGGTGTCCGCAGAGATTCAGCCCAGGTGAAGGAGCAGGGAGGGGGTTTGCTCGCGAGGGTGAAGATGGGTGAGGAGGGGGAATCGGATTGGTAGGGGTTTCAATCCTTAAAACCCAGTCACTTGCTCACACACACGCACACGCACAGACACACGCACACACACATACACACTTCTTCGCCATCACCCCCACACAAACCCCCCCAACCCCACGCCTCCACCCCAGCACTTAATTGCCCATGTAATGAGCTGCAGTGAATGGGATTACTTGTGTGGAGGCACTTGAGGACCCTGTGCATCGGGGGCACCTCCTGCAGGCTCTCATCTCCAGGGAATACATTTAGGATGATGTTTTCTATGAAGCGCAGGGCCAAAAACCTCAGCACTCCTCTCTGCATCTGGTCTAGTTGCATTAGGCCCTCCACAGCTTCTCTCACCCTCCTCCACCCCCCCTTCCTCCTCTACCCTCTCACCCCCCCTCGGGGCCTTTTGTTTCCTTAATTATTCATTACAGAGAGGTGGCCGTTGCTTTGAAACCTGTGGAGGTGGATGAGGCTTGGAGCTGACCCACGAAGCACCGGAGCATCCTGGAGCCTGAGACGTGTTTTTGTGACAGGACACCTGTTATTTCTCCATCCTCTATCAACTTTATCCCCTCTCCTCCGACCACACACTAACAAATCAGAGAGGAAAATAACCCACAAACCTTTATCAGCGTTGAAAGTCCTTTTTATTCTATATTTGCAAAGGTGTTTTGCTCTCACTAAGTAGAGATTCATTTTAAAATTTAATTCATTAATGCAATCTATGGAGCCATGGAGATAAGCGTAGCTATTTGATGGACGTCATGCTCAGACGGCCTCAGCTTTGGAGGTTGTGCAAATGTTATTTTGTCAGTTGCATAAAGCAAAACAGACTGTACCTCCCTGTTAATGTGTGTGTAAAGGGTGAAGACGTGCTCTCCATGGTGCCCAGGGCCGCTTCTCTTCTCACGCTGTTTTTGGTAAAATATTAGCCCCCGCAGCCCTGTGCAGGGCGGCTGACAAATAGAGGGCTGTTGTCCCCCTTCTCTCACAGGGCTGAGGGTTAATGATCCCAGTTTTGGGGGTTAAAGCTTGCCAGTAGGCCTTTCTCCTGCACCCCAACAGATGTTGCTAGGACTTTAATGTGGTTATCAAATCGGAGTGCCCTCTAAGCCCCAGGAGCTCATTGTGTGCCGGTGCATTCCAGGGCCTCGCCTTGGTGACAAGGCATCCTGGGGGCCAAGCTGGGCTCCCGCTGAGCCTTCCAGCAGCCCCTCAGAGCTGACAGCTTGGGCAGCCCCTCTCCCCATACCACCTCCACCTCCACCAGGCCCTCTCTGTTTCTACCCCTGATCCTGTCCCCTCAGTGTCATAAAGTCATCCTTCGTCTCCCCTCTATCCCACAGTGGCCCTCTCAGCCACGCTGCTCTCACAAATAGGCCCCACTCACTCTCCCACTCTCACTAGCCCACTCACATTCTTGGTTGCACACATTCATCTAGCTTAGACACACATATGCCCACCCTGGTGGCAAACAAAGAATCTTAGTAATGATTAAATGTATTTTAATGGATATGCAGAGCTGGAGAAAAACAAAATTATCCCAAAGCATGTGGATGCGCTGATTACTTTATAAATACATTAGTAGTCTTTCCAAACTTATTCTGTGCAGCCAGACATTGCTAAAATTCAAATAATTTAAATTTAAATTCAAAGTCTCATTTTGAGATGCTCCAAAGATAACAAAAAATGTCATGCTGACTTTTGGGAAATGTGTAAGCAATGATGCACAAAGCATCTAGACTATTTCTATTCGATAGAAAGCTGCAGCCCTAAAAAACATGGCGTCTATTGAATATTTTCAAAAGATTGGAAAAAACTCATTGAAACTAAAAATGATTATCATAAGTTGTGGAATAAGCTTATGTTTCCAACTCAAATCAAAAAATGGGGAAACTGTATTTAATGAAAAAGAGACAAGAAGACTTGTATGTACTGTAGGTTACATGTCCTTTTCTGGTAACGTATTTATCAAAGAGGTTCCAGATTGCAGCTGTGTTAGGACAATATGTAGGAACAGTGCAGGTCTAAATTTACACCTCATGCCTGTGATCCAGTTGGCACCTAAAGATTTCTTTTGCTATCATTCTGCATAATGCAAACATTTATACAATGTTCTATATCTACAAAGCGCACATACTGCGGTAAACAGTAAGCGACAGCTCATTTGAAATTGTAAACAGGTTGAGTGTTTGTAGGTGTCACAAATACATCCCAAATGAATAGGTCGTGGTCTTGGAGGCGATACTGGAGCCCTGGGGTCAACCTGGGCTTTCTCTGCTCATTTCTGCTTGTACAGTATCAATGGCAGCAGCTGTGAGATTGTTTGTACACAGATGCAGGGGTGCTTGATGATAATTGCCTCGCAGCTGCACTCCGGGGCTGGAACTGGGTGGTTTTTTTTCCCCCTTGGTGGCTCATATTGTGTGTGAAGCGTTAAGAGCTGGAATGTGGGAAACAGTGGTAATTAAAGTATTCTGTAATTCAATTAAGGACTCTTCCCCCCACGGTTCCCCTGAGCTTGAACTGCTATCCTACACCTATCCCTCCTGCTAGAAGAGATCAGAATATTTGAAAACCTCTGGCCTCTACATCTGCACTCACCTGGCCCAGGGCCCTTTAATGTTTAACTAATGTCAGGATTGGTTGCATTTAGAAAGAGGGATTTTTTTAGGTGAGAAATTGAAGGTAGGATGGTATATGAGGTGGAGTAAAGACAGTGAAGTGGAATAAATGGGAATTGGTGTTCCATGGAGGGATGTGAACCAGGTTACCACTAAGAGGTGAGACACTCATTACAGCCATGACTCATTTTTCATAGGCTGTTATCAACTCACTGTGCGCAGAAGATGGATGGATGACAATTACGCTGATGAAAACCTCACATACCCTTTCTGGCAAGAATAGAGCACTCAACAAAATCATTGTACTATTATTTCTGAGTTGCTTTGACAAAACAGCAGCGATTTATAAGACCTGTAAAAAAGTTTTCTAAATATTTGTAAATGTACTATTACATATTACATATAATGTACAATACCATTTTTTTTTACTGCAATTAAATTCATTCCTTTTGTTCTAATGTTCCCAACAACTGGTGCAGGCTGGTTGCTGGGCGATGTATCTGAGTACTTGGAACAATGACAGGCAACAATCAAGGTGCTCAATTAACTGTATAACGATTAAGACATCAATTACCAATTTGATTGATGAGGCCAAATGATCCGATTCATTTTCTTCATCCAGCGTAAAAACTGGGAGCAGCAATATAAGAAAATTTGTTGATTAATGGTTTTGGGTGTGCAGGAAGCCCTTTGCCATAATGATATGTGCAATTTAATACGATAGAAAAATCTGAGTAAACACTTTAAAAATATTAAATATCCTTGATAGATTTAAATACATAAGAACCACATATTTAAGTATAATTGGTAGTTATTTTGCAAAAATATACAGTTAACAAGTAGCTTTAAGTGTCTGTCTTTTATTTTCTTTATGCTTTCTCTCAATTAATGCTTTTTTATTACATAAGAGAGGTTAATGTATCAGATGAATGCATTTCTTTTCTCTTTTTCTCTGTTGCTATTGATGCTGATGATGTTCCTCTGCCCTTTTAACAATGGCCAAAACAATGTTTGAAGAGCGCCTTGAGACCAGCTTGGACTAAGGCTTTAGTTTTTATTCTGTTCATGTTGTCAATGTGTAGAGGGATAATTGAGGCGATCTTTGACTATGGGATCTATTTATACAGGGCATAATTCCCTCTGTATTCAGGCATTATCATGGTGTCAGAACAAGCACAATGGCACAATAAGGTCAATATAATGAAACTCCAAAACAATATGGTGTCATTTGTACAATAAAATGTGAGCCACTCTCGGGTTGTTTAGTCTAGTAACAGTGGTTAGGTTGTATTGAACTCGCTGAAAAATTATCATAATTGTAACATATTGCCAAATAAAAATGCATTCTGTGGTAATATCTGGCTGAGGATTACAACTAAAGTTATAGAGGTATTATGTCTTAAAAAATTTAAAAAATAAGTCTTTGACTTTTAGTTTAAATATAGGAAAATAGTGTGTTGTGAATTTTTGCATTTCTTTTTAGGTTTCTTAAAGGTTTTTACATTTTTTGGTAAGATTTTTTTCAGTTTCTTTTGAAATTTTAATATTACATATGATAATTTTCATCATTAGTCATGTCAGTTGTAATAATAGAAGCAGTATTGTTGCATTGTTGTCATGCAAATAGAATAACAATTATATTACTACTATTAAACACTACAAACTAATATTATTTATGACACTATGACTTTGTTTCTGTTTTTTTTTCCTTCTTCTCGGTTTTCCGTTACACTAAACGGCATCTGGAGCCAAAATTACATCAGTTATCCACTTTTTCACATTAGCAATTTGACAAATACTCCTTTTATAACAACCCCATATCATTCTGCTTGACTTTCCCTTGGGTCTGAATTCAGTTATTGATTGCCTGTTCAGTTTCACTTGGGAAAGGTTGATAAAAGGAGGTTTTCACTTTCTCAATTCGATGTGACAGCTCCCTAACAAGAATAATGGAAAGCGCCCATTCACAGGCAAATCAAGCTAATCCAGCGTGCCCCTCCACTCTCAATGGAGAAGTCACAGTCTTTCCCGGCCCATTCCATCACAAGCCTCTCTCTTCAGAAACCTTCAAAGTTCACCCAACTCCTCCAAAAGACAACATTGCTCTTTGTATGCCCCTCTCACTCACCATCAAATGGATAAATAGGTCGATAAATGTATACAAAGTCAGGCAGGAAACAAAACCCAAGCATATAATTGGTTTGTTTTATGTGTAATCTGATTTCACTGATTCCCACTCCTTCTTTCAGTTTGTTGTCAGTTGCTGATAAATAGATATCATCACCATGATGGCCCACATTAACAAAGCAGATTTTACAGTCACATAATAAATAAGGCATTGGTGATACATATTTGTAGCAGTAATATTTTACTACTACACAAACACAAAAGTTGTACAGTCCCCCCTTCCTCTCTTTTTTCTTTTCTGGAATGACCTGCTGCTTTCCTTCTGAACCCGAGGTGACAAAGCAAAGTTTCAGTTGCGTCTGTTTGGAGTCTTGATGATATTTATGGATGCTTTGTGTAGATACCTGCTTGCATGCATATTTTTTACACCTATATGTTAGGTGAAAAAGGTACAGGCACAAAACAGATGCAACTGAAACCATGTATGAGGTACTTTGGAGTCTCTCTGTTGCAGCAGGAACAGTGACAGTTGCAGAATAGCATCTGAGGTGTTCACAGCAGCTCATTAATCAGATCTATTGATGACAAGAAGCGCATCTGAGAAAAGGTGGAAATAAACGCAGCGTAATTGTTTCAGCGCTTATATTTACATTTTTAAAGAATGCTTCTGTTTTGGGTCAAGAGATTCCAGAGGTCTCATTCGTGTTCGACTGAAGAATGACTTTGTAAGACTTTGGTTAGGCCATTAAAGTGCCACAGGTTCACTGCCATTCTGCTTTTAGATGAGAGAAAAGGGAGATTAACATGATTTTGCTTTATCCACCACATGCAAGCCTCAAAACCATAAAACACAACCCAAAGGCATCCCCGTCCTGCACTGAATGTGCACTTGTTACTGCTCTCAATTCGGCTTTCAGCCCCCTCTAAAGAGACAAGGCCCAATCACAATATTGTCAAGGCTCTGTTGGTTTTCTGGTTCAAATCCTTGTTCACGCTGTTTGCTGAGTACTCATCTGCTGTGACAGCCTTCAGACAAACAGTGAGTCCTGAAAGAGGTCTCCCACAACCAGATCTTTCCTGCTGGGCAGCGGCTGAAACGCTCCTTTCTCTCTCCATCAAGTGGAACCCAGGCTATTGAGTTGGCCCCTGGGATCCCTCCATTGAGGTGGGCTATGGGCCAGTGCTTCGCCCCTCCTTGCCCCGGGCCACCCTCATTCTCCCAGGACACCTGTACCCCTAAACCCCATCGTGGGAACCTCGGCGCTGCCTCTGCCACCTGAGCTGCTCGCTGTGCCAGCTGGGCACATCTGACAACACCATTGGGAGTCAAAGCATACAGAGACCAAAGATAGTCACAGCGTGCCAACTTGATTGAGCTCTTAGAACTTTTTTACTGGCTGAACCGTTGTTCTTATTGAAGCCGGTAAGATTAAGGAATCTCTGCACAAGTTATGAATCAAACTCGTGTCAGTTTGTGATCTATTGCGACCATTTAAGATTTGCATATCTGAAAAATACACTCACAAAAACACATTTCCAGCCTCGGATCACAGTCGCCCCTGCTTACACACAACCTCCCTCATGCACCCTACCCTCTAAATCTCCATGGCACACTGCAAAAAATGGCATCAATTAATCAACATTCATGAACCGTTTACTTGAGCTCTCCTTTGTGTGCTGCAGGGCCTAATCCAGACAGAGACCAGGCTGTTCTGCAGCAGTGCAGACTGCGTCACTCCACCCTTTGTGGGAGAACCCATCAACTGGTGTTTCAGGGAAATGTCTCCCCCCACTGAGACCCTAACCTTCCCCCTCTCTCACCCTCTTCCTCTTGTGCCCCCTCAGTACTCAGGGCAGGAAGCTCTATCTCTTAGAGGAGGCCATCCATCTATCTTGCCTCTTCCAATCCAATTCACAGCCGCTCGACATGTATGAAGACATCTGTCCATATTTGATCAGATATTCCATTTTGCTGCAAATGATCTCACCCTCCATCCCCACCCATGAAGGAGGCAGCTATTTAAATGTGCTGATACTTTCCTGCATAATAACCTGCCAATTCTTTGCCTTGCAGAAGAAGCAAGTTTAATTGGGCTGTGCATTTAGAGCTCTTCTACAATTACACAATTACAGCGGAGATGCATTTCTGCACGTTGCGATGTTTGCCCCAATTTACTGCACTTTTCATACAGTTTAACTCTGGTTCTCTTTTCAGGGGATGCAAATTTGGCTCATTTGGCTTCAAATGAAGCATAATTGCTCATATTGAAATCCACACCTTTCTACAAGAGGTTCCTGCCAGTTAGTTCTCATTAAACCTAAGGAGAACAAAAATTCTCAATTCCATTTCAGCACACATGCCATCTGTATCATCTTGTGTTAAAAGCAAGGAAATTGGAGACAAAATGGATGCTGAGTGCATGGAAGGAAAACTTAAAAATCAGTTTGTTCAAGTTAGTCGGTGCAGAATAAACCTTTTCCCTACTGTGATGCCTGTTTTCTAAATTTCTCACAAGTAGCACGAATTAGAAATTTAGCAGGAATGTTTTAGTGAAAAAAACAACAACAAAAAAAACAACAACTATGGGACATGGCTGATTGAAATTAAAGCTATTTTCATTGTTTTCAAATACAGAATGTGTTTGCTGTGTGCAAGCTGAAAAAGCATTCAATTAAGTGCAGTCTAATTAGTTCGAATGGCATGTACGGCTGGCCTCTCCACATTCAAAAAACAGAATGGTGTGTCAGCCTTGACATGTGATCACCATCAAACTGTTTTCCACTTCTTCCTCTTCCTTTATATCACTGTCTTGAAAGTTATAGAAAAAAAACTCTTTCTCTAAAAGGCCCTCTGGTTCTGAAGTGGTGGCCTGAGCCCACTCCAAACAATGCCTTACAAGATACTGTTTAAATTCATATCCGCTCTTCCTTTCTTGCAGAGGGACAACACAACAAACCACTGACCCAGTGATACACAATTAGAAGTGATGCGGCAGTTAAGGCTACAAGCAACTTTGTTTAACAGTCTGTCTTTGACCCTCCACCACTGAATAAATATAATGCCTCCAATGAGAGTAAGACACTGAGGTGGAGTGAAAAGGGAGCTGGGGAAGATTTTAAGCCACAGATAAGTAGTTAAAGACCTTTATAGAGTATAACACCATTATCCCTGCTGAATAAAAATAGGATTTAGTGTTTTTTCCACTTAATTTAAATCAAAAGAGTCCCCACCTTACATATTGCACTGGTAATGTAATGGAGAGAGACCCACAAAAAAGGCTTTGTGGCTCTGACACCTCCTATAGTGGGACTGTGTTGTCCTGTGAGCAAAAGGGAGAGAAAGGTTTTTCTTCCCTGCATTGCTATCTGCTAACACATTCTAATTGATGCTACTGCATTCCTCCACTGGATGCATTCAGTGAATAACGAGCCTTGGACTGAATACCCATGAATTGGTCCCCACCAAGCAAAGCAGTAAAGCCTTTGGCCCCCCATCTCTCAGCCTCCCCACACCGCCACCATCGCAACCACCACCAAGCCCCAACCTCCCCTCCAAACCTTCCCCAAAGCTCTACTCTAGCTTTACCGCCCATTAAAGCACAACCATTGTGCAGAGATGCAGTCCACAAAAGCTGTCAATCTCTCTGGGTCCTCCAAAGCTTGGACTCACACAGACTGGAGTGACAGACCTCCCTCCCGCCTCCCCCATCCCACCCCTGTTCCCCCTAAAATCCTCTCCCTGAAAACTTCTCAGCTAACTATCCCCCCACTACCCTCTCTCTCTCTCTCTCTCTCTCCCTCTCTCTCTCTTGCTCTCTCTCTCCCTCTCTCTCGCTCTCTCCAGCCTCAGCGCACAAAGCATCAATCTGTCTTCAGCCCCAGCACCCTTGGCCCTTTGTCCCATCTGCAGGTGCCTCTGAAAGCACCCACGGTCGCCCCAGCCTCTGCGCACGCCACGCCTAGTCCAGGGACAGGAACTGCTGACAAAGACCCAGTGTGGGAATGAGGGATGTGTGGAGGGAGGGAAGGGGGTGTCGAAGGGGGGCTGCTCCAAGACAGATGGCTAGGGAAGTCTCCCGACTCCTCCACAGGGGCTGTCAGTTTAAATTCACAACTACGACTGAGACACACAGGGGCAGAACCACTGCAGGAATGCCCACAAAATTCAGCAGCTACTGTACACTTTACCAGGACCAGAACTCTGAAAATCAGATAGAGTAGCATCATATATGTATGTACGTATACATACATATATATATATACATATATATATATATGTATGTACATATATATATACATAAATATATATATATGTATGTACATATATATATATACATATATATGTATATATATATATATATATATATATATATATATATATATATATATATATATATATATAATTTTTATATATATATATATATATAAATAAATATATATAGGGAGAGAGAGAGAGAGAGAGAGAGACTATTCAGAAAAACTTGCCTAGGTTTAATAGGTTTAAATAAACACCTTGGATGTTATCTTCAATAAATGTTACATTTATCTGACATAAATGATTGGTTCCATTAAATTTGTCAATGTAGAAAACAGTCACAAATAAACAAATTTAAATTTTATTCTCATTTATTTCACTGTGAAATAAAAACAATTATTATTATTATTTTTAGCACACAGCTGACTGGACTGGAATATATTTGGACATACAGTAAATCTATATATTTACAATTATTTAGCCATTGTTTCATGAGCATTTATGAGTCTTTTTAATGTATATTTTATGCAGCATCTTGTGTTGTTCTTATGTCATGCTTCCACTTGAGCATTTTAATGCTAAAATCTTGCCAAAAACAACCTTTGAAAACCTCCACAGTTGCTTTGATATGTTGATGTGTAATATTCCTCTGTGGTTTCTATGCCTTTAAAACACACTTAAAATTTCATAGTTTAGTCCTCAACAACAACAACGACAAAAAAAACCCTAAGAAGTCTTCAGCAACTAATATTAACTTAAATATAACTTGGGATAAACTGTAGTCAGATATGCACCCTCTGTGTTTTCCTTGGTGCAACAAGTTTGTGGCTTCCCATTGATGTTACAGGGCTGCCACCATGTGGACCTGCGAGGATTTACAGCAAACAGTCAACTATCTGCTGATGTGCATGCAGAATGAAAGGAACTAACCGAGTAGCAGAAAGTAACACCACCCACTGTCATTTGTGTGAACAATGATTGTAATTGTAACTGCAGAAGCACTGAAGTTATTTTTTTTTGACATTGTGTTGGAACCAGCCAGACAGTAATGCAACACTGCAGACTCTTCAAGTTAAATCTTTCTGTAGTTTATAGATAAGTTGCAAATTCACAGGTATGAAGTCAGTCATTCTGGCCAAGGAGACAGTTTCACTGAACACCTGGGACACGCTGTGACTCTTTTGGAAAGGAGGATACAGCACAGAGGATTGTTGGCTGTCCTCTCCCCTCCCTCATGGACGTTTACTCCTCCCGGTGCCTCAGCAGAGCTCAGAACATCATCAAGGACAGTTCACATCTCAGCTTTTTGATCCATTGCCCTCTGGAAGGTGCTACAGATGCATTAAAGCGAGGACAAACAGACTTAAAAACAGCTTCTTTCTGAGAGCCATCACCACCCTGAACTCTCACTTCTCATGTCTCACACCCAGCCAACAATACAATGTGAAATGTTGCAATATACACCACTGCCTCAACACTCTGTTATTTATACTGTATATTTGTAAATAGACTGTTTTGCACTATCTTTAAGATTACTTTGCACCGAAAAGGAGAAGCTCTCCAATCTCATTATACATTGTATAATGACAATAAAGCATATTCTATTCTACTCAACTCAGTGAGATACAATTACTAGAATATTTTAGACCAAGGAATCTGGTTGAAATTGGAAATCCCTTGCTAACATTGGACACAGCAGCTGACAAACCAACTACACCCCACACATTGTTTCCCCTGCAAGGTAACAGATAATGATACCAAAGACGATCATGTGATGAAATCAAAAGCTCCAGAACACGTGTTAGAATAGTGACATTGACTATTTCATTCATGAGACAATGGGTCTGCATTTTATATGTTATATTCTGTTAAAACTGTAGATTCCTGAAAATGAACTTGTCCTAACTGAAATCAAATTCTCTGACATACAGAGCAGCCCAGTCTGTGCTTTGACTCTTTTGGAAATGAGGATACAGGTATTGTCATGGGTCAACAAATAGTAAAATGAATCGTTTCTTCATTTAGCCACATGGTGGAGATAGAACCCAGCTTACAGTGTGCCTGTTCATTGGCAGTGGTGTGATGTGACAGATACTTCCTCTTATGCAATCATCAGATTATTTTGGGGGCCTTCTGTTGGCTTGTGATTGCCTTTAATGATATTTATATTATTAGAAAATGTTCATCCTTGATCTAAAATAGATAATAGCACCAGGAAATGACTTTTTTTTTTTGTTTGTTTTACATTTTGACAGTAAGTCAAGACAGCAAATCAGTTTGGTATACAAGACTTGTAAGAAATCTGCAGATTTTTTAGCGTAAAACTTCATATTAAGAAGAGATTACACAAATGATACAGTGATCAATATTCACAACGTGTAAGGCAGCACATCTCCTATTACATGATATGTGACCTGATTTAAGCTGTGATCGCTAACATTAGTGTGATCAGAAATATTGATTGCCTTGGGTTCTTTTGAAGAGAGGGAGTTGGAGGTCAAGTCAGTTACCATGAAAGGGTCAAAAGGTTAAAGCCACATATATAGTTATGGTAAAAAAGAAGCTTTTCCACTTTTTATTTAAACTTACTTGGAGCAGGCTCAACAGCAGTATCTGGATATACAGTTACAGCATTTATACCCCAGCAAAATGCCATACATTTAAATGCATTTGTAGATATTTGTTCAACAAAGAGATGCAAACATTTAAACAGGTACTCAGCCAGTGTTGTTGTCAGTGGTGACGGGTGCAGCAGTAGTAGGATAATTTTAAGTCGGCCCTGCTCCGATGCTGTTTGCTCTTCATCACAGCTATGGTAATGTAAGTACAGTGATAATTAAGCAGGCCGTTTCCTGATTTGCTGTCTCTGAGTGGTGCATTAAATACTAACTAATACTCGACACTAATACTCCAAGGCCTGTATTACAAACAGGGTGGCAAGTTTTTAACTTGGAGGATGAACAGGATTATGAAGCATTAAGTGGAAAGAGTCCCTAAAAGTCACCTTTAGAACCAGTTAGTCATTGCCACTGAACCACATTCGAGCTGTTCACTACTTGACTAAAACAGGCATAATCCTATAAATAACATTTGAGGGAATATCGACTACGTTTTTCTACAAAGGGAGTCTTGATTTTAGTTTTCCTACTTATATTCTTTTAATACCAGCTGGCTTTACTTTGAAGTTTGGAAACAGTTTGTGCATTATCATTATGAGCTCTATCCGTTTTAGTTTCTTGCTGGATGTAAAATGCAAACCACATAGACGATGTGATCATCTGCTGACAGTTTGTGGTTCAAAACACTAACTCACTCGCACGCACGCACACACACACACACACACACACACACACACACACAGCTCATAGCGAGCTACTGTCCTTGATAGCATGACTAATATCTGATGAGCATGGTTTCAATTCACTTCCTCTTTTTCTGCACTTGTCTCAGTTTTCAACATGACCACGTTATTTAAACTGAGGGAGTCACCAAAGCAAAATGCAAACCTGGTGCCACATGCAAATAGTTGCTAAGGTCATTCATACTACAACACACAAAACATACAAATAAGCTTGCAAAAACCACAGGAGAATCATGTTTCCATTTTCCCCTATAACCCTAAACATCTTGCTTGAACATTCTTTTCACATTTCACATTGCATGTAGGGCTTTTTGAGGTTAAAGGTTCAGACATAATCCTTTTATGGAAGGCTTTCGTAAGAGAAGCTTAAATCCAAATTACATAATTCATGACTGACAATAACAGACTTTAGAACTCCCATGTAGTTTATCAGAATGTACCAGAAAATTAGTGTTTTCCTACATGTGATCCAACATTCCTACAGTAGCAGATGCCTTTTGAACCTGATTTTTCATCCAAATTATAAGAATGCATGAATCTTTATTCCTTACTGAGTATATAGTTTGATGACACATAATATTTAAGTATTGAGAAATTGTTCATAAGGATGTAGTTCTTTTGGTTTCCTTGTTTCACAGGATTCCAGCTTAGTCTGCACTTCAAAACATGCCACGATAGCACTTTTTTGTCATTATGTATGTATATTATACCTGATGACACTATAGATGTGTTTTAAATAATTCCAATATAATAACTCAAAATTTCCAGTCCTTCCAAACTTGTACCCCTCACATATCAAGCTAGAGGCAAGAAGTGAAATCTAAACATTGACTTTTAATGAGAAAGTTAAGAGGTTGTAGATCATTGGATTTGATCATATTTCAAAACTGCCTAATTTTCCTTCCCCATGCTTTTCAATCATCTTGTCAGGGATTGTTACAAAACCAACAAGGTTACACTACATTACTTTTTTTCTATTTCAGCATTTCTACCAACATACACATGGGCTGGCTTGAAGCTCTGTTGGACCAAATAACACAGTGAGTAGGAAAACAGTTAAAGCTGCATCAGGTAAGTTGTTTCCAGATCCAGTATTACAAACACAAAAGCTGATGGGGCATTTGGAGGAGATTATGAATCAGGCTAAGGTCTCAAAACGTATTTATGTGTACTTCAACAAAATCTTTTACCATTTCTAATAGTTTATGCATTTTTTGTACTGGGCCTGGGTTTATTGTTGTGCTGTTTCATGTTGCTTTTTCTATAAAATTCTCTGCAAAGTCCACTTTTAGAATACTGAGCTCCAGAACTGAAAAGTTATTGGCAATATGTGACGTTGTGGGAAAATGGACCCACTAATTTCATAGAAATCATTTCTCAGCGGCTGCATGTGATATTTACGGTAGACTGATTTTGTTGCTTGTGGTAAGTTTTTAATGAAGTCAAGTTAAGTCAAGTCACTATTGTTTTGCATTGCACATTGAAAACAACAGTAGCTGCACCAAAGCAATCAGTAGAGACTGGCACTGCAAATTTACCAAACAGGTTTCTGTTTTAAAACACAACAAAAATCATTGGAGCGGAAGAAATTCCTTTTACTGGAGAGAGACCTCAGACAGAACCAGTCTCAGGGAGGGCAGCCATCTGGATCAACCGGTTGGAGTGAGAGTGAAGTGGTGACAGAAAAGGGATACAGACAACAAACAAGAGAAAATAAACACTGTGCAGATCGGTGAAACCGGTAGCTGCAGATCAGACCCATGCAGCTCTGAAGCTACAAATACCTGCAGAGAGGACACACAGTAGAAGAGAGAGAAGGTGCAATGGTAACAACATGCATGCAATAACATGGTAATACATTTGTGTAAATACATGGAGAAGATGACAAGGAGCAATAAAGATAAAGAAAGATAAAGAAAAGATAAAGAGAGCCATACAAAAAGTGTCACAAAGGTGAAGCATATCGGTTGGATTAAAAAGCAGTGGAACTATATTGGCAAAAGGATGAAAGAGAAAACTGAGTGATATCAGGCAGCGGCTCAATACTTAACAGCAGGACAAAAAAAGGAAAATTAGAGTGGACATGACTAGGACACCTGTCTTATATGTTTTTATAAAGACTTGTTTGATGTATATTTTTTAAAATAACAGCTGCATCTTATGGATGTGCTGAGATACATGTCAGAGACAGATCCTGATCAATTACAGACCACAATCTAACCACAAAGAAACGACATAAAGTCATGATTACTCACAGAAGTAAGAGTCGGAGGTCACTGCAGAACAGGTGAGTTAGAGAGAGAGATGCACTTCCTGTTGAAATGCAACAAAAACAGTAATATAGAAGAGGACTACTTGTAACAGTTGGGCTTGTTAAATCTGAAGTTCAGGGAACTAGATGACCATTAAAAGACTGTAAGGAGAGGGACACCCAGCTACATTATGTGACTGTATGACACATGAGGGACACATAATTAAAACATCACTGAACATGACAAGCCATGACAAGAGAGAGTTTATTTACTCCCTTTAATTTATGCCTTTTTTCATTTTTAAGGCATGTTTTTCTCATGTATTGTTATTGCACACCTTTATGGAACACCCACTTTGCATATCTCTACCTTTACTATACGAGCATGTGACAAATAAAATCTCTTGAATCTTTTTATCCACCACTTTTGAGATGATCACTACTTGACTGAAAACTGGAACAATCCTATAAATAACCTTTGAGGATATATTGACTGAGCTTTCCTATAGAGGGAATCTTGATTACAGTTTTCCTGCTCATGTACGTTTAATGCCAGCTGGCTTTACTTTGTAACTCGAAAACATTTTGTGCATCTATTCATTTTGCCACTAGTTTCCACTGAATATAAAACCCAAACCACTTAGATGTGGTCATGCCATTCCACTAAGCTGTTGCAGCTTAGTGTTTAAAAAGACTAACCCACCCAGACATACACACAACTCAATGTGAGCTACTGTCCTTGAGAGGATGAACAATATCTAAGCATTACATATATATATATATATATATATATATATATATATATATATATATATATATATATATATATATATATATATATATATAAAAAATAAAATTACACGATTGTCAATGAGTCATTTTGCCTCAATTTACTCAATGTCCCTCATCTGTCCATCTTCAGTCTGATTTATTTATTTTTTTAAAGTGGTGAATATTATGTTAATCATGTGTAAAATCGGAGGTCGCAGGAAACATTATTTTTAAAGTTAAAAATTCTTAAAGAGGATTGGGGTTCTGTCCATTTTTTGTGTCCTTTTCTTCCAGCGATCTGTGGAGCAATGTTTAAAGTGCCATAACTTGAGGCATTATGAAGCTAGAGTCCTGAAATTTTAGAGGCTTGTTGATACGTACACATGGTCTTCAGTGGTACAATTACGAGGTTTTACGATTGGTGGAATATCGGACATTTTTTATTTGCACCATCATATAATTGGACAGAAACATGCACAGAAACAAAAATCTGACAAATATGAGATGGTCAGACGAGAATAGATAGATAGATAGATAGATAGATAGATAGATAGCTAGCTAGATAGATAGATAGATAGATAGATAGATAGATAGATAGATAGATAGATAGATAGATAGAGATGCTGGTCAAAGGAGCCTAAGATGCTGGTATTTGCAGAAATGTGCAAAAATTTTTGATATTTACAATAAGGTGCAAGTCAGTGGTATTTACAATAAGTAAGTGTTATGAGAATACACAATTCAATAAAATAAAGTATTATAAAGTACACAGTGCAATATGAAAACTAGAACTAAAGTGTACATAGGAGGGGTGTGGTGCATGGGTCCTGGTGGTTCAGGGTAATTGCTTATTGCACAGTTGAACTGAGTCACAGGAATGTAGCAGCCAACAGATCAGGTCATGAGCCACTGCTACTGACCAAGGTGTTATAGTGCGTGATGGTTGTGGGGACAAAGGATCTCCTGAATCTGAATCATCTAAAACATATTTTCCCGAGTGAAAAAAAATCATCTGCAACGTGCATCCAGAGAATAAAAGTAAACGAGGTTCCTCCTCAGTGCTCAGTGATGATTTGAGTGCAGTCTCTCTGTCGTGCTCCTCTGTGAACATGCAGGGAAACAGGATTGTGTGTTGCCAGTTGGGACAACATTACCCAGAGTACAATGCGCGCGAAAGCCGCCGCACCTTCGCCGGGTGGAGCTTGTGAACGTGGGAACGTTTGTGGGCTGCTGCTGCTGCTGCTTGTTAGAGTGAAAATTGTTTGACAGGGAGGTGAGGCGACCTGTGCACAGGGGCTGACAGAAGTTAGTTTTCGCCGTGTCGGTGGGCAGTTTTCAGGTCAGCGGGGGAGTAGAGCTGAGAACGACAAATGATTTGTGTGAGTCTAAGCAACAGGGCACAGAGCGAAATGTCAGGGACTGTTAGAGCCTTGAGCAACGGGAAGCGCGACTAGTACACCGCAACGCGGAAAATATTTAGGGGAGAGAGAATGCGAATGGTGCGAAGAGACCGAAATCAAACAAAATGGAAACGATGTAGCGTCGCTGCGGCATTTCATATAGCTAGAACTAACGTTAGAGTAGAGAATAGATAGCTAAGGAGCTAGCTCGTTAACTAACATACATGTAAAGTTATTCCCCGGAGAAGCTGAAGCAGAGCCCGGAGGCGTCTGTTGAATCAGAGGAGTTCATCAGTGTTGAAAAATCAAAGAAGACATAAGAAGATGCTGCGGAGAAGGCTGAACCGCTTGGTATGTGTGCCTGGCATCAACACCACACACACACACACACACACACACACACACACACACACACACACACACACACACACACACACACACACACACACTGTTAGCTTATGACATCCAGCTGCTCCTGCTAGCGCTCTAACGGCTGTGACTCTGCCCTGAAAGAATCCACCGTGTGGCTGGCAGACCCGTTAACTAACCCCCTCCTCCGTGGCATCCTCGCTGTAAATGCGTTGAGAAACTACCCAGTTTACGGCAAACTTGTTACTTCACACTGACAGACTACACCAAACAGCTGTTGGCTCACTTCTGGTCTCTGGGTAGTCAGACACTTAGCTAACTGCTAGGTAAGTTCATACCAGCCAGGAAGTCACGACAGTTCCATGTTGATGTTAGCTAAACTGCACTTTCAGCTCACACGTGGGAACTCACCTCAGAGTAGACACATTGTGCCATCTCTGCAGTCTATGTGGGGAAAAAAGGCTCCATTAAGAGGACACCTACCTGTTCTCAGAGATGTATGCTGCTGCTTTTCTCTGGGGCCTCAGATGCTAAAAATATACACTCAATTATAAGCCATAACGACATCCATCAACCGACATGTTTCCCTGTGTGGCTTTGATGGTTTGCCTCAGTTGAAACAGCTAGTCGAACTATTGATTGATTTGACAAACGATTTTTTTCAGCTACTTAACACAAGTGTTTAAAAGTTATGTAATGGAGTGCTGCTTCTTAAAGCAAGCTTACTCATTAAGCATGTTTTAAAACAACCCAGTTGACTGAAGTCATGTACATGTTGTCAAACAGGCAACAGCAGAGTTGCGTACAGAAAAGCAACACAGAAAACGGTAAAATTTGCAGAATCAATAGATGTAAAATGCTGAACAACTTGCAAGATGTTTTCCTAAAGGAAAATAAATATAAAATATTAAAATAGGAGCACCACCAAGAGCAACGAAAAGGTTTTGAAAACAAATGGGCCTTGAGATTATTCTTACATATGTCAGTGGAGGAGGAATGTTTGATTGGGGGAGGAAGGCTAATCCAAAGTTTATGAGCTGCCATTGCAAAGACACAATCTCCTTTACCAACCAACTTGGATTGTGGAACATTTTTTCTGGATCTAAGAGGACTTGACGTAGAATCGCAGCAGAGAAGTTCTAAACTATATTAGCTGCCAACCCCATGCATGGCTTAGTAAACAAATATAGAAACCTTAAAGAAAATTCTGTGTTTAAGAGGGAGTCAGTGCAGAGATGTAAGATTTAATGCTCACTTTTTTTTAGGTATTTTTAAATCCATTTAAATAGAATGTCTCTGTATTCTGGACCATTGCTCCTAAAAGACATTTGAAGAAGAAAAATCAGCAGATGAATCAATATTGATAATAGTTATTATTCGTTCCTACCTGGCATGCATAATACTTCTGCTAAAGTACTTTTTGTGTTTATCCACCAAACTGGTTAAGTGTCAGAAGTTGGAATTTTGCCATCATGGATTGCTTTGACATCATATTTCACATTTGGTCAATTTAATGCTTACCCTTTTAAAGTGCATCCATTGGTTTCATTGCCCTTCTCATGCGTTAATCATGAGTGAGCTGGTGGAAAGTGGAGTAACCATCTGCAAGGCCAGGTTTATAAATGCTAAACCGCCTTTACTGCCTCTTTATCACCCCTTATGCACCAGTAACCTGTTGTCACCGGTGAGCTGAATCCCCCACACGCTATGTGAGCAGTATAGATACCGACAGTGAATAAGGAGAAGCAATATAATAATTATAGTGCCTGACCCTCCCCCTGGCCTCTCTCTAAGTGTTGCCAGGTCAGCTGATTTCCCTGCTTCTGGAGAGGATTGCTGCTGTAATTTCTCTTCAGTGTGAGCTGTAAATAATATTTTGTGCAGAGCAGCCAGCCACACTGTCATTGATGCACACAGTGCCGTTATCACAGGCTCTGGCTCTCTGCCTCCTGATTCACACCACCCTCCCCTTGCCCACGGGAGGTACACGTGCATCATGAGGAGGGAGAAAGATGGAGAGCGGGAGAGAGTGACTGCTCATACCAAAAGGCAGAGTGGAAGCCTCATGTGTCTCACTTGACTCTCCCACTATGATGCACTGTGCCACTAAACCCTTTGGAAAATCATTAAAGATGGCTGTGGGAGCGAGTGGGATAGGGCTTTTCATCGGGGGAAGCTCCAGAGGTTGTAATGCTCTTGACAGGAATGCAAAATCACACAGTTGCCTTTGATGTTCGTTCAAGCCCTTGAAGGCAGCAGTGTGATCTGTGAGAGGTGGAGCCTGGCGGAAATGTGATAGTATTCATTGTGGGAGCCCCTGCCTTGAGTGTGAGGAGAACAGCACAGGCACATGAAAACGCCATCGCCCAGGCAGCACCTCGCTATCTTTTTTTTTTTTTTTTTTTTTTTTGCACCATGGTAACTCGTAGATCTCCTCCTACTCACTAGCTCAGTTAAAATCACACGTGAAGTTTCTGCTTTTATATTTGGACTCTGTTATAATGCGTTTGCAAATACTCTGTGTGCTCAGGGTTGAATACATGCAGGCTTCTGTAAAGTAACCCAGCCTTGTTTACACATGTTTGAGGATGTAAACTCTGCAGGTGCTTTTACTCTGTGCATAAAGCCAGGAAGTGGCCACATGGACATAAACAGAATTGCTTTGTGTTCAGATTCTACAATAAACAAACTTTGTGCAAAAATAATTTGTCATTTAATTGATTAGTTAAGCAACAAGTATTCTGGAAATCAGTTAATCGTTTAAATCCATTTTTTAGAGAAGAATGCCAAACATTCTCTTGTTCCAGCCTTTCAGTTGTGAAGATTTGCAGACTTTTAGAGTTAATGTTAGCAAACTGAATGTCTTTGCAATTTTATTCTGATATTTTACGTACAAAATGATTAAGCAAGAAAATATTTGCTGAGATTAAGTGATGATGAAAACAAACTTTAGCTGCTGGTGTCGAGATTTTGTGGGTTTTCGATGTGGCTTAGATTCTTATTCGAAAGCAGCTCAAGGGATACCATGTGACATTCATGGAATTTCTCTCTCTCTCTCCTGCAAATTCAGTTGTGTTTCAGGACTTGCATAATGAAGCCACAACTCCGTCTCTCCTCTGTCTTTTCCATCCTGCTGCAGGCTGATACAGTGAGGCCTGCCGGCTTCAGCTCTGTCTCTACTTGACTGTGACCCATGCACTAGTAAACAGGCCCTTACCTGGCAGGAGATGTTGTTATGTGTGAGGGGGTTTGAAGGATTGCATGTCAAATGCGTTTGGAAAGCCTCAGGGCTCTGCAAACCTGTTTCTCAGGTCAGCCAAGAGCACCCACAGGTCTCGGATGTAAACACAAACCTCTATGCAGTGACCAACAGGAGTAGGATCAGGCAGTATTGACATGCACACAAGCAACACATCTACATAATTGAGTAATTTTGTACAAACATGTTTCGCCGACGCAAAGACACTAGCTTAAATATATTCCCACTCTTCCCCGTGGAAGTTAATATTTTGTTCAGTAATAAAAGATGGTGTTTTTGACCTGCTGTCGTACATTTAGTCACAACAACCTGCAAGCAGTGGGTTAATTAGTCTTATGAATATGCAGCATTCTAAGCATTTAGTAATTAATAAAAGAACTATCTTATTTCAAACACGCCTCATACTTTTTTCATTACTGTACTTTGCTGCATCACCTATCCTGCTTCAGAATGCTTCAGTTATATTGCTCATATCTTTTGCTTTTACATGCTCACATCTGTCAGTGGCACCTGTTGGAAACATATGAGGGCATTTTAGTAACTAATGAGATACAAGAGCTGCTTCACAAACAGAGCTGTCACTCCTGTGCGAGCACTTTAGGGTTACAGTGCATCTGAAGGCCACAGACCATACAAGGCATGTAGAGTCGTTTGATTCATCCGGCCCGTTTGATTAGGAGAGATGCGTATTGATTAGGACTGTGCTCACTTTTGCCGCCATTAGTCTTGCTACTGTGAGCTGGCTGGCGAACAGAATTGCTTACTCTGATTTCTTTCTCTTCCTGCCTCTCTCCGTCTGGCCTCCTGCACTCTGCCCAGTAATAGAAACACAGCCAAAGGAGCTCATCTGCAACACACAGCGGGATAATAAATATATTTAGTGTGGGGAGGGAGGTGGTGTGAAGGAATAAATGGCAGGCTTTATATAGTGAGCTGATGAAATATAGTGGGGGAGACCGGTAAGCCCTGCGTGACTCAAACCCGAGAAACTGGACTGAAACCAGGGGGCGGACCTGTATCCTCTTTGCACCTCTCCATCTCTTTCTCCACCCCACCTAATGGACAGACTTTTTCAGCCTTTCTGTAGTGGGTAACATTGGAGTGGGCGATTCAGGATGGATACAAGGGGACTATGAATGGTTTTTGTGGCAATTTTCCACCTCCTTTTAAAAGCTAGATTGAATTCTCGGTTTGTACCTCTAAATAATTCAGGTAGCTTCATTTATTTTGAATTCTCCTCGCATTGCTCCTCCCTTTCCTGACCCACGTATCCTCGCATAGCTAGTGGCACTCACAATGCATCCTCATCATCCATATATGTATAAAGGCTCATCCGGAGATTTTCTGTGCCATGCTCCAGCTCTAGCATTACTCAGAGAGCGTTCGCAGTGAGATGTGAAGGGAATGCTGAGATGTGTGTGTTTGCGTTATGTGTGTGTGTTTTTTTTTTTTGTCTGTGTCTGTCTCATTCCGTCTGAGCACAGAGGAAGGGGGAGAGACGTCAGCATCTGTGATGTTTCATCATCCCAGTTTTTCATCGTCACCTGAAATGATAGGGTACTCGCTGACACAGAGAAAGATGAACAGCGTGTGAGGATTTAACGAGTGCTAGAAGAAATACGAACATGCCCCCTCCCACTCGCCCAACACCTAGGTTAAGCAACAGCCTACAATGATTATCTCCACCGCAAACTCCCAGCGAGGCAGGCGATGTTGCTCAGTCACAGGGAGAAAAATTACCCCTTTTAATGTGGTCTCAGTTCAGTGGGAGGAAATGCTTGGTGAGAAAACCAAAATCAACCATGGCCTCGAAGCAGACGAAGGAAAGAGACACATTGATTTTTGTCATTAGTCTTGTTGCCCTCCTATGCAGTGTCTAAGGATAATTAATCGAATAGCAATTAGAGCCAGTGTAGCCTGGTACATTATTAAAGATAATGTCATCAGTAGGGCTGTAGCTGAGGTCGAGATTTTTAAAGCTCGTCAGCATTAGGATGTACAGTAAATGCCTTTTTGCCAGTATTGCATGGCTCTCTGCCAAATGTGGTGGGGGGAAAGAAAACTATTGTAGTGTTGTGCATTTTAGTTAAGCTACAACCCATACTTGACATGGAAAATGCAGCTGAAACAAGCACCTTCATCTAAGTAGCTGCATCTGGTGATTTGTCGTGCACACGCATGTAAACAAGAGCGCAGAGAGCATGTGCGCTTGGCTGGAAAAACCATACTCCATTTAAGGCTACACTACTTTAAATTCTCTTTAATTATAGATTAAAGTGTGACTAGGCTGCAGCTCAAAATGTGCTCACTTCTCCTGGCCTTAAAACACAAAGTGTAGAGGTTTTCTCCATAAGAACCCTAGAAACAAATGCACTTTTGTCTTTCTCCTGAGGACTTGCTGAACTCACTGGTCCAAAGTAAGGTATTTATGGGGACAAAGTTCATACTACAGAGGGCGGACTAACATATAATCTTAAACAAAGCCCTGGTAAATAAACGCTTTAGATCTATGAAGTGGTTAAAAGATAACTTGCCTGGTGAATGAAAAATTTATTCTAAGGTTTGCTTTGTGAAGTTTAGGCAATTTGCATGTGGTCTGTGTAGTCTTTTTAAGGTTTGATTCAGAGGAAGAGCAGTGTCAGATACATGACTGACCACAGACCTTTGTCAGCATTGTGTTGCACGCTTACACATTTCCTGTGTATCTTTGACCATTTATTGTGTTACAAAACACTTTTTAACACCTTCCCTGTTGGACATTAGCTGAGGGAGACACTCTCTGCTATGGTCAGAGGCTTTTCTCCAAAGTATTGCATATTTTAAAAATGTTCTCTTTTTTTTTTTTTTTTTTTAAAGATTTTAAACGGGTAAAACCTATGAATTCCTCTTTCTCAGTTTGAGGAAAAGCTTTAGTCTCATGGCCACCTGTTACGTAGTCACAAAATGTCTGTGGTTTTCCAATGTTTCAAAAGTTGTTAGAAGATCGTAAGTGTTGCAAAAATAGTTGATCCAATATCTGTCTGTTGCTTTTTGAGGCGACCAAATGATTGAGGAAGCAGCTCCCAGTGCGAGGTCTAGATGAATTTCCCCTCCTCCCCATTGTCGAGGGACAGTGTAATGTAGGCCAGTACCAGTCCATGGTACAGTACACTCTGTGTCTTCTACAGCTGCAGGGATGCTACTAGAACAATGAGCCTTTGCCTATCCACAACAGCTCCTTAGGATCAGCCCTCAGTTCAAGTTGGACTATAATTTCTCTGTGGGGCTATTCACCACTGTGTGCACACAGCGGACAGAGGAGAGAGTAACCTCTGATATGGGGTCCTAATACTATACCATAAGCCAAGTGTTGGTGAATCCGTTATGGAGGTAACTCCTATTATAGTATCATTATGGAGTATTGTCTCTGCTTTTTATTGATTTGGCAGCCGTCTGTGTAATACTGTTGTTGACTAACATTAATGTGGATTTTTTTTTTTTTTGAGAGAGAGAGAAGCTCTGTTTGTTAACTAAATTGCAGTATGTTGAGGTCTGTTGCGTTGTGCCCAAATCCTCTCAGCTGTCAAATGCTCTTAGAAGCTTTTTATAACTTTGGTTGCTTTATTGTCATGTAAAGCACTTTGAACTTTCTGTGTATAAAAGGGATAGTGCTGTACAAATACAATTTGATTTGATCTTCCACAGCAGATGGAAATCGAGGCAACAGTGAACTTTTTTAGCAGTTGATCTTGTAATTCTTTTCCTTCCATCGAAAAATAGTTCACAACATTTGTTGTATATTCTAGTTGAACTCTCATCCCCCCTGGGAATATATCTTAATCCAAACAGATTTTTATTCATTTTAAACTTTATTTCATACGTGAACTTTATTTAAGCCTGCTTGCTTTCTCTTTCGAAAGACCCAAGCTCCCATCAACATTTTTTTTTATTGTTTTTATTTTTTTATTGTAGTGATTTTCCACTCATTAAGCAAAGGAAGTAAGTTATAAAGCTGATATTTATAATAATACAAATATATAGCATAAAACATCTTAAAACTACTAATACTACTATTACAGTGATGATAAACAAATTGATGTTTTAGGAGTTGGTTATATTGCAATTATGAACAAAACTTGAAGATTACTCCACAGAAAAAAAGAATGCCAGAGGTGTTTTTAAGGATGCTCCAATAAGGACTTTTTGGGCCGATCATCTGGAAGCTGTATTGGTCCATACCAATCACTGATCACAGGGTTTCTTCAAAGCCTTCAAATCATCATATTGCATAATATATGTATTCAACTGTTCCCAGCTATATATATTATGTATTAAAGTTAGGAGGTCTGTTAGAGACATACTTTAAAAATAGAGCCTACGCTTGTTTATGGGAAACACCTTGGGACATAAAAAAACAGCGCTTTCATGTGCAAATTAATAAAATAAAAAAAGTTATAAAATAAACTATAGTAGATAGATGGATCACAACACAGGGCCTTCATCAATTAACTTCAAGTTTAGACTATAAAAAGTGCAACAAAAATGACTATAGTGACTATAGCTCTCCTGTGCATTTATAGAACATAGTGGAACACAGGCAAGAAAGTACACAGCAAGAAAAAACAAAACAAAAATCAAGCTTGTACCTCTCCATCTGTATCCATTTTTATCTGTATGGCTACAGCCAAAATATTCCGTCAAGTCAGTCAGGCCCCAGTTTTTTCTCAGCATTTATAGGAGATACCAAAGTGGCAATAAAGTGCACAGCAAAGAAAGAGAAACAAAAAAACACCAACAGCTAAGTGAGTGGGGACTGAGTTGCTAAATGGTCACACTCTCTCTCTGCCGTATTGCTTTTAAAAGTCATCATCTTCCTTTATGTGACAAACCACTTAAATGTCTGATGAGGTTTGTGGTGTTGAAATGTTTAATTTGCATTCCTTCATGAAGGACTTCCCTAGAACGCATTAGCAAACAGACACCTGGGTATACTGCCAGAATGGTGAAGTCACTGAAACTATTTTGTCTGCACATAGAGAAATGTTTTGTGTTTGTTTGTTAGTTTGTGTAATCTGATTGGCCTTCTGTAGACACAGCCGTTTAGAACGGATATCCGATAATGATCATGATTACATAGACAAACTCTGTACAAATATGCAGGAAAAACTAAAGAATTATGGAAACAAATATCAAAAAGTTTCACTCTAACCTGAAGATATTATATATAGAATAGTATTATTTGATCCTACTAAACAGAGCAAGTGTCTGTTTTATTTTTGAGTTCAAAAGGATTTAGTCAATGTCCATTAGACCTTAAT
Source organism: Amphiprion ocellaris (assembly GCF_022539595.1). NCBI lineage: Eukaryota > Metazoa > Chordata > Actinopteri > Pomacentridae > Amphiprion > Amphiprion ocellaris. The sequence goes on along the minus strand of NC_072778.1, from coordinate 14,958,228 downwards.
ATAACTGAGGATCTTTGTGCTGAAATTAGACAAATTAGCCCATGTAAGATAGCTTCATTAAGAGCTTATTTGCTGCACAGGAAAAGCAACAAAGAGATGAGTACTTCTGAAAGTCATTGTAGTGACATAGCTTTAATTTTGGTTTGATGTTAATGTGTCTTTGTGCTATATTTTCCTCAAAAGATAATGTAGCCCTTGTAAATTCTCTGCAGCCGAGGCAATGAGCACTTGGATGTGTAATCAAAACTGAGAGAGTTACAATTAGTGAGACAGAGTGAGCATGCTGGAATAGAACAGGCAAGTGGGCTGACAAGAATGAGAGAGAGGGATAAAATGAAAGAGAGGCAAGTGCCAGATAGAGTACTGCAGTGACTAACAGCGTTGACTCAACACATGCATCTTTCCCCTTGCGTTCAAACATTCATCACTCAACTCAAACATTCACTCAGCTGTGTTCAGTCTGCCATAGTCGCAACTTTATGTTGCCGATAGGCCATTTTTACTGTTGTCATTAACATTTCTTCACAGTTTACTGGATGTGATGCATTTGCATTGGGGTTTATTCACTGCATTACTCTCAGAATACGATTTTATGTTTAGGCTTATATTTTTTTTATCTAATGTAATAAATCTTCTCTTGGGACTTTCACTTACATAATTGTATGCAGTGAAAGGAAAAACTACTAATAGGTACCACATTAAATTGCAGATAAGGTGGAAATGCAGTGAATCCACCCTTCCTCATCATAAAACCTGACTAGATAAGGGGCATCTGGAGCCGATGTTTGCTATCAAAAGACTGAGTCACTCACTTACACATAGCACACTTGTCTCATGTACAAGTTCACCTACGTGAGAAATAAGATTGTGTGGAGTTTGCCTACATTACGTGAAATGGATATTAAGGTCAAATGGGTACACAGGTTTAACAATGAATCTGTCATTCTCAGTGTAGTGCAGTTTGTTGGAGGTACACGTGCAGGATATAAAGAAGTACAAGCATCGGTCCCCAGTGCTCTCTCTTCTTTGCACAGCTCCCTCACACCTCATTAAATGTGTTTAAGTAGATTTTCTGAGTGGATTTTTTTTGAGGCTTAATGGCACGGCTCCTGCGTTCTGTACCAGGAGAGCTTAGTGTTTTTGTCCCCCTGTACACACAGTTACAGTAGAAAACCGCAAACGCCGACTGATCAGAACAGAACAGAACCTGCTGTATTTTTTGGGGCTTACTTTTTTCCAATTTGCTTCAGCACATTTGTACGAAAAAGTTACAGCATCGATTTTGTTTGACCACAAAATCTATTTGTGTCAGGGTAAATAATACTCAGTGTACCGTTGTCACACTTGCTGTCCCTTTTTTTTTGTTTTGTTTTTTTTTAACTCCTGCACACCATGGTGTCATCTTTGGGCCTTGTCGGGAGATATACTCATGTAAGACACTGGAGCCATTCCTCAGTTAAATCTTGACGCCAAGCCTAACAACAAAAGATGCAAGCATCAGAGCATACTTTGCTGTCCAGAGGACTCCTGAGAGCCAGAGCCACTTATGGTGTTCTCTCTGACAGACTTTCAGGCCATAAATGGTAACATGTTCATGCCAGAGAAAGAGCTATGTCTAAGAAAACTGGATCTGTTATTTTGTCCTGTGTGATTCACATGTCACCTGGGGGTTGTGCATAGTTGCATTTCCACTGCAGAAACTTTATCCAGAGAAGAGGAACTTTTTCAGGAACTCATTTCACCCATCTATGGTTCCACTGGAGGGGCTGGGTTCTAGATAAATTTTTGAGGAGATAGTTTTACTCCCTCCAAAAATGCCAGCTCAGTGGATAGTATTCTCTGAGGATTCAGGATAGGCAGGCAATGAGAAAATTGTCCAATAGAATTGTTTTACGAAAAAGCCTTAGATGCAAACTGCCTTTAAAAAAAACAACAAAGATGTAAAGTTTAGTTCCATGAAGGAACCCCAAGTATGCTCCTTCCCTGGCTCATAACAGCATATCATACCTTGATAATAGAGCTCCTCTGCCCCTTTTCACTCTCCTGTGGCTGCTGTGCAGGTCCCCAGAGCTGTGCTAACCTGGGCCTTTCCTTAACCCCGTCTGTATCCGCAGACCTCCCCTGGTGAAGGCTGCAACGGGGATCTGCTCTTGCCCTTGTGAGACCCATTTCAGGCCAGTCATTTAGAACTTTAGTCATCCTGCAGCTCGGCAGCTTTGCCTTGATTGCCCTCTGTGCACATCATTTACTTTTTATTGTTAAATATGTATGAAAGTTTTATCATTTATTTATTCTTCTTTGTTTTTATGTAGGAATAATATTTTTATATGCCTGTATTGAATAGTTGTGCTGACATTATAATTATTAATGGTATACCTTGTTAAACGGGTAGAAGTAGTTAAATTCAGAGAAAGGTGGTTAAAGTAAAAAAAAAAAAAAAAAACACCCTTTTCTCCAGGCCTTTTATTAAATTAATGATTAAAAATATCAACAATTGTCTTAACCAGCTGATATAAAACATTTTATTTTGATAGACTTTTCAGCTATAGTGCTCAGCCCTCGTTCAGAAAGTTTTGGAGTTGGGCTTGCAGAGTTGAGCAACTTATTGGTCAAGTACGCCAATGTTTTCTGCAAGATTTTTCACTTGAAGTTTGTTGCTGACAATAATCAAAATAAAGCAGCCTGCAACTTATATCCCTGGAAAAATGGTTGCATATTAGTTAGCTTTTGATGATATGTCGACAACCCCAAAGTGGTTAAAATTCAAAGTACTTCTCACTAAACAGGAGAACTGAAAGAGGCCTCTTGGACAGGTTTTGATTTTAAAGAATAAAAACCGCAAGTCCAATCTCTTTCTTAGTATGCTGCTTGTATGGCAGGAAGCAGGGCTCTTGATTTAGAACCTGCAAACTGTTCTGTGTTGAGGTTGCATATTCTTTCCTGCATAGGTTTTCCCTGTGTTCTTGAGTTTCTTTGGATTGTCCACAAACTTCCAATACAGGTTAATTGTTAACTAATTGAAATCGTTTATCTTTATGTGTATTGCTACCTCTATCAGTATTGTGATTGAATGACCACTTCACCTCGGTGTACACTGTCACTCGCCTGATGTCAGCTAGATGTTGGATGAATGGATGATAGTTGTAGGAGTTTCATAAATGCCTTATGACATGAATTATGTAAGTATTCCTGGTGGGAATCTGACTACAGCAGGTTCTCTTACTCCACTACATCTGACCTTTTTTTGACTTGGTTGTGTCACTCTTAGAGCTGAAACAGTTATTAATCAGCTAGTTCAACAACAGCTTATTAAGTTTCAGCTGTTTTGATAATTTATGTAGTCTTGTCGTTTTTTATTTATTGACCTCCCTTACACATATAGAGATAATATAGTGCAGACTGCTGCGAAAGAAATGGCCACAGTTGAGTCAACATCTCTCTGATACAGTGTCAAATACATTAAAAATGCATGTAAAACTATAATTTAAAAAGGTGTGAGTGGTGTTGATGAAAGTTACTGTTGTGATGGATTGTAATAGAACGAATAGGGCTTTGTCATTTTCTGGTTACTCAGTGTGTTTTGTTCAGCTAACACCATGCAGATTGTGACAAAACAGGATAGTCACTGAATAGTGAGATGGTGTGACAGGACGCAGTGTCATCAGACCAGAGTCATCATTGGGACTTTGGCAGGAGCTGAATGCAGTCTTACATTTCCCCTGCTCACACTGGAGCACCTTTCCTCCCTGTCCCAGCCTGTGCTCATTTTACAATGTGTACATAATTTAATTTCGAGCATAATTTAATGTAAAGTTTCAGCCTCACTCAATTCTCTAATGCACCATTTATTTTTCACTAAGCAATTACGTCTTCTGGATGTTTGCTTTATTGATCTTCATTCATGTTTTGTAGCTGATGCTTTCTCATCAAGGATGAATTTACCATTTTATATTGACATACCGGCGCTTGACTCTTTGCTTTACTTACTAACATCATTGGCATCGAATGGCTTTTTTTGACCTTTGACAGTGAGGTAAAGATAATGCAATCAGTTCTATTTTTCCTTACATTAGCGTTTCTTGTATGGCCTTTAGCACTCTATTTTGGAGATGAGCATTGCAATCACGTAACTGCTCAAAAATGAAGTGGGTCTCATCATCTGACCCTCATTATATTTTACAGTGGATCCACCACTAAATCAGTGGCCATTCAGTAGTTCCGCTTTTATCTTTAGGACCCCAGGGCATTGACTGCTTTCTCATTTTATATAGAATTATTTTACTCATCTTCAGCATGAGTTATGTGTATGTAGGTGCCAATGTTTCCTTTTGAATATCTCTAATGTGGCCCACGACCTGCTTATGTAGGTTGTTATACAGCTGTTGAGCGGCAATGTTGGCTTATTCTACATACAGTGTATAGATGGTTTACTTGATAGGCCTGTGACCTTGAAACAGTGTGCCTTAGCACAACACTTGTGCATAATCAGGCCTACAGAAACGGGCACAAGTGAAAGATTGGCACTAGCAGATGCTTGCCAACTAATACTGTTGCCTTTGTGACCTGTAACCATAAAATACAAGCCAGAGCCCTTCACATGTACTTTGACTTAATGCTAATTTGGTTTGTAGATCGTGTCTTAATGCATTGTGTGCTTTGTCTGCACAGCCCTTTGTACATGATTGCCTCTAATGGTCCTACATTGTTAACTACTGTTACGTTGGCTGTTCACAGGATTGTTTATCTGGAAAGCCTCTATTAAATTTTTTTCAGAGCACACAGAAGAGGGCTAACTTCCAGCATCACTGCATCTGATTCAAATAAATGAACAAGCATGGTCCATTGGGATGTTCTTGGCTTACTGCTCCAGGAGGCTGGTTGTTGTTTGATACAGAAAACCTGGATATGCTTTAGTCCTTGGATCCTGTTGCACTTCCTTTCTCTCATATTCTTTCTTCCTCCCACTCTCTGTTTCTCCCCTCATTCTCTGGCAGCCAGGTTCGTCCGGTCCTGCTGAAGCAGTGTCAGTGTGTGCTGAGCGGGTAGGGGGTGGTAAAGTTGACATCCATACTGAGGTGTGAACATGGTTGCTCATGCATAAAGGAGCATTATGTAAGCCCGTTGGCTTCCTTCTCTAGTCTCAACTGGAGAGAAGATGGGAAGTACTCCAGAATTCGCAATAAGAATTTGGCCATTATTTTGTGTTGTTTGACTGTTAATGAGAAACAAATGACTGTGTAAACTGTATTCATGCAGGCTGTGTTGTTGTTCCCACATGCATAAATCAGACTTCCAAGTGTTTGAGGCTATGCTCTGATCTAACCTCTTGTCATAAACCGACTTTGGGCAGCTTGCTGCCCAGGTGGCCGTAATTCATGTTTCCTGGCATTTGTCCAGGATCAGATGTTCATGGTAATCTGTCCACTCAACCCACATGTTGCTGGTCTTTATATTAGATAAAGCAGATCCCCTGCCAGCATAACCTTAATAATTTACTGACATTAATAGCTGCATAGCTTGTGCTGGAACTGAAAACATAACTGTATGTAAGAAAAGTGGCTGCGATACTCACTTGGATGATGTTCTTGATTGCCAGAGGAGAAAAGAATAGATTGATTGCAACATGCATAAGTTCATTTTGCTAACACTGATTCCATTTGTCACTCTTTGTCTGTGTGATGAGTGTGATCAAGCATTTTATTATCTAATCACTTTTGAAATAATGCATTCATGTTTGCTTTTCAATTAAAAAATGCCTCATCTTGTGAAAAAACAATGTAAAAAAATTTGAAAAAAAGATCAAAAATGATTAAATATTTCTAGACCCCACCGTTGGAGTCAGTGAGTTGTCATGAATATCATTCTTAACATTAACGGCACAATGCTCAAGATGTAGTAGATGTCTAATGAATAATTGGGAGCCAACCTTGATAATCAGGCCAGTCACAGTCTGACATCTTCCTGTTGACTACAGTTATGGTTATAGTTTGGTTGGAAGGACAGACAGACTGAACAGCTCGCTAACATTATCCAGATTAAAAACTAATTTTTTAAAAATATCATCAATATAATTTCCCCTCAACATAGGTTTGGTTTTCTAAAATGATTCCTTAAAACAGCCCCTGTTCCTGATCTTTTTTGCAATAACCCTACTTTTCCCGTTAATTGCAGTGAACTGATGAATACTAATGAATGACAGACACGTCTCATGCACTTAAATGGTCAACAGCTTATCTCTGATCAGTTAGTTCACCCTTTAAAGTAGTGGGAATAGTGAGATAAGGAGCATGCTTTAGGGTAGGAAAGAAGAGGAGATGGAAGCAAATATGGGTGTAGCAGCTCTGGCTGATCCAGTACACTGGCTTTGTTGTTATCATGATCTCGCAGTCTTTGTAGCTGTCCCCTCAAAGCTTTAGGATTTCTTGTGTGTGGGATGTCAGGAAGGAAATGGAGGTTTTTGAGAAACCAGTGTACACCTTATATTTTGGGCTGCATTTGGCCTTCTGAGGACACAAAAAATGTGTTTGAATGCAGTTCTTTGAATGCACAAAATTTCTGTTCAGTGACAGTGAATCATCATATTGCACTGATCTGATATATTGACTCAATATTGGCTTTGATACTGACCCTATTAAACAGACTGGATATCACCCAGATATTGCTGATCTGCATTAAATCCTGTTTCTTTGTTATAAAATTGTAACTTTGCAACTTGATAACCTTTTGTAGAACAGTGTAATTATTTTTTTTCCCAAGCCAGAAAGAATGTTAATATATGAATGTCTGCTCTTTTTGGTAAACAGGGAAGTGTAGGTAGAGTCTCAACCTAGCACAGGGAACAATAAACCGTAGTTCTACTTGACAATTAATCACTTTGTTTTCCTCTCTGAGTTTTCGCAGTTCCTTTTTTGGGTTGGGTTAGACAATTGTTTTTGAAATCTTTCCTCTTTCAGATGTTGGGTTACTGTTTCCACACGGATATGAGTGTATACACATATCTCTGTGCTTCCTGCATCTCGACAAAGAAGCATAACCCATAAATCTGACCACAGCATTTTTCCCCCAGCTGCTTACATTTATTATTTGTTTATCATTGATGAGCGACCACTTGGGAGGGAAGAAATTAAGTTATCGTGCCCACACAATCACTATTCTGGCCTGTTGACCCTTGTCATACCTTTCTTTGCCCCTTCTCTGAATTATTGGCTTGCGCACGACAGTTTTCCAGTAGAGTGCTTTTCGGGTCTTTTTAATTTTCTGCTCCAGAGTAAGAATCCTAATCTCCTAATTCTATGAGTGGAATGTAGGCCTTATTAGACTGCACATTTTTGTACTCACAACAGATCTTTTGTGAATATAGCTTTATACCCCAATAACAGTGCACCACTTTGGTTTTCATTGATCTATTCTGCATCCCCCATGTTTTAGCTGGTGCATCAGATTTTGTCTTTCTTTCAAGTAATTCCTATTTCTTGTATGATGCACATTTTAGTGGTTGTTAGATTTAATTACACTGTTTTGATGTTTAAAATCACCTTTTAAGTGAAGATAAAAACATGTCCTCTCTTTTCTTTATCTGTTTATCTTTTCCCCCTGCCCCCCTACCTTCTCTTCTAGCTTGGGGGTGATGAGAGAAGAGTAGACAGTAGGACTATCTATGTTGGTCATCGGTCATGTCCTGCCAACGAGGCTTTCATCCCACCCAAGTTCTGTGATAACAGGATTGTGTCCTCCAAGGTAAGAAGCACACTCACACATGTATGTCAGGGCTCCAGGATGACCATAAACAGGGCTCGAGACTAACTTTTTCACAGGTATCACCGGTGCGACCAACTTTCTCATTGATTCACATCTCCCACCTTGTCACAGTCAAAACACATCACTTGCTAAACATGCTCTTATCGATAGACACTAAAATTGACCAATGTTCCCTAAACGCCCCATGTTGCAGGCTACACTATCGGGTACATGGTAGCTACAATGCTCAGACAGGTGTGTGACCAAAAATTGTTTTAAAAAGACTTAAACAAGGGCGTTCTAATGTCAGATTTGTCCATGATGAAACGGAATGATTTTTTTTCTCACATTTTTAAGCGTAAATATCACAGTACACTAAAGTCATAAAAAATACTACTTTCCATCACTGTGGTTCACACATTAGCTTCCTGCGTCAGGGCAACACCAATACAGCTTAATGATCATCATGCCCTCGCACAATGCGATCACTTGAAATTCTAACTCGCACACTTTCAAAAAAGGTTGCAAATGCAGCCATTTTGGTCACAGTCTGGAGCCCTGATATACCAAGATAAAATTCATATACATTAGTTTTTTCATCAGCTTTCCTGTGTATTATGTTTCACCTGCCTTGAGGCATTTTCTTCTGTTATTTATTACTTGGAACGCAAAATTAACCCTTGAACAGTCCTGAGCATTCCCAGGTCTTACTTCCTCCCAGTGTCTCTTTACACCCTTGTCTTGGCTCCCAACGGAAGGCGATTATTTGTCTGTCAGGGGAGCACTGACTGTGTCAGTGAAATACATGGCTACTATTAATGTACTGGAAGGGTGGGCCATTCGGTTGCTTCCTCTGGGCTCTGATAGACTGCCCCCCAACCCCCACTTAAGCCTTACCAATCAGTCCTGTGTCAACGGCAAGATCAGGCAGGTGCTGGCAAGCTTATTGATATGAAAGGTGAAAGTGATGAGGAGAAGGAAGCGGTGTGGGAGTAATATGGCTGTGGGATTTATAGTGATGCAGAGGGTCCCAGTGAGGAAGGGCCAATCAATTGGTTGCTGCCAGCATGTCAGGGTAAACAGTCTTTAATTACCCCAGCTGTAGTGTTTATGCTCTTCCATGCCTCTGCTCTCCATCATCCTGTTGCTTTTGCACTGTGCAATGACCAATCTCCACCTCCCTTCTCTTGCTCGGGTTGCTACTGCACCACCACAGTCAGCCACCCTCACTGCTGCCACCCCCCTTTTCTCATTACTTTCACTCTCTTTTATCTCTAGCAAAATGAGATGGGCCATTCTGCTGCCGCTGCATTTCAACACTCTCCCCATGCAGACATTCCCCTTCATAAACAGTGCCTTATTGCTGTTTCTGTATAAGTTTGTGTCTAAGTGAGTGTGCAGGCACGTGTTTGTATTTGTGTTTTTCACCCCGGTGTTTTGTTGTGCCGTACAAAGTTACCAGCAGGGTATTGTTGAGCCGTCTCTCAGGGTTTTAAACAGATAAAAGTGTCGCTTCAACCCCGACAGTATCAGCAGTCACGGCCACTTAAAAAGAACTAAACACAAAGAAACAGTCACCAATCTGATAAGTTCATTGGCTCTGCATTCAAGGGTAACCAAATTAAGGAGATAAATCGCTAATCTGAATCAATGAAATACCTGTGGGCCCCCAAGGGCCATCTCCCTAGGCAGTACAAAGAACAGAGATTCCAAGCTATTGAAGTTGCCTTTCTATTTTCCTCCCCCAGCTCAGACATAATGCACATAAGCAGGAGTCTGTGAATATTGAATGTCTCTGATCTCTCTCCCCTGCCAAGCTGTTCTTTAATCTCCCAAAATTTGGTTGAAAACATCGTGTCACAATGGGAAAATTAACGAGCAAAGAGCAACAAAAAGCACTCAACACATTGCAGTACCTATGTTTTTTTCTCTGTGACTTGCATGTTTTTCTCCTTTTTTCCACAGTATACAGTTTGGAACTTTCTACCAAAGAATCTGTTTGAACAGTTTAGAAGAATTGCCAATTTCTACTTCCTTATCATCTTCCTGGTGCAGGTAAGGGCAAGCTTTGTCAGTGTGCCAACACAAACAAAGATATGCTGGTTTGTTAGTTTTAAATAACAATTCCATGGATGTCTGTTGTGTATGTGACTGTGTTTATGTGTTTTTGGGATCTGTGTGTAAAGGTCTGGTTTGTATTTAGGTTACACTGTGAGGTGCACTGCCCATCAAAAGTTTTAGAACACCCCATTTTTTCCAGTTTTTTATTGGAATTTATGCACTGCTTTTATTCAGACAGGGGGTTGTAAGTAATCAAGAAAAGTTAGGACACCTGTAGGATTTATTTATTTAAAAAAAAAAAATTTGGGCCTTATTATGTAGGACAGTAGAGAGAGACGGACAGAGAGGACCGACAGCAAAGGGCCATGGGCTGGATTCGAATCCATGGCTGCTGCGTCGACTATAGCTCCTGTTTATGTTTACCAGTTGAGCTACTGTGTTAGGGTTGGAGTTAACCCTAACGCTAGCTCCGGACACCTGTAGGATTTGGTAGCACCAACTTTCCAGGCTTCATCAACCTCCATTGCTACAGAACAGGAAAAATTGGGGCGTTCTAAAACTCTTGACCGGTAGTGTTGATTTAACCTTGTTGTTGGTCAATTTTAGTGGGTCAGTATGCCAATGTATGCAATCTACTTGATCTGTCTACAGGAAGGTTGCATTCCCTGTAAGAAAAGGAGTGTGAGAAAGTGTCCCTATTTGCATGTGGCCATGGCGGGTGTGAGGCACTAACAGGATGTGTGAACTGTACAACATGTTTGAAATGGACCGTGTGCAACCTTAGCAGTTGCGACATTGATGTAGTTACTGGTAAAATTTTAACAGTGTGAGTGTGTTGTTGATGAATACAGTCTTTGACTCAAGTACCACATACTGTTTACCATTTGTATATATATATATATATATATATATATATATATATATATTGCAGACACTCAGCTCAATATGGTTCAAGAATAGGCCTAAAAATACATGAATGCTGCCTTGTTTTTGTCCAGATTTCTGTATATGTATTTAGTAAATGCAGTGTTACAAAGGTCAGTCTTTGCATACAAGTATCTATTTTCAGTTTTAAGCAAGCTCTGCTCAATACAATAGTCGCCTCTGTTGCTCTACAGTTGTTTTCTGGGGTATTAGGGTGCTGATTAAAAGTGAATAGATTTTATCTTCATCTAGCATGTTTGCGCAGAATTTGCCCTTATGTTACAAGTAAAAATCTGTATTTCAGATTTTCTATTTTAACATTCATTTACTTGTGAAAATCCACATAGTTTTGGTTAAGTGAGTATGTTTAGAATGGCATATCATGTTTTTACCTTTTATTTTGGTCATTGCTTCTGACTTTTTCTGGAAAGAAAAGTTGAGAGGGTGATCTAAAAATTGCGGTTGTGTCCCTCACTGTTGGCTCACATTGTTTGTTGCCCTGCCCTCGTAAGTGGAAGCTGTGAGCTGGCCAAGAATGCTGACTAAAATGCATTGACTGACATTTTTAATTCTGTGCTCTTAAGTGACCCTCCTCTCCTCTCCTCTCCTCTCCTCTCCTCTCCTCTCCTCTCCTCTCCTCTCCTCTCCTCTCCTCTCCTCTCCTCTCCTCTCCTCTCCTCTTGTGTTCTTGTGTTCTTTCCATCTGCTCTTGCTCTTCCATCATCCCCTTCTTGTCTCTGACTCTTATTCGGATCCATGGAGATGAAAACTAACCTCTCTCCTTTTAGCAGTAACCTAAACTATGGCAGCAAATAGCCCTCTAGTGTAAACAGGTGCTGGTGTCGGGCCTGCTCAGGAAGGTGGTGCTTTCTCTGATCACATACTGACTGAATGAGCTCACGGAGTGACTGCTCCCAGAAACCCAGCACTGTTACAAACGGAGAAATATCAGGGTTTCGTTGTCACAGATTCCATTACTGTCAAGCGATAGCTGATCAATTGCAGTATTTACTTTTATGCTTGAATTTATAGTTGACACCTCAACCTTTATTCCCCAGTGTTTGTGGTTTAACTCTGTATTATCCTCAAGTGATGTATATGATTGATAGATTTTTCAGTTGAGAGCTAATGTGTGAAATTATCGTGAGTTAATGTAGTACATTTATGTGGGAGTAAATCACCAAGCATGTTCAAATCAGTCATGCAAACTGCCTATTGCAGCATGTATGCACAAGGATTTACTGTGTGGAGTGTGTGCAGTGTAAAATGTTCGTTTGTGTGTGAATACACGTATGTATGTGTATGTGCATGTGCACGTGATGCATGAGTCAGTGGGTGTCCTGGGTTTGCTGATGGTGTTTACCCAAGCTGCAGCATGGTTGGCATTTCTCCACTAATCCTGGTCTCTTGAGGGGCTCCTTATCCCAACCACTTAGTTTTTTCCATGCAGCCTGCTATTATACCAGAGCATGAAACAGGTACACAGATTGTGCACTCATTTTGTGCTTGCATCTTGCCGACAGAAATAAACCTTCTCATTTCCCCTGGGAGGCTTCATGCAAATACTCTACCCATAACCAAATGTCATGCATCCTCCAGCTCTGTCCTATCTTCCTTTTTGTCTTACATTGTCATTTGGTCTCTTTCTTTCTGTCTTTCTTTCTCCCTTTCTCCCTTTCTCCCTCTCTATCTCACATAACCCCCATCTCTCTGCAGCGCTGCACTGCTGACGTCAGCAGCCAGGAAGCCCTCTGTACTTCTGAGCGCCACAAATAGACACTGGCTGATAAAAAAGCACCACTCTCCTATAAATAGCTCTGCATGTCTTTGCTTGAATTTGATTGAATGGGAATAGAGCACTGGGAGAGATTCGGAGAGACGGTGATGAGAGAGCAAGAGGGAAAAGGAGAGAGAGAAAGTGTGAAGGGGTAAGAGGACGTGAGGACCCACAGCGCTGCCCTGGGACCCCCGGGACCTGCTGTCTGTCGCTCACTCTGACACACTTCCCGGCTCAGATGAAGGGCTTTGTGCTGCTCCGCTCTGCTAGTCTGATATCACACCCGGCACATCAGCAGCAGTACACCAGTTCACTCCTATTGCTGAGATTTTTTTTTTGGCTTTGCGTTTGGTGCGGTAGAGGAAAGGTATTTGGCCATCTGGAAGTTTGGTGGGGATTGTTGTGAATCAGTGCTGATCAAGTGTGAACACAAGCACTGGGGAATTAGTGTTGTTTGGCAGAAGTAGAGTAACTGAAGATTTTGTGTTAGGTTTTCATTTACTGAGGAGGTTACTGTTGCATGTACAGTATGCAGTATATACCGTATGGTGATTATTTGCTATACAAAGCCACTGAGGTGCTGCTTTCTTAAGAATTGTAATTATGCAGGCTTTCAAACAATATTCCCAGTTTTCAGCTCACCACTTGCTGGTTTTCAGTCAGTATTCACTGTAACCTGTATATGAAACAAGACAATAATCCTCAAAAGGCAAAGCATAAATTAGCTATGTGAACAAAAACTGGTTTACATCGTTACCTCTCAGCAACACCTGGAACTGATACCGTGACTTCCTTAAATAGAACTTTCAATTATCCAAACAAGGAAGCATCATCCCATCATTGGTAGGTTAACTAACCAATTAAAATACAGCACAACTAACTATAGCAAAATATGGTTCCTACTCAGTACTGTGCTATTTTTCTTTCTATGATTAGACAAATTTAAAACTAGTTGTGTGAACAAGAAATGCAGGATATTGGGTTATTATAGGCAAAAGTAAACGACCGTCACACTGTTCACACCAACCAGTGAACAGCTAACAACCAGGCTAAACTGAGCTTCTCTCAAGAGGCATTCAGTAATCCACTAGCTACATAAGCTATAGCAATGTGCAAGATGTGAAGAGACTTTAACACAGTATGCACGTTGCTCTTCCTAAACATTGAGTTCTCTAACCTCTGGCTCACAACACTTGAGGCTACTGCAGCAGCATTATTACTTTCTGCTCAGTCTCACTGGAAACACCAGTTTCTACAAATATATAATGCAGACTCTCCTCTGTATCTGCACTTCTCCAAATGCTTGGTGTGCCCTAGTCCAGTTTAATTGTAATCACAGTAAAGCTTATTTAGACTACTAGCTCACTGCCCTTCCCTGAGTCTGTGTCTGTGTGTAGGTGTTTGTATAGGTACAGAATTTGACTCTGTGTTCATGTCTGACCGTGATTACTGAGTGAGCAGCTGGTTTGTTTCTTTCTCAGTTCAAGCACAGGTGAGGAAAACACTAGAGACTGCATCAAAATGTATCTCCCACTCCGAGCCGAGCTGATGTCTATCTCACAATTTGTAATGTTGGTCAGAATATCAATGAGCTGGTTGTATCGTGTCTGTGCGTGCTGTAACATGCACTCTGACTCAGGGGGAGAGCAACCTGCATTCTGCAGGAATGAAAATGCCAGGGTAAATCCATCTGTTGATTTTAAAGGGACACATGAAGCCATTGGTGTGCTGAGGTTTTAGCTGGGAGCTTTGGTCAGGTGCTCCTCTAAAACTGGTTGTTTTGGATTACCTGCCCACTGGTCCAACATTCTTATTACACACGTGACTGAAGTCCAACACATATGCACATACTGTACCTCTAGGTTTTCTAGCACACAGCTTAGGCAGGTAAGGTGAGTTTGACAGCTTTCTGCTGGCTCTCTCCCGTACCTTGGCAGATACACAGTAGTGTTGGCATGCCTGTAGATTAAGCACTTTGTCCCTGGCTCACTTGATTAAAACTTCTGTGGTCCAGAACCTCACTCGCTTCCTTCCAAAATGTAAATGTCTCCCTTGTGTTTCCTACTGATGCACAAAAATGGGAAATCGTAGGAACGCCTTGCAGAAACGGACTACACCCTGCATTTAGAGGGCTAGTCTCATCTTCTCAATGTTACCACGAACTGTTCTTGCTGCAACCACAGCAACATGTGGTTGTCATACTTTGCAGTTGTAATTTAATGTATAGCTTTTCTGTTTGAAGATCATATTCTTTGTTGAGTGTTAGCATTCATTTCTTTGAAGTAAAACTATGTTTTCCCTCCAACAGGTGATAGTGGACACCCCTACCAGCCCAGTCACCAGTGGCCTACCCTTATTTTTTGTGATTACAGTTACTGCTATTAAGCAGGTAAGATACTACTTAATGGGGCTGATAAGTGCTGATAACGGACGTTTTATTGTGTTTTTTTTATTGCCATGTCCTCATTGCCTCATATTATCTTTCATTGCATTTTTTCCTTCCTCCTTTCCACATAACATCTCAAGTTCCCCTGCCTTCGTAACTCTATTGCTGTGATTTTTGTGTAAAGTACGTAACTAATGCTCTCTTGGGTTTTGTATTATTGTGCTCTGCTGGTGAATTCCGATTGGGGTGAAGATAAAATGGGCTCTAGGGGAGTGTGAGCAATTGGAGAGAGAGCAAGTCTATTACAGAGATACAAATTATCAAGGGGAGTGAGTGCTTCTTTGACTCCATGTCTGGCATGTCCCAGCTTTAGATGTATTGTTTTAAGATTGGCTTTTTAGTTAGACTCCTGCTGGGGCTTTGAAATTCACAATAGTGGGTGGACTTCCTACTGAAAATATATGGGATACACGGATAGTACTGGAAAGCCTTCAGCCAAGCTTTGAAGTGGGACACCAAGGCAGCTTGTTTGACTCTATTAGTGAGACTGAGGTGAAATGTATAGTTCAACTAAGCATGCAAGGAATTCCTCCCCTCCTTTTGTCCCCCCCCTTTCATCCAGTTGGCATAATTTCTTTGCATCACTCAACCAGACTTTCTCCTCCTATCACCTTTCACAGTAATCCTGCTTTCTGGCTCAAGCTCAGCCTTGGCACACATTCTGGTTTCCCTCTTTACCCTCTGCATCTCTGCACCATCTCCTATCTCCATCACTATTTTAAAGTACTTATGAAGTCTGCACTAGATTTTGTGCCTCATGCTGCAGCAGCCCCAGAAATTATTAGATTTTTTTCTTTTACCTGACTCAGTATTCTTTCATGGCGTACTGTTTCAATGCACTGCTGGACGATCACCATCTTATTCTGCTGCTGCAGGCACTTGTACACATAATGAGAAAATAGTCAATGCAAAAATTAAATTTTATGCACAGACACTAATATTTTTTTAGTCCTCCTTTGGGATTTATGACAACTTCTCTTGCACCTCTCCTGCATTCGTTTTGAAACTTGGTCAGTCATGCTCCCTCTAGAAGCTGAAAAACATTCATGGCTCCCCCTCAGTTTGACAACCAATGCTCTATTGTGTGTCAGTTTGTACTGATGCCACAGTCATAGCTGTCAGTGTCCCATGGGTGCTAATGCCACAGAGAAAGATGGTACTTTTTGTTGTGCTAAGCAAATAATGCTATTCTGATTTTGATATATTGCCGCAGGGCTATGAGGACTGGCTACGGCACAAGGCAGACAATGAGGTGAATAAGTACCCAGTGACAGTTTTGGAGGACGGCCGGAGGATACGGAAGGAGAGTGAGAAGATCAAGGTAACTTTTAACCATCTTAGCTTAGATCAACTGGAATGAATATTCCATAGAGATATGGCCAGAGAATGGCTCCTGGCAGCTTGACATGACTGTGTTTGGAGTATATGCACAAGGGAGAACTTGTTCTTTCTCCTGAGCTGATTAGATGTTCAAACATGGGTGTGAATGGTAATGAACATTTCCGTGGTGTTGTGTGGAGGTTGTTTCTTCAGTGCAGTCTAATTCTGTTTGCTGTAGGTGATATTTAAAAAAAAAAAAAAAAAAAGATTTATGACTGTTCAGAAAGAAAAGTATGCATAAAGCAATATTTTCCAGTATTTAAAGTGTACCAAATAATTTTGGTTATGTTGAAGGGCTGCTAGTGCTGCTGACACCACTGAGAATAACATCCAGCTGTCAAAACCAAAACAGAATTGCTTTGTATAAAAATGTGGACAGCTGCTCTCTGCACAGGAGCTCACTCGAGTCATCTGTAAGCTACCTCCTACTGCTAAATACACTAAGGCTAAAGTCCTCCTGCTCCCTAGTGGTAAAACTCCTTAAAGCTGTGATTGTTTAGAACTGTGTCACTCATACGCTGCCAAATTCTTTTGATATTGTGCCTAAGGAGTGGGAGAAAGCAAACTTTGTCTTGACAAGTAGTTTTGGTTGTTTTTGCAGGTGGGAGATGTTGTGGAGGTGGAGGAAAATGAGACCTTTCCCTGTGATTTAATATTGCTGCAATCTAGCCGAGATGATGACACGTGTTTTGTTACCACAGCAAGTCTGGATGGAGAGTCCAACCATAAAGTAAGATGAACCGTTCCACTGCTCCTTTTTTCATATCAAAATGTAATTTTTGTGTTTTAATCAAGGATTTGACTTTAGAGAAACATGTTTCCATTAAATTATGAGCTATAGTCACATTTTATTTTTATTAGTATGGTAGATGTTATTATTAGGGGGGAAAGTCTATGTAGATCATAGAGAAACAGTGACCTGCCTGGATGTAGGATAAATCAGTCATATAGTTTAGAAGTGTAAGGAATTTGAATCTCCATTTATCGCAGTTGTTTTCAAAATAGTGAATCTATTTGACTATCAGCCTTGCTTTGAAAAAACTTCAGGTTTCCCTAATCTAGTTCAGAATAAATATGTGTTCATGCCTATTTGTGATCAAGTGTCTCACAGTTCCTTAGTATCATTTATTCTCCTAACATCCTGTGCTGTCAGTGAAGTAGTAGAAGCTAAAATGATCACTTGACTCTAGTCAGTCACAGCTCACACTCTATCTCTCTCTGCCTCTTCCACTTGTCCAGACACACTACACAGTGCCAGACACGGAGAAGGATCTGGAATCTCTCAATGCCACCATTGAGTGTGAACAGCCACAGCCTGACCTTTACAAGTAGGCAATCATCATGTGGTCCCAACGGATTTACACTACAAGCATGTGTTGCCTTTAGTTTGTTCTGCAGTGGGTTAACTCAATGCCAGTTGAAAATATCCTCATTGGCTCTAATAATAACATGCAGATTGCTGAGCAGAGATTTTGGCAAGTCTTACTGTGCTTATGTTTGGCTGGTTTTATATTAGGAATGGCAAAAGGTGATACTTATGGGGTTGTAGGAATCTCAGCGTAGTCAGTAGACAGCCTTCGCTATGAGCAAGGAGTAGGAATGTTGTCATTTAGCGAGCCATCAGAATGCTATTTGACGTCTGCTACTCGGAGTCAGTAAAAATGTCAGCGTGTGACCAAAAATAATTACCATTCCTTCCAACATTCAGCAGCTGATTTAAGGTCAGTGAGTACCTGCCTCTTAAAGTCAGTGCACTGTTGACTGATCTCGATAACTCAAGCTGAAAACACTGTAGTAACAACAGATTGTACGATATGCAAAACGGATATCACTATGCACTTTTTGCAATAGACTTCAGCTTTTGAGTGTTTGTTATTTTGTTCCAGGTTTGTCGGTCGTATGCACATCTACAAAAACAATCGGGAGCCTGCAGTGAGGTGAGAGCACTCATGCACAACCATCTCAGCCCACTATAAGTGAGAGCAAAATCAAAACACAGTTGCTTAAGCACTCATTTGTTTCCCTTTGCATCACCAAAAAATCATTATTTCATTGATCCTTCATTGCAGACAAGAATTAAAATTAAAACCGGCTGGCAGAGCTTTAGCCACTGCTCCCAAAGCACTCCCACAGGCATTTATCATTGACTGCTTTGTAATGGTCACATAAACAAATGCCAGTGTCCTTCTCAAGAACACTGGGATCGGTGTAAGCCCAGACTGCAGTCGTACTGTGTACTGTCACTGCGTATTTTAGAGTGGATGCCAGCTGGCCTGCCAGGTTTCCATTTAGAGAATAGAGGAGTGTGTGGTTTGCACAGTTTCTGTATGACTAAACAGTTTGATGTACTGATGTGATTTTGCAGGTCTTTGGGCCCAGAAAACCTCCTGCTGAAAGGGGCAACTTTAAAGAATACTCAGAAGATCTGTGGTTAGTCAAATGATGCTGATGTTATTACAGTAATGTATATTACTGAAGATGATTCATTATCTAAAATGCTGAGCGGTCTGCTTTTCTTTTCGTTTTCTCCAGGTGTTGCAGTTTACACTGGCATGGAGACAAAGATGGCTCTTAACTACCAGGGCAAATCTCAGAAACGCTCTGCTGTGGAGAAGTAAGTTTGGAGTAAAAGTTGTTTGCAAGTTTAAAATGCACAACATATCTTGGGTACCCATTAATTTGATTTCTCGTATTTTCAGGTCTATCAATGCCTTCCTTCTGGTGTACCTTTGCATATTAGTGAGCAAAGCCCTAGTGTGCACTACACTGAAGTATGTGTGGCAGAGCAAGCCTGGACAGGATGAGCCTTGGTACAATGAGAAAACCCAGAGAGAGAAAGACACCAATCTTGTAAGTTCACATTTTAGAACGCTGGTAAAATGCCTGTCTTTGTTGTTGAAGCAATGAACGATGAATTAACCCTATGTTGATTCCATTTTTTAAATTTTGTAAAATAGTCAATGAAATGCACCTCTTGTTATTTAAAAAAACAACTATGGCATTATAACTTAGTTAAACTGCATAAAAGAAAACTGAATGCTCTATTTCTATTAATAGTTGTGCTGTTTCCATAGATATGTGTGACTTTATAATCAGAGAAAAAAGAATCCACTATACTCTATTGTCATGTGTTACTGTCCAAAGTAGGACTCTGTTAATGCAATAACTACTCAACCTTAGATTCTTGTAGTTGTAACTTTTGAGGGCATCCATACCGATATGGCATTTTATAAGCTCTTGCCTCTTTTGTTCCACAGTAGTAAAACTGCAAATTGGACACTGCAGTACTACACTGTGACATGATCCATTTCTTTGGCTCTTAACCCTCTGCTCTAGCCTTCAATGAAGTGTGAATATTGTGACTGCCTCCATGTCTTCTATTTTGTTGTGTGCATAAACGAGAAGTACTAATCTCTTGAGCACACTATGTGTGTGGTTATGCACAGAAAGTACAGTGTAGTCAACCTTTGGTAAAGTCCACCGTGATAGCAAATTTTCCTGCTTACATTACTTTAAATGGTGGACACAAATGCGGCAAAATTTAGTGATTAAAAAAAAACCCATTTCATTTAAATATGTCTTAATTTATTTTTCCACCAGTACCTGAAGATGTTCACTGACTTCCTGTCCTTCATGGTGCTCTTCAACTTCATCATTCCGGTGTCCATGTATGTCACGGTTGAGATGCAGAAGTTTTTGGGATCCTTTTTCATCACATGGGACAAAGATTTCTTTGATCCTGAGATCAAGGAGGGGGCACTGGTCAACACTTCGGACCTTAATGAGGAGCTGGGACAGGTCAGGCAGATGGGGACAGTCAGTGAAGCATTTAAATGGCAGAAATGTATTTCACTATGCCTTCTCTGTGTTCTTTAAAAAACTAATTGTTTAATTAATATTTACAGTCACTGAAAATATAGAAAAAGTAAATTACAGTGACACTCAACCAAGCCTGTAAAAACTGCGATGTGATGTCTTCTATGGCTCTTGAAAACTGAGAAAAAAAACCCCAGATGATATTATAAAATTTGGCTAAAATATAACCCTTTTTCTGAACAGCAGATATCCAGTGTCTGTGAATAATGTGCATTAGAAAGGAACAACCACTAGCACTTTAAGTCACTCCAAGCTAATACATTCAGAGTCAATATTTAATGCCTTTTCCTCAAAGTTTTCCCGAAGTCATGAAAAAAAGATTATTCTATGTGGTACTGCGTATCACATTCAGAGCCACTTTTACAAACTTTAAAAAAACCATACTTGCATGTGAGACCAAGTTAAATGCTAGAATATAAAAGAATTGTTTAAAAAAAAACAAACAAAAAAAAACAGATGACTATGATGACTTCTCCTGTTTTAATGGCACTTCTAACTAAAGCAGTGATGCCATAGATTAGTTGCACTTGGTTTACCAGACGATTACTTCTGTTAAAAGTGATGCTATGTTCAACTGAATAATAGTCTAATTGTTTCTGGGAGCAATTGCCTAATTTTATTGTTGTAATCTTTACATTTATTTAAAGTCTTTTTTTTTTTTTTTTTTCAAATCATATCGCCTGGAGGTGGAGTATATCTTCACGGACAAGACGGGCACCCTCACTCAGAATAACATGGAGTTCATCGAGTGCTGCATTGACGGCTTCCAGTACAAGTACAGGGACGCGAGCTCCGAGTTGGACGGATTCTGTGTCACAGATGGACCTGTGAACAAACTACAGCAGAAAGCTGGCAGGGTGGGTGTTGTGGTGTCCCTCCATCTGTTGTAAAAGTCACACTAGCATTAGCATATGGTCATTATATAGCTCGTTGCTCAGAAAGACCCTTCACAGGTCACCCACGAACAGTCTCCTTGACATGTCAACATATGCGGTTGATATGGAGGAGGGGAAAGAGTGGCTGTGTGCTCTTCACATGAGCGCCTGATAACACTTTACTGACTGCACTTCAACACTTGTTGATAAGAAGTCTATTTAGACAAATGGTTGTAAGTTCAGGGGTTTATCTGAACTCCAGCTACTGTGTGTGGTCCCATATGTGGCTGTACTGTGGCTATAATCAGGCTTTTATCTGAGTGATAATTGATTATTGCCTTTCTATTCCTGTTATCTGTAAAGCATTTTGTGTTGCATTTCATTCATAAGAAAAGTGCCATATAAATAAGGTCCAACTGAGTGATTAGTATAAATTAGTTTCAGGGAGCATAGTTCATTTACAAATTTGTTAGCAATAATGTTATTCAGCATATACTGTATTTTGTTTGACTGTATTAAACCATGTTAATGCTGTGTTACTAGGAGAGGGAAGAGCTGTTTCTGCGAGCCCTGTGTCTGTGCCACACAGTCCAGGTGAAGGAGCCTACAGAGCAGAGTCAATGTCAAGTGGATGGACGGGTAGATGAGGTGGATGGCTTAGGAGTAGATGGAGAAGTGCTTCAAACATCGGAGGCGCTGAGGGGCTTTATTGCCTCCTCACCTGATGAGGTTGCTCTAGTCAAGGGTGCCATGAGGTAAAAACTGAACTGTTATGACTCATTGAGTTGAAGTGGAATTGTACCAAGCTTGTAGTTGAAATACGAATATCACAGAATTGTATTTGGAGAATCTGTGTACATTTCTGTAGAATGTATGTTCATTTTGCACATTAGCGCATAAATGCCACATTCATAGTGATTTGTCTCCATCTGCAGGTATGGCTTCACATTTCTGGGTCTTGAAAGTAAAACCATGAAAATTCTCAACAGGAACAATGATGTTGAAATGTAAGTCAGTTATTGCATACACAAAGTGTTTTGGTTTTAGTCCTTTTTTTCCGTTCACATCTTTTATTCTATTTCAATTCCGTACTCTCCAAAGGTATGAACTACTTCATGTGTTGAACTTTGACCCAGTGAGAAGACGAATGAGTGTAATCGTCAGAGCCATATCAGGTGACATTGAGATTACTGCCAGGCTTGTTGCATTAACTGTGATTTAGTATTCGCCAACAGACGTCATTATGTGTCTGTATGATTGTGTGCTTTCTTTGTGCCCAGGTGATACACTGCTGTTCTGTAAGGGAGCAGACTCTTCCATCTTCCCCCGCGTTAGACAGGAGGAAGTCGAGAGGATACGCATGCATGTGGAGCGTAATGCAACAGTGAGTGACAAAAGCAACTTCTCTTTCCAGATCTCCAAACTGTTGTAATGATTTCCCGACAGATTATTTTGTTGTTTTAATATTACTCGCTATCACTGTTTAGGAGGGCTACCGAACACTGTGTGTGGCCTACAAATATCTTAGCGCAGAGGAGTACGCCCAAGCAGATGCAGGATTGAGGGAAGCTAGACTGGCTCTGCAGGACAGAGAGCAGAAGCTGATGGCTGTTTATAACCAAGTGGAGACTGGAATGAGCCTAATTGGAGCTACCGCTGTTGAAGATAGGTGGGTGCTCACACAAATACTGCAGCTGTAAAGCTCTCACTAATGAAACTACTGATAAAAGTTGCTGAATGTCTTCCTGTTTTATGTGCTTCTGTTTCCCTCCTTCTCATTAAACATAACTGCCAAGAAGTTTAATGGGTGAAAACCCCCTACACAAAGAAATCTTATAATGAACCTAAAATAACAAAGAGGCCAGAAGTTTGGAGACGTCTGCAATAAACCTGTCATTAACTTCTTGTTCTGACTTGCTATGTTTATGAAAGCAAGGCGCTACCACTGTGTTCTGACTGCCTTTTCTGCTGTGTTGAATGAATTCTTCCTTCTGTGGATGTTTTATAATAGACTGTCTGTGTTACATGCCACTAGATTACTGCTGTTTTTTAGACTAGTATGAAGTTGCATTTTGAATTTCACTTAAGTAGATTCATTTCAACAAAAAGGCTTTTTTCTTCTTTTTTGTAATCTCACACTGCCATCTTGTGGTTAAGTAGCGACTGACAATCAAAGATTCCAGAAAACAACCTGCATGAATAGATTTATATACAAGTATTGCAATTTGAACTGAAATATGCTTAGAATAAAATCTAATTGCAATCAAATCACTTGATTATAATGGTACGTACTTAAATATACTATACATATTTTAAAGTGCCACACCATCTGAAACTTTAATGAATTACAATGTGAATTTGATGCCTTGGTACAAGCAAATATGACCATGATAAAGAAGTCCTGTTGTATTTGTGCCAGTTACGACCACAGCCTCTTCTGATATTTTTCAGAGGAAAGACACTTATCCTCTAGTTTAATTTACGTTAGAAAAAGCTTTGCTGATTTCATGTTGTGGTTTTTCTTTGCTATCATGGAATTCACTCCTTTGTATTTTAAACTTGATGTCTATGTTATTCAGCTGTTGAATTATTTTTTCTTATGATGGTAGAAACATCTCGGAGTTAGTATGGTAATTTAATTTGTCTCATTTCTTTTCTTTATCTTCCTATCCTGCAGGCTTCAAGAGGAGGCAGCAGAAACCATGGAAGCTCTTCAGGGGGCAGGCATGAAGGTTTGGGTCCTAACGGGGGACAAAATGGAAACAGCAAAGTCCACCTGCTATGCTTGTAGATTGTTCCAGAGGAACACAGAGCTGTTGGAGCTAACAGTCCGTACTCTGGAGGATGGCGGGAGGAAGCGTGAGGAGCGGCTGCACGAGCTCTTGCTTGAATATCACAAGAAAGCTGTTCAGGATGCTCCCCCAGTGAAGGCTGCCGTCACCAGGTTGGTACCTCGACTTAGTTTATACATTGAGATCATTTTGTGATATTTTTATTTAGGAGATAATTTAATTGAACTGAATCTGAGAGGTAGTTCAATTTTCACCAGTTTCTCTTCTCTGTGTTGTAGGAGTTGGTCTTTGACCAACCAGGATTATGGTTTTATCATAGATGGAGCCACTCTGTCGATGGTGCTCAACTCATCCAACGAGTCCAACTCAAGTCGCTACAAGAACCTGTTCCTGCAGATTTGTCAGAACTGCACTGCTGTGCTGTGCTGCCGCATGGCTCCTCTACAAAAGGCACAGGTCAGGACAATTACTTAAAATGTGGAAGCTGTTTGTTAAAGAAAGCCCCTTTGAGGAGTGCACTCCTCTCTGGTATTTTGATGGCATCTGAACATGTCAGCTTCAGGTCTGCAACTTTTTTTTTTTTTGAGGCTGCGACAGAGATCTTTCTAGTAACATTTCTCTTTCACTTTCAGCACAGCACGAATCTAAACTGCATGCAGTTGCATCAGTGCTTAGGCAGCCACAAGCAACGTACTTTGTGTTGTATGAAACAATTTGGGGTAAACTCTATTCAACAGTTAAGCACAAACATTGATCCAAAAGCATTACAGGGAGCACAAAGACATGATTTGCAGCCCAAATCATAAAATGCCTTTCTTGTACATTTCCCCTACAATTTTAAATCTATTACAAACCAAAATTTCTTAAAAATATCATTTTACAAATATAATCTAAGTTTTGACAAAACGTTAATAGGAGCTTACATTTAGTTTGTTGCTTCCAGCTGTTTGTAGGAGTCTTTCCTCCACGTTTATTAAATACCTACACCATCAGACAGCAGCAGGATCTATATGAACGTCTCCACAGCAAGAGAGTTGCACACATTTATGATTTTGCACAATAGAATTGACTTTAGTATTTACTTAAATTATAAAATATCAATGACTTGAAGGCCGGATTGGTCAGGAAAAAGGCAAGCCACACTGTACTTTTCTTTACATTGGACATATTACATGCAGAGTCCCAGTTTACAAGTTACTGTTAAAATATTTGCTACATAGTGTGGACATCCTTAGATGGAATCTAAACTCTTAGTTTTTTGGACAGTTTGCTAAGCTTGCTATTAGTTTTGATTAAGTATTTTATGTAATATTGCAGTATTATGAAGTTTACATCACTCGTTCATGCTGTCCAATCTTGTGTGTACTGTGGCAATGAAGACTTTTTTTTAATAGATTTTTAATTCTTACCCCTTTGTCTTGCTCTATGTATAGATTGTGAAAATGGTAAAGAACTCCAAAGGCTGCCCAATCACCCTCTCCATCGGAGACGGAGCCAATGATGTCAGCATGATTTTAGAAGCTCATGTTGGCATTGGTAAGAAGTGTCATGCTGAAGTAGACTAGGGACTCTGCAATTACTAAGTGTAGCTTTTTAGTGAGAATAGTGTGTAATTTTTTGGTTTGGTGTTTCAGGCATTAAGGGCAAAGAAGGCCGGCAGGCAGTGAGGAACAGTGACTATGCCATCCCCAAACTCAAGCACCTCAAGAAACTTTTGTTGGCTCATGGGCATCTCTACTATGTTCGCATTGCACACCTCGTCCAATATTTCTTTTACAAGGTAGGAGGAACAAATGCGTCTGTCACGTTGACTTTTTATCTCGCTTCAGTCTCACAGCTTGTTTGGACTTTCAGCAAAGTCTTTGTTTCCCCAACAAACTCACCATCCACTTGCTTTGGGAGTTATGTGATGCACAGATACAGATTTGACAGAATTTATCTCAACAAGTTAAACCGATTTTGAGGTTGAACTCAGGTTAATGTATTGCAATTTTTATTCTCACTTTAAAAGCACACAGGTACTCGAGAATTCATTTGATGTCCTTTGATGATTTTATCCATCACTGTGAGCCTGTTCCCCTTCTTTTTTGCCTGCAGAATCTTTGCTTCATCTTACCGCAGTTTTTGTACCAGTTCTTCTGCGGCTACTCTCAGCAAGTGAGTATGTCCTGAATCTCATTGAGGTTCAAAGATGTTCTGAACATGAAAGGAGGCAGTGTCCTTTAAATCTACACCTCCTCATCCTCCTGAATTCCAGATTTCTTTCCCTCAGATTGTCCCTGCCTCACTGCCCTTGGGATGTTTGATATGTGGTCTGTTATGTTTATACACAATCTTACACTACACAAAGCTGTTGAAATAACACAGGTGTGTCACGTTCTGCCACCATGATACATAGCATATGGATGTTATGTAATCCGGTTGGCATGTGTGTTTCTGTCACACTGTAAAAATTCAGTCAGAGGTATTAACTTTATTATTAATGAGAGAAGAAATACAGCCTGCATGTATCTAGTTTGTTGCTGGTTGCGCATTCAGATAAAAATCCCAGTTAGCACATTAATTACTGTAGATATCATTGTAGGACAATGACATACATCTTTCATAAGTACATGAAAGACCTGTATAAGCTTGCTTATATGACGTGCTGTATGTTTACGTTGTGATGGCGTGTATGAGTTTTATCCTCTCCATGATATTAACCCCTAGTTGCCCTATCCCTCCACCTCCGCTTCCTTACCAACCCCTGCCCCTTCAATCCTCCCCTCTCCTCCCTCCTCCCATCCTCCCCAGCCCCTGTATGATGCGGCCTATTTGACGATGTACAACATCTGCTTCACCTCCATGCCCATCCTGGCTTACAGCCTTTTGGAGCAGCACATCTGCATGGAGGTTCTCCTGGACAATGCTACCCTCTACAGGTGAACAAGGGGATTTTTTTCCTCATCCGTATATTAGTGGATTGTGGATTAAGTGTGTCTGTTACGCTGTATCCTGTCATCAAAAATAAGAAAAAATACAATCTTCTTTATGTTTTAAATCTAGGATTGCATTTTGGAGCAGCAATAGCTTAGTCAGCTGATTGTGAGGCCAATCTTTTCTTCAGATTTTTTAGTTAAAAGAAATTTACAAAAGTGGAAACACACCCAAGTGAAGTCCTGTCTTACTGCTTTTCAGCAGTCAATTATAACTGACAACTGCCAACGTTTAGTAGGTTATTTCTGCAAAATAATAATAGGTGGCCCTGTTTCATAGTGGCTACTAACTGTACCTTCATTCATATACATTCTATATATGTATACACATTCTCTCTATATATCTATTTACATAGATCATATACATATATATATATTCATATGTAAGATTGTAGTGTTGTCCCCTCTGATGCAACATAGGCTTTGTGAAGATGATTTTTTTCACCTTAAGCTATATGATGAAGCAGTTTAAGACATTTAACTTGACATGAAACACTGTATGAGTGTTTTCTTTTTTTGGTTTAGGAAGAGCTGTTGACATTTCTTATTTGAATACGTTATAGTTTTCATTTTCATGATTGAGATTGAGTGCAAAGAGACTGAAAAAAGAGGTTCATCTTCCTCTTTTATGACTTTCTTTAGAGAGATTGCTAAGAATGCTATGCTGCGGTGGGGACCATTCCTCTACTGGACGTTGCTGGGAGTCTTCCATGGTTTGCTCTTCTTCTTTGGTGTTCGATATTTGTTCAGCAACCCAGCCCTGCAGGATAATGGCCAGGTTTGATTTCAATCATCTTGTAAATGAGTGTGACTGATTTGCATGATTAAGCATTATCCCCCAACTCCATTTACACATTGGTCTTGTTTAAATCCAGGTTTTTGGGAACTGGTCATATGGAACGATTGTATTCACTGTTCTTGTCTTCACTGTGACACTAAAGGTAAGTTTCTCCTCTGTTTTTTATCTTGTCTTCTAAAAGGGCATAATTTGTGTGTGTGTGTGTGTTTCATATGTTTGTCATTTGTCTTCTCCACCATTCCAGCTTGCTCTGGACACACGGCATTGGACATGGATCAACCACTTTGTTATCTGGGGTTCCCTGGCCTTCTACGTGTTTTTCAGCTTCTTCTGGGGAGGAATAATATGGTTAGAAACCAATTCAGGACAAAATAATATCTTTCAATGCTCTCTAAACCCTGTAGCTCCTCCAAACATTGTAAACTAAAGTGTTGCCTTTCCTGCAGGCCTTTCCTGAGGCAGCAGCGTTTGTACTTTGTGTTTGCCAACATGCTGAGCTCGGTGTCGGCCTGGCTGGTCATCATCCTGCTCATCCTGCTCAGCCTACTGCCAGAGATCCTGCTTGTGGTGTTCCGCAAGCCTCGCGGCCCCCACGCTCGACAGGTAGAGCCGAAACACACAGACACACTCACATTTCCACTCTGCTTTACCACCTTTCTTCCTCTTTTCCTTGATGCAGTTTTACACATATTTGTTGTGAAAAGGGGTTGGTTGTTGTTATTCTCCATAATGTATTTTTCAGAGTGAATTGATGAAATAGGTGTGGTTTGTACAGTTATGCGAAGGATTTAAATCGAAGCTTTCAGATACGATTGACTTACTCTAAAATGGGTGTGACTTTGTAGATAAGGAGTTAAAATGAGCTGTTGGCCTCCACTCACCCCTGCCTTGCCAGTGGTGTTAAGTTCATGTGGCCTAAGACAGGACAGAATATATTTGAGCTCACATTCTTTGGAAATGTAATAAAGACTTTTGACATCTAATGTCCAAACATACACGTCTGCTCCATTACATCGCTCTACTAGCTATTATGATTCATGAAGTGTTGGTCCAGGGGTGTTTTATACACTGGGTTCCGTTAACTAGGAGCCTTAATCTCATAAGTTTGGCTGAACACAAACTGAAGATGTTATCAAAAACACACTCCAAGAGTTTCTTTTACTTTTGGCATACTAAAAGTTATTATATTATTATAGAGAGTATGATGGAGATTTTTTTTTAATTTCACTGTGTCTTTAAAATTAGGTTTATTTATTTTATGTAAGGGTTTGTTTGATAGAACTCCCATTTTATCCACATGAGTTTCTCACGCATATTGTGTCATTTTGCTCCTCATGCTCCCAGTTTCTTTTCCAAGCAGCTGGAAATGTTTGGTGGTATGTGTGTGTGCTTTTGGGTGTATCCCACAAGTTTTTTTTAATTGTGTCTAGACTTGTTTTGTTTGGTAAAAGTACCAAACTGAACCGAATGTTTTGCACATATTTGAGGGGAACCATGCAGCTTGCAGATTTGTACAACAAATGCTTCTTACAATAAAGATTTTATACATTTGTTTTATGCGAGTTAGAAAAGTGGTAGAATCACTCAAGAATGTACTCAATAACTGCTTAGCGTTTTTGTCAATGGTTCTAAATTTTCACCTACATGGGGTTCATGAATCCTCAGGTTTAAATCACAGTTGTTTGAATGAGTGGAAATTTCAGATAATGAACCATTTTATTTTAGATTGCACCGCAACCTTATTTTTGCCCATTTCCCACCTTTCCAACTTTGTTTTTCTAACTAGTACTATTGCTTTTGCACTTTAATACATTCTTCTTATCTATCTCACCCTCTTATTTTTTTCTCTCTTCCTCTCTGGACTGTCTTCCCTAAAGATGAAACATCGCCTTCCTTCCTCGGGGACATCCACTATCTTCATGTTGTCACAGACCGCTAGCACTCACAGCTTCTCATGGAGTGACTGAGGTCTCTTTTTCTGTCAGCAATTATACTTAAGTGTCTTCCTGCAGAGTCTCTCTGTCTGCCAGGCTTGCTTGTTTCCTACTTGTTGTATCCTTCCTCTCCCACTGTGAGATTCCCTCCTTATCCTGCAACGTAACTTTGACAGGTGTTTTGTAGATTGTTATAATTCCCTTCGATTGGACAGATTAGGTTAGACAATTCAGGTTTCAGATGAATTACTGCCTCAGGAATGCTGTCCTTACAAGGCACCATTTCAAACCTTGACACAAGTGCTTTCCTTTAGATATGTTTTTTAAATTGGGAGGAATTGCGTGTGACCAGCTCTACCAGCAGTGTGGAGTAGGACAGGGCGTCCGTGCTAAAATCGTGCAGTCAGTCTTCCATCCTTGTCTGTCCAGTTGTATCAGTCAGTGTTTCCTCCCAGCTGCCTGTGCTGCTCTAATGCCTGCTGCCTCCGCATGTCCAGTCAGGTGACTGCAGCACGTCAAAGCACCCAAACTTACCTGCATGAGGCTCAAGTCCACAACTTCATCCTGGATCGTCAGCAAAATCCCTGCAGGCCACTGCATTTTGTCTGTCTGTGTGTGTGCGCGTGCGTTTTATTTCATACATTCTTTTGATAAATGTGCAAGATGGTAGTCCTGTATTTCCTGGAGCTATCAATAGGCTTATTATTACCAAGAAAAGGTGTTTAAAAAGGCATTGTCCACTTTTGAAGTCTTTGTGAATGTATATGTTTGTTCTTTGTACATATGTTTGTCTGTGTGCAAGAGAGAGCACAAGATGCAGAGAGAGACCAAGTGTGTGTGTGTGTGTGTGTGTGTGTGTGTTTGTTAGCGTAGTGACGTCACTGGTGTTTCTTGCCTCGCCCTTCTAGAAGAAGCTGTCTCAGTCGAGCGCTGGGGGCCTCCAGTCTCCCCGGTCTTCAGCCAGGCCCCTGCTCATGAGAACCTTTTCAGATGAGTCCAATACTGTCATTTAAACAGGTACTAGCCCACTTTGAGGACGTTTAAACCAATCAATGACTCACTCCCCCAGTCAACCGCTCCAGCAATTCTGGTCTCTAACTTATAACAAGGAAATCAAAGGCATAATAGCACACAAGCCATTTTCAATAGGACCCAGTGTTTTCTTATGTGTTGTGTAAGCTGATATTGGCTGGCTGAAGAGATGCATTTTTTTCCATATCTCTTGTTTTGTGTCAGCATTTTTGTTACAATTATCAAGTGGTGCATTTATTCAACATGTGAATGCATCCAAAGGCTTAATATTACAAACTTTAAAAAAAAAAAAAAAAAAAAAAAATAGACACATGCTCCTTTCAGCCTTCCTTTGGATGCCGGCTTATATTATCTTCTGCATGTGCTTCTGAAACCCAGTTTTGTGTTTGATTTCAGTCCATCTTATAGTTGGACAAAGAGTGTGTGTGTGTGAGACGGTGTCAGTTTTTGTCCTCTCTGGCAGTGTGAAGCAACAGATGTGGTGTGTGTTTGTAGCTTCTCCACTTTCTGAAATGTGTGTGCTGTTTGTGACGTGGTGGTTTGGTCATGGTCGCGTGCTCCCATGTGCACATCCAAACCTGTGTTGGTGGTTTTGCTGTCTGCTTACCGTCTTGGCAAATAATGGATGTATTTCTGATTGCAACGCTTGACTCAGTGCATGATGTGATGTTGGTGTAACCGCAGACCAAATACTGCTGCATTATGGGGGATAGACAAGAAAATAATGAAAACAAACCCAAAATGGTAACAGCAACAGATATTATGTTTAAATACAGGAAGATCAAAATGTTCAATGATAATAAATACATAATAAGACATTATGGACCAGTACAGCCAAGATATGAAATGTATATCATGAGATTGTCACAAACTTCAGTTACATTTCACTATTGGAAAAATAGAAATTGAGCTCATAATTATGAGATGTTACTTGATTCTGCTGTTTCTTTTGCAAAAAGCATTTTGTTTCAAAAACTGACTTTACCAAAATGAGTTTTTGTTTCACATTGTCACTTTTCATCCCCAAGTCTTTGTCAATCTAGACAAGAAAACCTGAGCTGGTTATTTGACAGACCGGTTCCATATCTGGCTGTACCCTGTGAATAAAAGTGGTCCGATGTAATCAAATAATCATTGCTGGAATTACATAAAAATGACTTCCTTAATAATAAAGTAGCATTTAATTGTCATTTCAGAATGAATTTCAAAAATTCAGAAATAGATTAATACAATTTTGTGGTTTTATTATATAATTCATATAATAATGCTGTAATGTCTTATTAAAATTATGCAAATTTTGTCTTTGTCTGTAAAGAACAATATTGAAAACAATGTGTTCCATGAACACACTAGTTCTGAGGTGGAAGGGCATCTCTAGACCTCACATTGTGCCAAATGTCCTCAGGTATTTTCAGTTTTTTTGTCAACCCCCCTGCAGGTAAGATTGAATGTGCCACTTTCCAGGGTCACAGATCGCCTTACAGAAGCACAAAGCTTTTTGCAACAGCCTTCACTGTTTAACCTGCATTTCCGTTCTCCCTGTAGCTGTCAGATGGTGACCTCCAACAAACATCCAGGTAAACTAAAGCAACAGACCTAACCTTCTGCAGTTCTCTAACACTTCAGTGGATGAAACTGGGATCATTTCCTTTACTACGTGATTGCTGTGTGTCTGGTAGAGGGGAAGGTGTAATTATACTGACTTTCATGTGGCCAATCTCTGCTTATTCTCTGTTGATTTGGGGTGATTCCAAGGTATCTCGTCCTCTTCCTCTTGTTGGCACAAGCTCATGATGAAAGCATAAAATAAAGCGTCTTTGCTTGTGCTTTCCCAGATTGCAGCTGTCACACCACTATCCTACAAGCACCTGAAGGAGCGCCAGTAAAAGGCCGCAAGGACTCGCAACAACGGTGACATCAGCCTCATTCAGGTCCCGTTCCGGTCGGAGCTGTCTGCTAGGAGAAGTGAAGAAAAAAAAATTGAAGAATAAGAAAAGAGACTTGAGGGGGGGAGGGGATGAAAAGTGGTTTAGCAGTCTTTTGACTTGCGTGTCTCTTCTCCGTCCTTCTCGGCCCATTCCCAAACCTTACGCTCCCACACGCATGCCTGCAGAGCAGTGCCCTGCAATATTTTATAAAATATCTACTCAGATGACAGGCATGACTTTTCTTTCTTTCACTTTTTTTAATTCTAGCTTACAAATGAATGCATACATGGCTGCCTTGTCAGTAGCACTATTCAACTGCTGTGTTTCAGCAAGCAGTTGTAATATCCACTCCAAGAATAGTACATCTGCATGAAAGAAGGCTCAAAAGAACACTTCACTCCACTGATGATCAGTCACTGTATTCTGCAGACTTTGTTATTATATCCTCAGCGTTTATACTTCAAGAAGTTATTCTACTTTACAGTTGCTACAGCTTTCAATGGTTATTCTTTAAATGGTTATTGTATGTTTTAGAAAATACGCTCATCAACAGATCCAAGTTACTGAATGTTCAGCTCAGAGCAGCAAACAGATTGTTCATTTGATTATTTTTCTATGAATGAATCAGCAGTTACTGTTGACTTCTGTGTATGAGAGGGGTTAAAGGTGGCCATATTACCACTCAGTCCAAAAAGTAAGTGTGTGTTTGCGTGCGATTGAGAGATAGATTAGAGACGTTAAGCATATTTTGGCAATGAAACGTTGCTTGGGGCATGACCTAAATCTTCCAACCTCAGAGATAATTTAAGAGAGTCCAATTAAAATGAGAACTTTAATATATATGTGCTGTACTGTATATAGCTCAGAGATGTATGTTAGCATCTGCTCAAAGCCAAAAAAAAAAAGATGAACGATCAGATTCTGTCCACACTCGTGTGACCTGAAAGTGACAAGTCAGTGTGTGTTTGTCTGTGTGTTGCATTAGTGCGTGCAGATGTACTGGATGAGAATAGCCACAAATGCCTGTGTGTGATGAAAACCAGGATTACTTGAACCAAGTTGTTGTAGTTCAGTTACACTTTTCCTGCACTATTAAGGAAACTGGTTTCTTCATTGCATAGACGGTCAGTAAGGCACATGACTGTATGCCTGAGCGCACACACACACACACACCAGGTGGATGGCACACAATAACCACACATGTTGTACACTTATATGCACACATGCACTAAAGCCTAAATGAGGTATTTATATTCATCACCCATTATATAGCTTGCATAGTTTGTCTCAGTCAGACTGAAGTTGGAATGTAAAGAAACTGACTCCAGATCTGCAGAGCCAGCGTAGTTAAAGCCACTGTGAGACTCTTGTTGCTGTGTTTGTCAGATCTGCTGACAAACGGGATGATAGAGTGAACTGCTGGGCCTGTTGTTCCTTCCTTCTTGTGTGTAGTGCTTCATACATTCCATTTAAACATTTCATGATTTCAAACACTTTTAGATACTGTTTTGAAATGTTTTCTGTCTTTTTTTTTTTTTCCACAAACATATATTGTCTACCTGGCATATTTATTGTTAAGTGTAATTTTACTCACAAATGTTATATTTTTACTACATAAATCTTTTTTATTGTGGAGAGTGTTCAGCTTTGTGCCAGTTGAGTTAGCCTGTTTTACTCCAGCCCTGATGTGAGCCCGCACCAATCCCGTTTGATGCTGTTTGTCATGTGGACAAAGACAGGCAGTGTGATACAGTGCATCTGCAGAATGGCATACATAGTCATAACGTCAATTGGAGGTTTTAAAAATGATGTTATTCTCACAAAAATATACATGCCTTTCTGCATTATTTGCTACTAAGACCGTCTAGGAAAGGGGAGAAAGTTGCTGTTTTTTTTATTTCCTCTGTGACATGTCACCTCCAGACTGCACTGTGCCAGATATACTTAGTGTAAAGGGGACACACTGAGAGGGACTGCCTGCTTTGTTAACAAATGAAAAACCTTTAAATGATATCAGAAATGCTATTTTCAGAGCTTAGAATATGTTTGAATCCAATGTTTAGCCTGTCTAAATGAAAGTATAAAAAAAAGAATGGATTGTATTTTTAATGCAACCTTTTTCCAGCCACTTTTTTTTTTTAAGAAAATCAAATCAAAATGAAAAAAAAAATAAAAAAGCACGAGAGGCTCTGTGGCTGTGGAGTGTGTCCCTGCCTGTGGTTGGGTGGAGGTGGACACCTTTAGGCACCTCAGCAGCTCTGTGTCGCACAGCAGGGACACTCCACCTCCAGCCCTTTGGGTCTCCAGCTTCAACACTCCAAACCTCTAAGCTGAATGTACCTCTTTGAAACTAGCATATTCAAAACCTGAAGATTTTCTGTAATAAAACAGAATGTTTTGAAGATAAACAAACTGTTGTGTTTTGTTTACACCGGCAATGTGTCAG
Source organism: Amphiprion ocellaris (assembly GCF_022539595.1). Taxonomy (NCBI): domain Eukaryota; kingdom Metazoa; phylum Chordata; class Actinopteri; family Pomacentridae; genus Amphiprion; species Amphiprion ocellaris. Next base: position 14,923,246 of record NC_072778.1, on the reverse strand, counting down.
CAGGTTCTGTCTGTAAAGATCTGTGAAAGTGTTGTGTGTGTGTGTTTGTGCATTTGACCACACTAAGCAGATGCTGTGCGGTAATGAGATGGCTGAGAGGCTAAGCTGGATCAGCTGAGTGGCTGCGTATCAGGACGGCTGCTCTCACACTGCTTCATGTGTGGCCTCACATCAAGAAAACATCAAGCACTGTGAGTGAGGGCAGATTTGCTTACATGTACAGTATATATACACATATTCCCCACTCTACAGTGTTAAATCCATTCAGAGGAGTGGTGGGCTGAGTAGTGGGGAGTTGAGTTGAGAGACGCTCTGTGCAGCAGCATGTACACAATGACACCCTTTCATATTTGTCCTTCGGTTTGAATGTGATGGTTGTGTATTAAAGGCTGTGCTTCACATGGGCCAAACTTGTTGGCTGAGGGTGTGGTAATTTTTTTTTTAAACAATAGATCTATTCTCCACTGTTTGTGTGCATCTATATTACAGTGAAGAAGGAAAGGGTAGATGAACATGTCAGCCAGACAGCCTAACAGTCCAGCCCACTGTTGTACAGTCAGTGTCGCTATGAAGGCATAAAAGAGCTAAAAGGAGCACGAAGGAGTGTGAAGTGAGAGGAAAAGTTGGGAGGGAGTTGGCAGTGTGTCAGGAGCAGACTCTTGAGCTCTGTACGGCGCAGAGCTGACGCACTGAAGCTCAGAGAGAGAGAGGGAGGGAGAGAGGGAGGGAGGGAGGGAGGGGAGAGAGACAGCAGTGGCCAGATGGAGCTCTGTTTGTTTTGAAGTAGCTGACTGCTGCTGAGAGCAGGACAGGCTGTCGGCACTGGTGTGCATGAGGGGGAAAAACACCATCACACCCAGTCTGGGAGACAACAGGACAGCAAACTACTGTTTTCTGTCTGAGTGGACAGGCCTTCTGTTGTAGCTGTGCTGCTCAGTGTGGAGGCACTCTATGCAGCTCAAGGTCAGGAAGAGCCAGCAGCAGCAGCAGCCTCTGGGGACTATCCCATCCGGATCCTGGGACCCGCAGAGGCAGGCGGGCTTAACTTTCTAGTAATGAACTCCGACTATGGAGGGCTATAGGACTCTGAAGAGGATGTGAGGCCTGGACTACTGGCAAGACCTCCCACGACAGCGTCAGATCTCCCAGCCTGATCCTGTGTCAGAGACGAAGGGAATGGGCCCAGCCTCACTGCAGGAGGAGAGAGAAACGGGGAAAGAGCCCAAGGAGGAGATGGAGAGCTACCGCTGCCTTCTGCAGGCTGGTTCCCAGCTAGAGAGCACTCTGCAGCGTGAGTACACATGATGCTGACCGTCCTCATGTATCTTATGGCAGCCACTACCAAGCTTTTGAAAATAATCCTCTATCTGCTCTGAAACTATTCCCCATTTCTAGAGATCACATTGCTCTTGTCAGCACAGTGCAGCAAACTGAAATGTACTGTTGGCCCATTTGGTTTGATTTACAATGTTCATTTGCAACTTTAGAGAACCATTACAATAAGTAACTGGAGAACTGCACCCTGTACTGTGTCTTGGGTCAGTCAGTATTATTGATGTGGCAGCTTCAGTCCAGCACTGGGCTATTGCAGGGGTTATGTCAGCTATTTTAAGCCATCACAGATGGATAGATATTTACTCATCATAATGATTTGTAACCTCATTATGCGAGGACTGTGGATTTTAGATCACAGTCAAGCAAAAGGCTGTCAACTGAAGTACAAAATGCAGCTTGTAGAGTTTGATGTATGTTATTCTGTCATGTGTAGAATTACAAGGCTTTTAAACTGTCACTTTAGTGTAAAAAATGAAAAAAAATGGTTTTTTGATTAAAATACTACATTTTTTTAAACATCAGTTTTTAAAAAAAAAAAAAACATCAAAAACAATGTTTTTCTCACATGAATTATCATCTTGAAGTAGTATTTTGCAAATTACTTTTAAAAAGTGGAGAAAGTAGGAAGGCTGATGGACAGAAATAGCTCTTGATGTGAGTGATGTGAGTTGAGCAGCTTCCTATAGAGGATAATGTGATTACTTTGGGATCTTGGCAGCCTTGAGTTATTGCTTAACTGATGAGCTGCTCCTTTTTTTATGTCTCCTGTGGGTTCATTGTGCCTGGTCTGGAGTGTGGAGGTAACTGGGACAGCAGGGGAAAAGCCATGCTGAGTCTCTTTCTGTACCAGGTGGAGGTTTTGTTTTCCTGTGTGAAATATAAATCTTCCACTTCGGGTTTATCCTAATCTGCTTACAAGGGATGCAGTGATAAGCGTACATTTACTACACTGCGGTACGAAGCTGGTTTATCATTTACGCTATGAGTAACAATATTTACTTTTACGCAGCTCACCTATTGCCCTCTCCCTTCTACGCCTGCGGAAAATCATTGTCAGTATCACACTGAGTCACTACTGTTTCTCATTTACTTTTGATAAGTGAGCTTGCCTTGTGTTATTTAAAAAATCTGGAGGATTTCAAAATAAGCCCACAATTTCCACAAAACTTGTGACACCAAATCTTATGACTGTGTTGCTGGACAACACCCAGAACAAGACTGTACTCCCCAGAGAATACAGTCTCTTTAAATGACACTTTAAAGCCTTTTGGTACTGGAGCATTAGCTGACATTTCTGACGTTGACATTTTAACGAAACTAAAAATTCAAATGCTTCCACAAATGACGCCAACTCTTTTCAACGCTTGAACTTCAGCTGACACTTCGCACCCTTTCAACTGACACCTGAACTGCTTTAAGTGCCTCGACTCAGCCTTCAACTCCCACACAACTTGATACATAGGATTAGGATTTTGTGACATTTTGCCATGTTTTCACCTGTGATTTTACAGCACAAATGAGCACACCGAGACAGGAGAGATTTCGTTACTGCAACGTCTCTGCAATTCTGTGGTAGACACCAAAGACTGTGATATTATATGACAGGAAGACGTGTGAATCATAATAAATCACAAAATACTCCAAAGACCAACAGTCCACAGCACAGGAAATGCAATATATTCTCGAATACAATAAAATAATTCCAAATATCACTCAAAGAACTGGCTTAAATGAATACAGTTGCAGTGTAATCCTCACAAAATATCCGAAGGTATTTGGCACAGGTCACAAACCTTTGGAAAAGTGAATATTAAAGGCCTCCCTAACTAAAGCCTTGCAGGACTATTGTGCAGGGTTCACCATTCATGCCTTTCTAATCTAAAACCAATCTAGTTGGTGTGTGTCCCAGTGGGCAGAACACACAATTTTCTCCTACCCTTTTCTATCAGAATGCAGCCACCCACCAGTCTAATCCCCTGAGCATTTAAAGCTTCATTTCGCAAAATATCTCATGACCTAAAAGCAGTACGAGGCTCGGCCCCTGTGTGCTATGAACATGTTTGTATGTGTAAGAGGGGATTTCTAGCTCTGTGAGGGATTACACGTGCCTGCTTTTTTTGGTGTGTTAAATATCAGTCTGTGCAGCATGAGTGTGTATGTGCACTCCTCATCTGAACTGGCCTATTTTTACTATCATTCAGTATAATTCATTGATATTTACTGTACTATGTGAGTGAATGGTGCTGTACAATCAACTGGGCAGTATGGAAAATCTAAGTCTTTTCCACATGATTCTTTTCTACACCGCTGAAAAGATCAATCATTGATATTCAAACAGAAGTCATGTTCAAAACAGCCTCAACATGCTGGATTTAATCATTTGTTCACCTATTAATAATTACATCTTTTTGTCCCTATTAAAGGCTGGTTCTCCTACACACCCTTCAATTTTTTAGAGATTTGTTTTCACTTTGAGATTTTCCTCCACTGATGATTGTCAAAAAAACAAATAAAAATCCCTGTGATTCAGTGTCGTAAAAGAACACAGCATGAAAAAATACAGTGTTGGTGACTGCTTTTCATAGGAGTCATATGGAATTAAATCAGCGTAGATATTTATCACTGTTTGGACAACAGAGATAATCTCCCAGCCTTCAGCTTTGTATGCACATGGAAAGGATTGCTCTGGCAGTAAATCTCTGTTTCCATCCACACTATCAAACATGAAGAGCAAACAGAAGTTGTTTGACTTTCATCTGTGCACACTCTCCTTCATGTCACCTGGAAAGGTCATGACGCAAAGAAATATGGAATTTCCTACAAGTTATGGCATCGAAAAAGCACACCGGGATTGTTTATTCATATATGTTTTGTATGAACTTCAGCTGCTGAAATATTTCTATGATATATGTGCTAATATGTGCGTATGAATCAGTTCTGCTTTATATTTTCAAGTCTTCCTTGAGTGGTACACAGTCAGGCACGAGACCTTATTTACACTGCCAGATTTTACTTGGCAGCGTCCTTAAATGCATTCAATCATAGGAGGGGCTGGTAGTCGTGCAGGGCCAAGGGGGAGTAGAGTGTTTCCAAAACCTGGCAACTTTATTAAGCACACTGCAGTTTGCAGCTCAGGCCACTCTTCCTGTGATCAAACCCAGTAGAGGTCCGCAGTGTGGTGGTTGTTTGTGTGTGTTTGTACCTCTGTATTCTGGCCTTATTTTGTTGATATAAAACTTCACTGCGGTTAAAATGACTTGCTTATTCTGTTTGTGAGGGCTTACATGTAAGACTTTAAACATTTACATTACATACAAATCACACACTGTCCAAGCTCTGACACTATTACCCGTCCATATATTGAAGTTATTTCAACTGGAGATGACATTATATGTACCTATTTAAAACCTGTTCCAACATCCTGAATGTCTTGTGGAACTGGGTATGCATGATTATATAACTATTCAAGTCTGACGGTAACTTTATCTTGCCTGCATGTGTGTAGAGTCCAGCCATTGGCCCAACTTGGCTCAGCCCCTCTCTGTTACAGACACACATCAAATATTCAGCAGGTACCAGCAGAGCTCATTACAGCCTCACGGACACTATTACTGCAGTCGACTCATGGAAAATAACACCTCTTTTGCGCTTCCTCTTCTCTTTCTTTTGCCTCCTCTCATCTTTTTTTCTGACTGCGTTTTTCTATCTCTCTGCTCTGGTTAATTTTTTATGTCTTTATCCATTATGGATGAGGAAATGATGAACTGTGAGCCGATTCACTGCCTCAGTGACCTGATGTATGAACTGCTGGACAGGAGACATTCAGGATGCTTTGTCCCAAAAATAGGTTTTAAAACAGGCTGGTCCTTAACTGAAAGGTCATAGCCCATTAGTCCTCGCTATTTATAAGATCATCCACTTCATGCGTCCATTATTATGTAAATGCAATGTGAGCATATGTTACAACATGATGCCCAGCAGTGTGTCTGCCTTCTACATCTGGCTGAATAATTCCTGGTGCATCAGTGGGCAGATATAAGCCTCTCGTTTCAGATGTGCATTTATTGGCTACTCAGACAAGCACACTAGTGGCACCAAGCATGAGACGTGAACCATCTTAACACCACTCTAGCATCGATTCAGATGCTGTACAGCAAAGAAGCTAATGTGTTTTAATGATGGAATTGTCTTACATGCACCGTCGGATACAGGCTTTGCATTTGTCACAGCAATGCAGCATTTACAGCTATGTCCAGGCTCGTTGAGTTTTCAGTCAACTTTTGTCCTTTTTTTGGAATAAAAGGTGAGATTTTGTTGCTGCTGAGGTAGAAAAGTCTCCAAAATGTTGTTTAGATCATCAGTCAAAATATATGCAAAGTGGGAACTTAAAAAAAATGTTGAATGAGTAAATAAAAAAGAGATGGTTTAATTTCACTAATTAATGTCATTAGGTAGTTCACATTTGATTAAAAATACCAAATATAGACAACACAAGATGTCCAAACCTGAATATCATTCAGCACCCCTTGTTCTTTTAACATTAACATCTTTTTGTTTAAAAAATATATTTGTTAGCATGTTTCTGTCTTTTTCCAGAGGTGACTGTCCCTGTGAGCCTGAAGGAGGTGGGAGGCTATATAGAAAAACAAGTGGCATACCTGTCAGGTGAGCCCTTTTTAAAATAATTCTCTTAGAGTTATGTATTTTATGTCTTTTCTTAAGTAATCACCTCTGTGTTTATTTCCTAGGAGGGCGTGGGGAAGACTCCAGTGTCATCATCACCCTCCCAGAATGCTCGGCTTTCAGTGACATTCCAGAGGAAGCTTTAGCCAAAGTCTTTACATACCTCACGCTCATCCCTCGGTGTGTCCTCCCTCATTTATTCTCACGTTGGTCTCTCCCTTTCTGCAGTGCACCAAAAGCTCGGTACTTGTATTCTGAGCACAGCTGGTCTGGCATTCTCTGCCTCTCAGCTCAGGATCAAATGTCCTCCTGATGTCCCCTACATCCAAACCTCAGTCTCCCAGGAGATTAGAGAGGTTCAGATTGGGTCGACCGAAGGGCTTTTTCCCTCTTATGAAACTACAGTAAATGTTGCATGAAAAAAACAACAACACTTATTTATGTCAGTATAAAACATCCCAAGATGTGATTAAATCTATTCATAGCCTCTTATTGTTGTGTCTTGAAGCCCTGAACCACCAAATCCACAAAAATCGCACACACTTTGACAAATGCCTATTTTTGCTTTTGCAGAACGAGGCAACCCGGAGTTAAATTCATCATCATTTTAGACCGAAGACTGGACACATGGGCCTCTATCAAAACTGCTCTTGCCAGGATAGCAGTAAGTTTCTTTTTTTAAAAAATATAAAATCCATTTTTACCTAACAAATATTGTGACTAAGCAGTTTAGACACCATGCAGAGGACAAATAGCTTTTCACCAGGTTGTGAGCTGCAGTTTGCCTAAAGGCTGCTGTTTTATTTATGAGCTGCTGTCCATGGTGCTGAAAACCTGCCAGCACCCGAAAAATTTAAATTTATTTTTTTTTAATCAAAGCTCTTTAAAGTTCCCCAGTTTAAAGGGGTGGCCTAAACATTGTGTCTGTCCTGAATGTCCCATTGCATATTGCTGCAAATGTATGAGTAAGCAAAAAGTGTGTGATGACGCGGGGTGGTGAGGAGAGGAGAGGGTGAGGAGAGGAGAGGGGGAGGAGGAGACATTGCAGTGAGCGCTGCCACCCTCCGTCTGAGAGGCAGCAGCAGTGCTGCGGCTGTGGTCAGGCAGCCGGAGGGAGCTGCACACATCAGCTTGGCACTGAATTCTGTCACAGCCGGGCGGGAACTTGCATTTATCCGAGATGGCTTCCAACACCATGGCTGATTGCTTTTACCGGCGAGGAATGCCGAAGATTCGGAGGAGCCCGGTAACGAGCTGCTGGCTTGTTTTAATACTGAAGAGTCTGTGGGGAAGTTTTTTTTTTTTTTTTTTTTTTTTTTTTTTGGGCGGGCTGGCTGAATGCGGCAGCGGCTGTGGCTGCTGGAGAGTGCAGCACTGCGGTGCACAGCAGAGCGCACTTATGCTTAGTCATGCAGTTGGCTGTGATGTATGTGTGAGACCTGAAGGAAACCCTCTGTAGTCTCACTGATGACTCCTGGATGCATGTTTATCTTGAAATTGAAGGGTTGCGTCAGGACAAATGAATGTCAGAAGTTGTGTCACCTGGAAAGGATAAAAATACAGGCTCTGTATGCATTAATATATACATATATCATACATCCTGCTGCAGAACTGGCTCTAGCATTGCTTGTACCTGCATGAAGAAAATGTCCAAGTACTTGTTGAAGACTATGACAACATTTACTTGGGGACAGCTCAGCATACCACAGTGGTCATTTACTGTTTTCATCACACCTTCCATTAGGCTTCCCTTGAGATATATACTGCTGTAATACAACCTGTGACTTAATAAAGACGATAAGCAGAAATTCCCACAATGTCAAGCAGTGACCTCAAACAACCTGAAGATGAAATGCAGCATATGATGGGTATAAATCGTGTAGCGACTGAACCTTGAGTCTGTTAAGGCTGACAGTAATCGACTGAGTGACAGACCTGATGTCTCTACTGGCAGACATGGAGGATGAGAGTGTGTTAATGCTTTTTTTCTGCATGCTTGCAGGAGATTAAGTCTGTTTACACCATGTGAAAATGCAGATGCTGGAAAAGCTCACATGTTTATTTGCACTAAAGTGAGGTGAAATGCAAAGTTATTGTTTTATGCAGCATCATCATCATCAGTATAACAGTGAACCTCTCCTCCCCTCATCAAGGCTTCCTTTCCTGGGAACCTCCACCTGGTTTTGGTGCTCCGACCCACCAGCTTCTTCCACCGTACTGTTACTGACATTGGTTTCCGCTTCAGCCAGGAGGACTTCATGCTCAAGATGCCAGTAAGGCAGCTCCTCCTCAGTTACCAAACATGTCTCACATCACAACAAGGTACACCTGGTTTTTCTCACAGCGTTGAACACCATTAGTCAAATGTTCTGTGGCCGAGGACACATGTTGATCTTAGTTTTAACTTTTAAAACAAACATCATAATACAGCAGGTTTTTCAAGGATGTATCTAATATTTCTGCTGAGCTTTGCACTTTAATTTGAGAAGTATCACTGGTACAACACTGATGTTGCGCCATTTCAGTGCTTCTAATAACCCTTTGTTCTGGTGTCTACACATGATAGATTTGTCTGTAGTCCAGTGAGGCCCAGAGGCTGCCTGAACTATCTGTCCTATTATGAGAAACTCTGCTGTTCTTTAAAATCAGGTAATCATATACACAGTACAAAGTGTTCTTTGTGAGGTCTCAGATTTTGTCTGCACATTCAGGTGGTGATGCTGAGCTCTGTCACAGACCTGCTGCGCTACATTGACGAAAACCAGCTGACATCAGAGTTTGGAGGCACGTTGGATTACTGTCACAGTGACTGGATTGTTTTGCGAACGGTAAGATTCAGAAACAAGCTGAGTTCAGGTGATAAACCATATCTTCTTTCATCATCTCCCGGTTTTTCTTTTCTCTTTTCTATCACTGAAGCATATTTTTCAACCAGTTCATGAAGCTGCTGATAGAAATCCAACATAAATGAACACTGAATTTAAAATACAAAGGGAAAAGCACCTATTATTTCTAACTATTTTTTGATTTTTAAACTTACCCGGTGGGATGTTAACATGCACTTCAGTGACTTGCCGTGTCTCACTCATTTTCCCTGGATACTGTTGTGTCTTGGTGTCTTTTTGTTGTTCAAAATCCCCCAAGGATTCTGTATCTCAAGAACACTGGGACACAGATTGTTCTCTTTTTACTGCATAAATATGTGGCAGTTTCACATGTTATCTATGCACCTGTAGTTGAGTTTTTGTATGCTCTTTCTTTCCCTACAGGCTATTGAAAGTTTTGCTGTAACAGTCAAAGACATTGCACAGATGCTTCAGGGTTTTGGAACCGAGCTGGCAGAGACGGACCTGCCAGATGAAGTAAAAGCCATTGAGTATCTCCTCGATTCTCACACCGACAAGTACAGAAAACTCAAGGTAACGTTTACAAAGTTTTCTTGTAAAAATCATTCTGCAATATTAACGTAGGAAAATAATCTTCTGTTTGTGATGCAAGCTGTCTTCTGTTTCATAGGATGCAATCAGGTCGGTGTCAAAAGAGGGCCGTCATCTCCTCTCCAGCCTGGAGGCAACTGGGAAGGAGGATGACTCCCAGTGGGATGTGAAGCTGGACTGGGAGACAGTCCAGAGGTGAGGCATCTTTAATTAGCCCTTTCTTTCCTGTAATTCATTCTGTTTTTAGATTATTTGCAAAAAAAAGTGCAATTAACAGTCAAATTGTAATCTATAACAGAATCGGCTGCCCTATTTGGTTCAAGAAATTAGAAAATTTATATTGCTAAAATCAAAATGTAAGACCTGAATGTGTTTTTTTGTGCTTTACAATAGAAACAAATAAGATCTGCATTACTCTGTTTTTTTTAGGCTTCTTGCCCAGCTCAGAGACATGGAGTCGGCCTTTGATGGCTTCTTTGAGAAACATCATCTGAAGCTCCATCAGTACCTGCAGCTGCTCAGATATGAGCAGAGCTTTCAGGAGGTGAGGATTCCACCTACTTGTCATGTGTATATTTCATATGCATTTCCCACAGAGGATAACAGCTTTCCATTTAAGACATGTGAATGCAGTCGTCGAGGCTCAAGTTTTAATGTGGCTGTAATGCCTCTGAGAAGTACCTATCTTGTTTTGGTTTCTCTTTTTAAACTGTGTATATGTGGTGTCTCTTCTGTTTAGACTGAGTTATGTCTGGAGCATCTCATGGCTCAGGAGAGGGAACTGTCCATATCTGTGAACACTCTGGCTCAAACAGAACAGGCTCTCAAAAAGCTGGACAACATAGAATCTAATGCACAGGTCAGTGTCTCTCCAATGAGACTGTCAAAATCTGTGGCCCCGCTGCAGCAAAAAAATACTTTAAAAATGGGTCATTCTTCAAATGTTGATGTTTTTAAATGTTACTTTTTATTTAATGGCATATTTTCATGCTTGTTTGCTGCAGTGGGTGTGTTTTACTTATTTTCACTTCAAAAATCAACAATATATGTTTGTCTATACGTCCCTGAATGTTTGTATACATCTAGAGTGGGTGTCAAAAGACTTGAAGGTCTGAGTGATCACTGTGTATCCACTAAAACTGACCCCATCCTCCTTGTGTTTCCTTGTTGGCTCCATCAGGAGGTGATGGCTCGAGCCCAGATCATCATCCTCCACGGACACCAGCTATCAGCCGGTCACCACTATGCCATGGCTCTCATTATGCAGCGCTGCAACGAGCTTCGCCACCACTGTGACACACTTACTGCTGCTCTCAAAAACAAACACTCTCTTCTCCTGCAAACACACCAGCTGCTGCTTTGTCTTGGGCAGGTATTGAAAGATGTGCTTTCATTTACAAACACATAAGGACGCATATGCATCTTTATGATACACATGTGCTCTGTACATTCAGGCCCAAACATGGTGTGACGATGGAGCGTATCTCTTGGCCAATCAGCTGGTAGATAAGTTCCAGTCGAAGGAGGGGGCCCAGGCTGCTTTGAGGGACATTGAGAAGTTCCTGGAGGGGGCGCCGTCTATGCTGAGCTCAGGAGTTGACGTTCTGGCCATCGAGTACGAGGCTGTTATCACACCTCAGCTTCAGGTCAGCACCCAAAGCCTTAAATGTGAAAACAATGCCTAACAGCCACCATTATTTCATGTTTGAACTTAACCCTCCTGTTGTCCTCATTTACGGGCATCAAAAAATATTGTTTCCTTGTCTGAAATTTTTTTTAAAAATTCTGCAAAAAAATTCCCCAAATTTCTGAAAATTTGCAAAACCTTCAGGAAGAAAATTCCAACAATTCCTTAAAAGTTTCCCTTAAAAGTTTTATTCAAAAAAAAATAATTCCCCCAAATTTGGCAAGAAATTTCTTGTAAATATTTTCAAAAAATGAGTAAAAATCTTCCAAAAAAAATACTAAAAATATCTAAAGTGATTACATATATATCAGTAAAACTTCTAATAATTTCTTTAGGAACATTCACAAAAAAAATCAACCAAAATCCAGCGAATTTCGCTGGATTTTGGTTGATTTTTTTTTTGTGAATGTTCTTAAGAAACATTTTTAACATTTCTCTTTTCAACCAAAAAATGTTCAAAGATTTCCCAAAAATGTTGAAAATGTGGACATCAGAAGTTTCACTGTGAAAATATATATTTTTTCCCACATTTTCAAACTTTAAAATGGGTCAATTTTGACCCGCAGCACAACACGAGGGTTAAGGCAACTGGATTGAGTTAAAGTGTGTGAAGGATACAGTGTGGCTTTGTTATCGTTCAACCATGTCTATTCCACAGTATCAGTAATAATTTTGGATTTTACCTAAAAATTTCACTGTCCTCTCTCTCTTTCTTTGTGTCTGTGATAGGACCAGATTGGGAAAACGTTTGAGAAGCATGCAGCAGTACAGCAGATGATCCAGAACCGACAGGCTTGTCTGAGGAAGCTGGCTGATAAACATGTACGACCGGTCCAACTGGTGGCCCCCAGGCCTGAAAACCCACCGCGCTCCAAGTCGCCGCTCTTCTCCCCTAAGCATGGTACAGCACACACACACACACACACACACACACACACACACACACACACACACACACACACACGCACACACACACACACACACACACACACACAATCTCATCTCAAAGAAATAATCAATGTGGAAATAGAGAGTTTATCACTTTTTTTATGCTCACTCCACAAACAGCAATTTTTTTTTTTATTGTTTACAGTAGATAAAACAGAGTTTGTCTTCAAATGGGTGCATAGATTTACAGCACGAACAGCAATGCTTTTCTCATTTCAACTAAAAATCACGCCCCTGCCTCTGTTTTCCAGCACCAGCATGGGGTCTTATCCCAAGCCCTATGGCATCAGTCCCCCTCCCTCTTTCCTTTAGGCACCAGAGTTAAATTAACACATCACAGGGTCCCCCATTGTATAGCACCAAGGTTCCTTCTGAATGGCCTTTGGGGTTAGCACACTGCTGTTACAAATGAGCCCGAACGAGGTCAGAAGATATAAGCAGTCCACTGGGAAATACCTGACTGCTCTATTAGCCACATAGAACCATATGTGGTTCATATACATTAAAGAACTTCTCATCTCCCGCTGTGTCTCAAGGGAGGCTGCACAAAGCCAAGCATGTACAGTAGTGTCCAATTAATACAGTACGTGTCATCTGTGTGTGTTTTATCTGAATGTGTTCTCTTCCATCTAATGTACAACTGTAAAAGGATAAATAGTTTTTTCCCATGTCCATTCGTGTCTTTAAGGTTTTGTTCTCCATAATAGGAAGTCATACTAATGAGTGTAATAACAAGAGAGTGGGAGTGATTATGAGCAGCCTTTGAGGCTCCTTTGATACTTGGGACAGCAGCCATTTCAGAAAGAAGATAAAGGGAGAAGTGGTTAGCTTTGATCGATTTGATCTGGTACAAGCTTACTCGCACACATTTGCTCCCAACACGTATGTACACGCATACCACTGACGAATGTAACATGGCACATGCTAAGATACAACCACTCTGTCGGCCTTGGACTAGCATGTAAGGATTCAGCTGCAAGGATCAAAAAGGACACTGACAGTTCTGCCAAACGCTGCTTTAGATCTGTACTTACTGATTCCAGGCCACACCTTAAGAAGAGTCAACCTATTTTCACTGATTGCCTGAAATATCCATCACTACTGGTTTCTTTTAAATTACTGAGCGTTCAAGAAAAGGTCGTATGTAGGGCAAGGAAATCCCTTTGAGGCTGTAATGTTCACACTGTGCACATGCTCATAAAGAAATATTGTGTTTGATTTAGTGGGAGTGCTCACTTCTTCAGCATACCTCCTCAGAACATATGGAAAAAGCCTGTGTTTGAATCACACTTACACCGATGATCTGTTGCTGCCGATCTGGTTTTCACAGGTGATGGTTTGAAGTTCACATTCGACATTTCTTTGCCTGGGAAAAAAACATCCCGAAAGAGCCCCAACCCTAGAAAAGTGAGTAAAAAAATTTAAAAAATTAACTTATTTTTGTTTTATTTCTTAATTTCCCTTCATTTAGGCTGCTTTTCTTGTCAAACTCTTCCTCTGAGGTCCAATAAATTGTTCAGTATTTTAACATTTTCTCTGAATTCATATGGAAGAGTCAGTGCTGTCCGTCTGTGGTGTGTTCAGATAGAGGTGATCCACGACTACCAGGAGAGCCGGAGCTGTGTGTCGTACAGTCTGGATGGAGACGACAGCCCAGATCTGTTGAAGCGGTGAGGCACCCGTCTATCCATCAGCCTGTCTGTCCTCAGTGCTGCTCTTGATGCTGTTTACTTTGTGATTCTCTTTGTTCAGCGCTAATGATGCCCTCCGGGTCTAACACTCTTTCTGCTTCTGTCTGTGTGTCTATGTTTTGCATCACAGTCACGTGATGAGGGAACTCATAGAGACTGAAAGAATCTATGTTGAAGAGCTGCTGTCAGTGCTACTGGTATGAAAACACACTATCACAGAAGAAATTTTACAAAGGTCATGGTTAAATCATACGTTTGTTGTCAAGTTTTTTGGTAAATCACTCCTGGTAATCCACATTTTAGTCCATTTGCATGAATCATACGCTTCCTTTATTGTGTTGCTATAATATTGCAGGGCTACAGGGCTGAAATGGACAACCCAGCCTTGTCAGGGCTTTTGCCACCAATACTTCGCAGTAAGAGAGACATTCTCTTTGGAAACATGCCTGAGATCTACAATTTTCATAGCAGGCAAGTGATTAGTGACTCAAATCACATATAGATCTGTTTAAACACAGAGAAATGAATGGTAATGGTCATCTATTGTGACCTGTCAATGTATAGCTTGTTAGCTTTAAAGGTCTCAGATGGTGAAAATCCCCTTTTACTGTGTTTTGTGGTTGCTATAAACTTGGCGGTGAAAAATAAAAGCTGTTAAGACATGAAGACATTTACTTCTGCCATTCTAAAGCCCATTCTAAAGTAGATAGACTCCCAGCTTTACAAGCCACTGAGAATTTCACTGAACTGCAACATACCAGCTAAGGTACCAGTAGTCGTCTAGCTCAGACTTTATATAATCCTGCCCCCTCTTGGCTTCCAGTCGAACTATTCAAAATGAGCAGCTGCCCCACACTCCACCAGGTTTTTTTATTTTCTAGAACACAAGAGTCTTCTTGCGTTCCCAGAAGAAGTTAAAGAAAGTCCCAGTTGCACACATTTAATCACATCTGTATCAGCTGATATGCTGTCAATTGTTGTACTCCGAGCTGCCAATGACAGACACAGAGAGTCTTCTTCCTGAAGGAGGCGTGGGCAGCAGCAGCTTAGCTTTATTTTAAGCTACAGACACTGAAACAGCCCGTTTAAAACAGGGCTAAAACCAGATTCACACAGTCATCTTAAAATGAATTATCTTTACTGTAGTTTGAGCTGAAAAGTCAAAAGACACTGGGGATATGTGAGACATTCATTAATTTATCTAAAATTGGCAAAATATGAGACCTTTAATGTAGTACACTGTCAAACTGCTGTGTGGCGTCTAGGATTAAGGTGACAGGGAAAATTGTGTTTGAGAGCTTTAGGAGTTTTTCTTTTTAACTTTATTTTCAGTATTATTTTATTTATAAAGCGCTCTCATAGGCAAAGTAAACTGCTTAGAATTATGTAAAAGACAAGAGAGGTCAGCAGGTGTCGTATGTGATTTTCTTTTAAATCATAGAGGTCCGTACAGACCAAAGCACCAAATAAAACGAAACAAACAAATGAATTTCAGCATAGTCCAGAAATCATTTCAGTTTCCAATGACCCCAATCCTTACTAGTTTTTTCCAGTATTTTAATTTTTTGTGAAAAGTCAGATGTTCAGATTGTTTGTGACTCTTTACTCTTTAGATTATTTGCTTTTTTTTAAACTTGCTGCTCAGACTATTTATAATACATTTAAGTCATTATTTTCAGTCCTAGTTGACACATTCCCAAATAATGAACGGAAATAAAAATCTTTTCTGTTAAACATCCAACCACTGAAAAGAAACTTGAGATTCCCAAAAATATAATCACTCATTTCTGTGAGTTGTTGAACCTTTACTGGATATTACACAGCATGAAATTATGTCCCCACTTATTCAGAGCTTAAACCTACCATCCACTTCAGCTGCTAGCTGTAAGAAAATGGGTACCTTGTTAATGTGTACTGCAATTAATGGTGACTTGCTTTTTAAGTAGTTTGATAAGGATTTTTTTTTTTTTAATCTATTATTTATATCTATTTATTATTTCTATTTTTGGCTGCTATTTGATTGATCTACAGCCACTTTCTGCCAACTGAATTCCTCAGTTTAAAATTCTGTTCACAGCTTTAGAAATACACTCCAAACATGTAGTAGTTTTTATGGCAAATATACATAGATAAAATTTTTTAGACCTAAGTAAGTTATTCTAGTTAGAAAAAAGTCTGGTCTATTGCATTAAAGCTAATGTGTGTGAGGTGTTTGTTTGAGTCACTTTTTTTTGGCTTTTGAGAACTAATTCTTGGCTTTGGACTATTTTTGGGTATCCAGAGTTTTCCTTCAGGACCTGGAAGGATGCCTGGAGGCTCCTGAGAGCGTGGGAGCCTGCTTTCTGGAGCGGGTGAGATGATTAATGTTTATATTGTGTAATTTATTTCTATTTGGATAATTTCTGCATCATTTATGTCCATATTTTTAGAACAGATTTTTGCTTCCCTGTCTCCCCAGAAAGAAAGTTTCCAAATGTATGAATGCTACTGTCAGAATAAGCCACGTTCTGATGCACTGTGGAGACAATTCTCAGACTGTGGGTTCTTTCAGGTCCGTTTTGCTATGATTTCAATTTCTTGTCAACAGTTTTGTATGATTCTTTCACTGCTTCTTGTCATGCATGAAAGCTTTAAATATTTGAATGCTTGTTCTACACAAGCATATGATTTCTATTTTGATATTGAATAATATTACTAAGTAAACATTAGCCTTCCAAATTACATTTAAATTACATTTAAAATAGATAAGCTGTGATATGTCATTGACAAACATTTAATTCCTTGTGGTTTCATTTTTCTTTGTCCTGAAGGAGTGTCAAAGAAAGCTGGAGCACAAACTGGGCCTTGATTCCTACCTGTTGAAACCAGTCCAACGCCTCACCAAATATCAGCTGCTGCTCAAGGTTAGAAAGTCAATTGTCTACTTTTTATTTGTGAGACAGGACATATTTTGCTGTTTTCCATGAGACTGGCTTTAAATATGTCCTGTGTTGTGGAGATCAGCAGCACAAAATGTACTTGTTTGACATAGACATACTTTTCATCTGTATTTTTAAAATTCAAATTAGAAAAATTCTGCAGACACAATGATTGCCCCAAATTTGCCAGTTTGCCGACATACATTAAGTCCAAATATATAATCTTTTGACATCAGCAGCATTATTACTTCATTTCTGTTCAGATTCTCCATCATCCTTAGAGCTCCAGTAAAAAGCAGCTGGACTTCTCTTTTAGGTTCTTGAAGGCCTTCCATCTCTCATCCAAGAGGTATAGGAAGTTCTAACTGAGCTAGAACTTAATAAACCTTGTAGACAAGATGTAAAACATCTTCAAGAATCTAAAAGAGAAGGCCAGTTGCTTTTTACTGAAGCTCCTGTGACTACAAGTCTTTGCCTCTCAGTTTTAGCCTCTGCGTTTGTGTGTGCGTTCGCATGCATTTGTGTGTGCCTGTATATGCCTGTATGTGATGTGTACATGTATTCTCAGGAGCTGATAAAGTACAGTACAGATGTTGAAGGCACCTCTGAGCTGCAGGGGGCGCTAACAGCCATGCTGGACCTGCTCAAATCAGTCAATGACTCCATGCATCAGATCGCCATCACAGGATATGAGGTGAATTACCTGAACTTTCTGAAATCCTAAACTCCTGATTAATTCAGCATAAATATTGCATTCATAGAATATAAAGTGTTACACGTACGTTCCTGCTTTCATCATATGCAGGGTGACATTTGCGAGCTGGGCCGAGTGTTGATGCAGGGCTCCTTCAGTGTGTGGATCAGCCATAAGAAAGGCCCCACACGCATGAAGGAGTTGGCTCGCTTCAAGCCAATGCAGAGACACCTGTTCTTGTATGAGAGAGCTCTGCTCCTGTGCAAGCGAAGGGAGGAGCATGGAGACGGCTGTGATAAGTCCTCCTCTTACAGCTTCAAGCACTGTCTCAAGGTTGGTCTGTGTCTTTGTTTGGGTGCATATTGAAGGAATAGGAATGCTTTTTGGAACATTGGCCCACTAGTTCAAACTATGTTATCAATATGTTAAAATATCTTCACGGTGAATACTATAATTAAACATATGTTCTTCTCAGAACACTTATTCCAGTGCTGCTATGAAAGCTTATATTTCTGTATGTTACAGTATGCTGAAGTGACTAATGGTGTCTCAAGTGTGAGAAAGTGACAGCTTGTGGCAGCTCCAAAGCAAATTATGAGTAGCTTTTAAAGAGACCGTGATTGTAAATTTTAATAGTATGAGTAAGAGGCTGGTGAAACCAACATACAATATCATGAAGATTATCAACAGGCTGCTTATGTGGGGAAATGCGTCTCTTTTGAATAAACTAAACAAGTTGTTTTGGTGACATAAGAACATGTGGAAACTATTGCTCTGACTAAAATCACTCTTTGTTTGCTACCAAGCAATTTTTTTTTGCTTTTTTTTTTTATTATTCAGAATATTAAGTGTTAAACATATTGTCTGTGCTTTGTGGTGTACGTAGCACACAGTATAAAGTACTCTGGCTAAATGTTGCATTTCTTTGACTTAACTCAATATACTCTTTATCAAGTGAACTATCTGGTATGTATTATGTGGGGTTCAGTAAATTAACATACAAGTATAGTGATTTAAGAGAGTTAAAAGAACATAATACTATAGGCACATACTGAAAGTAATTTTCTGCCTGACACATTTCCTAAAACCTTAAGGCTTACAAATATAACACATGATCGCATAATCAGATTTTTGCTTTTAGCAATATAAACGTAAATGATCCACTGAGCTGATATTGGTGTCTACATTGTTATCTTTGATGATATGTAGGTTACAGTGGTTACAGAATCTGGCCTGTACTACAAAGCAATTGCAACATACCCAGGAGCATCATTTCATCATCTGTCTGCACTAAGCCTAACAACCACAGTCATACTAAATGGTCACATAACCTGGTTACTAACTCGATAAATCAGTCTAGAATTTCTGAATCTAGCTAGGAGCACATTAAAAAGGCATTGTAAGCAACAGACGACCAGCCATAAACATGGAGCTGCAAATTTCTCACAAGAAGAATAAACTATATTTCTAAACCAACATGAAGAGTTTAAAATTACAATCCAGGCAGAAAGCAGCGCTGTTGCTGCAGTTAATGCTGACTGTGTGAATGCCTACGTTAATAGGCCTATCAGTATCACTGCCTCATCATTAAAGCACGAGTACATGTAACTATAATTACAGTTGTGTGGTTCTATTAATGTGCCGCTTGATCTTAATGCGTGAGACTATTTTGGCCTTATTATTTCAGCTGCAACCCTACCACTATTAAACTGTCTTGGGAGCAAGTGAAGGACAAATCTTACTTTAAAGTCTTATGCAGTCAATAAGTTCAAGGCTTTAGTGCTTTAATCAATTAGTCTGTATTTTAGAATTGTATTGCTATAAATATACACACAGCCTAAAGTACAATACAGTGGCACTGAAATTTCTTACAGAGAAAACTAAACCAAAAGCAAGGAAGATTGGAGTTCCCTCCACTGAGGATCTCTTGCATCTGTGCTTGTCAGGGAAAGAAAAGAGTTTAGAAAAGCACTTACCTCCCAAAGCTGTAAGTCCCGTAAATCATCACAGTTGTAAAATGCAGCATACAAACTGTCAAAATGACACTTTGTTTCTCTGTATATTTTTAAAAACCGCTTAAAAAGCAACACTTGATTTGCCAGATTGCAAGAGGCGAAAAAAGAATGCTCTCTCTAGTGAATGAGTGCTGCTTTTTACAGTTTTCAGTGTCAACAAGGTTAGCAAAAATATGACATTTTGTTTGACAGTGCATTAAAGGGGGTGTTATATATATCAAGTGCATAGAGGGGGAATTTTATGGCACTTTTTTTTCCTGTACTCACTATACATTCACCAAGCTCCAGAGGATCCTCTGTGAATAGTAATGCAGTGTTTTTATATGTTTTGGTCTGTTATCTCCAACATAACCTTCTCTGCAGCAGGTTGGGTGTGCAGGATAAGTTACCATGGAGATGTGAGAAGTGAACCACGACTTGAATTTGTAGCTATCTCACTTGAACCTTGAAACCTGCTTTATAGTCCAGGCCTGGCTTGCATTTCTGCAACACTTTTTTGTCACATGTGTTGGAGGGTGTCACAGCTGGTGTCACACCAACAACTGCAGCTCTTGATTTATTATTGAGGATGTGGGGAGGAAGCAGTCGCACAGCGGAGGTGTGTGTGAGTGCAAGTGCAAATGTTTGTGTTATGACAGGACAGATATGTTACATGATGTAACTCTGATGTACAATGTGCTGTTTGTGCTGCTCCACCTAACACCGTGTGTGTGTGTGTGTGAGTCGCTGTAAACAGTGTGTGTCTCTTGGCAGATGACTGCTGTGGGGATCACAGAGAACGTCAAGGGAGATGTGAAGAAGTTTGAAATCTGGTACAGTGGCAGGGAGGAGGTGTATGTGGTTCAGGTGAGGACTCTAAAAAAGTTTAATGCTTGCATTTTTAGAGCTAAACAACAGTAAGCAGCTTGTAGTTTAGCTCTCACTCTGACTGTAAAGCTTAATCAGAAATGGTTTTGATAATCACCTATTATGATAATGATTATTATGCAAAACTGGAGCTTTTTATTCTTAATTCTAAACACATTTGCTGGTTTTGACATGTGAATATGCACTGTGGGAAATTGTGGTGAATATTTTTAACAATTGTCTGACCATTGATAGACAAATGATTATTCATATAAACTCAAAGGAGAGGCCTTAGAGACTAAATGGTAAGATTGCAGCTAGAGACATGTATATCCACCGATCAGCCACAACATTATGACCACTGACAGGTGAAGTCAATAGCATTGATCATATTGGTACTATGTGGTGTTCTGCTGGAAAACCTTGAATTCTGGCATCCGTGTTGACGAGACTTCGACACTCAAATAAACCTTGTCCAAGAACAAGCACACTCCTTCATGCAAATGGAAATCCTGAATGTCACTGGTCTACCCCCACAGGAAAATGCACCCCACCACATTGCAAAAACATCAAACAATCAGGAACATTATGAGAACATGACAACCGCCCAAGATGTTGATTTGACCTCCAAACTTCCTAGACCTCATTCTGATCAAACATCAACAGGATGCAGTGGAATGAGTTTGATTCCCAGAGGCCCCACTGCACAACCCAGAGCACCCAAAGGATCCTGTGCTAACGTCCTGGTGCCAGACCCCACAGGACACCCTGAGAGGTCCTCTTGTTCATGGTTCAGAGCATTTTTGATGACATAAGGAGGACCAACACAATGTTAGGCAGGTGACCATAATGTTATGCCTGATCGGTGTATACTGAATCTGTCTTGTTTAACCTGTAATGTTTCTGTTGCCTCTCAGGCTCCTACAGTGGAGGTGAAGATGGCCTGGCTCAATGAGCTCCGAAGAATTCTAACCAACCAGCAAAAACTGCTTAGAGGTCAGTGAGCATCTTAAGTTGTATGAGCTAGTATTCTGAGCATAAAGGTCAGAGCTTTAAACCGATTCTCACAGCCTCCAGGCAGCAGAGAAGTGGTTAAAGGCTCCACAGCAAATAAGTGAGCTTTTGTGCTTCTAGTTTCTTCACCAGTAGCTGCTCCCAGTATTAAGGAATGACCATACAACCGGATCCTGTAGAGAAACTGAAACATCTTTATATGGTCTTACAGTACCTTGCTCTTCTTCTCCTTCTCCTCTCAGATGAAGCATATCATCATGGCCAAATGGTCGAACACATGCAGCTTTCTCCACCGCTCCCTGAGAGGTCAGTGCCACTGGTTGATTACAGACACAGTTACAGTGTGTTAAGCGCATGACTGTAGGCTGTAGATACACAAACATACAAACACATACAAGTATGAAACACACAGTCACAGTGCTACTACATGTGCAAAAAGCTTGAGTGAATGTGACAGTCATTCCACGTTGCCCTGGTACAAGGCTTTTGTGTGTGGCGGTGTGTGACGACGGGCCCAGGCCCCCACTCTGTTCACTGCTGTCTAGATGCCTATCCCCACTCCTCCCATCCCCTACCTGCAGGGGCATGCGGCCGTCCAGAGGGGTTCCCAGGGGCTGTCTGCCGGGGCTGGACTTTGTCTCGCTGTCGGCCGACGTGTTTCTCTGCCTGCGGTCCCGGAGCCCCCGTCCCCGAAGCCCCCGGCAACGGCCCCGGCCGCGCCCCCGCCACTGCCCCCAGCGCCACTGACCTGCCGTAACGCTCAGTGGTAAACTCAGCCTGGCCCAGCCTGGCTCGCCTCACCCTGGCATGACCCGCCTGGCCCATCTTGGGGACCAAACCCCCCCCTCCCGCCCAGGCTGCTGTGTTTGCATACTGACCGTCAGCTGCACCCCCTTTTTACAGCCTCCATTCTGGTTCATAACTGATCCCCACGCTGCCTTGCTGCGTTGAGAGGCCGCTGTCTCTGCAGCTCCTCCATGGCTTCCTAACATGGTACCAAAAAAACAACTGCTCTTCTTTCTGCATCTCAGATTTGCTATTTTGCATGTAATGCAAAGGGCAAACAAAACAAGAGCTTGAGTTTCATTCCATGAATTTTCTTAATTTTTTCATGACAGCTGCTTTTTAAGACGGGGCTCGTTTTTTGAGATCTGATCAAGCATCTGTAAAATTTACTTCCTTG
Source organism: Amphiprion ocellaris (assembly GCF_022539595.1). Taxonomy (NCBI): domain Eukaryota; kingdom Metazoa; phylum Chordata; class Actinopteri; family Pomacentridae; genus Amphiprion; species Amphiprion ocellaris. The sequence continues at coordinate 14,900,795 of NC_072778.1, read as the reverse complement.
AGGCATTCTGAATCCACAAATGAAGTAACCAAATCTGTAATTTGGATCTTAATAAATCGAGACCAGATCTTCCTTTGTGTTGACACGTTTTGTGTGAACACTGTGTCAGTAACTTCTACTTCCCACCTTTCACAGAGAGGCTTGCACATGGCTGCTGTGTGTTCTGTGCTGTCTAAATGGCCGTGTGTGAGAAACAACAGGACAGAATTGTTCTTGAAACTGATCTGGGGCCAGCTTTTACTATTTCCATGTCTTCAGATTCAGGAAGCTGACCCCAGATTGTATGGCTGAGGATAACATCTGTCCTGAATGTGTCGGAGTCCGTACAGCATTTGTTGATGCTTGTCGTTTTGTGTTGTTTTAACAGCAAACAGCAGAGAGCGTCAGTGAGCTCAGAGGACACTGAGTCAGGGAGGAGCAGTCCAGACCCCCAGCCACGCTCTCCTAAACACCAGCACAACCGTAGGAGTGAGTTCATCTCATCCCTAATAGTTCATGCTATAATCAAGTAGATACTTAGTAACTAAATCACAGGAAATTTTAAGCAAATTGATTCCAATCACACTTGCTTTGTACATTGTTGCACTGGTATTGCCGATTTTCTTCATACACTAATGTAGTTATTTGACTTTTCCCCCTCAGCAGTTCAGGTGTACTTTGACCTGAAGAACCAGGTACATCGAGGAATTTGTGGGAAAAAGGTCCAGCTACTGAGATTAGCTTTTGATTCTACGTTCTTGTTAATTTCCCAGTAAGTGACAAAGGGGCCATTATAATGTCGATGTGGTTACTAAGTATCTACACGGTGCCTTTTAAGACTTAATGTTCTGAAGAATGTGTTCATTAGTATCTTTTATAGCTAAAGTGGTGTCTGTGTCTCAGGTTGGCCCGGAGCTCATCACTCAGTAGACATCTGCGAGGGTCTGGAGGAGTGGCCTGGAGGTCGGGACGGTTTCCACCCATCTGACACAGAGGACGAGGTTCTGGTGCAGCTGGTGAGACCAAATGCAGTCCCATCCAATACAATACAGTACATGATGAATTGTAGTATTCTTGCAGCTTCATTTCCTGGTATAAATAACTAAACTACTTGGTATTATGCTTGTTGCAGACAACACTGTCTATTTCTTAACAATCTGAACCCCAAAACTTGCCAGCAGGTTTGAAATTTGTGTCATCTTTATTAAATAACTGCCAAAATTTCACCATTTATCATTGCCAGAAACTGTAAAAACAGAATACATTTTAGGATTTTCAACTCTCTGACAGTCTTGGAAATAATTATGTGTCATGTTCAGTTACTTCCACAAAAATAAACAAATGTAAGCTTAAAATTATATTTCATTGAAGATAGTTTCATTTAAAAATTATTTTTTGTAAAAAAAATAAATAAATAAAAGCTAATAATTCTGTGTTCCAGGTTACAACTGAGAAGCCATGTTTGACTCAGCTGTGAGCAGCTTTGTGTCCAAAATTCAGAGATTATTTGTCTGAACTAGGCTGAACTTCAGGCTGTGATTACACATAGTGGAAAGAAGAGAGGTCTGGAAACAAAATTAAAGAGCAAGTAATAAGTTATCTATGGCATGTAGAGCCCCATTTCCCTATCAGTACTTGTAACATCTAGGGACACTTGCAAAAATGTCAAATAATCAAATAATGAAATTCAACTTTCTGTTTTTTCTCTTTTTAATTATTTATGATGTTAAAACTTAGTTATACAGCACAGAAGATATTTTGATTTCTCTCTACTTCTAACAATGGTTGTGCTTTTTCCATAAAGGTGTAGGAAAAATGAGTCCAGAGTGAGTAAAAAGGTGACAGGAGCAAAAAACCTTCAGAAAGTGCTTTGACCACATGAATAATACCAATCATCTAGCAATAGACTAAATAATGCAGAACATTTGATTCAGGTCACATTTTTTTAAAATAAAAACTAGTAAAGTACTCTTGTATCTTTACATTTAGATTGCTGTTATTACTTTTACTTTTGCCTCAGCTGGAGAGTTTTAGCTTTAAGGGTTCAAAATGCTGCACAGGTCTTCTATCGAATATTGAGTAAAGTTTAAGAAATGTATTGTTTTTTCCTCATTTACTGCCTATTTGTCAATATATACTGTAAAGCCCCTGATTACTGTGTATTTCTGAGATGATGTGACCAGACAGTACCCCTGCATCTGCACACATTTGCATAACAGTATCTTTACATCAGAACTTTGGAATAGTCTTACAACAAAATTGTCCAATCAAACTTGCAGTTCTAACTTTATATTTTTCTAAATTTTGTGGGTTGTTTTTAATCATCTAAATTCAGTTTTAAATCTATTTTGTAGCCGTTGTGCCTGTTAATATTGATCCTGTTTAATATTTTGTGCGTAACTGTAACCTCTTGTGACACACTGTGCCATTAGAGCACAAAAGAGCTCTTCAAAGAAGTCTATCATATAAATGAGTCTCTAGTTACTTCCAGCACTTCCACTTGTGCTTGAAAGTTTTCCTTCTGTGTCAGTCTCCAGGCAGATACAGGGCTTTAGCTGACTGTCTCCAAAATGGACCAGACAGCATCACAATCAAATATGGAGACGTAATCCAACTACAATGTGAAGACAACAGGGGGCGCTGGTGAGTTTTCAGCCACAAATGAAGTTCAGTAAAGCCCCCTGTCAGGGTGGCTTAATGATCAGGCAAACTATTCACATGAGAAGGGTTAGAATGTATGATAAAGTACCTATAAGGTGCGTCTATAGACTAAAATCCTGCTTAGCAAAATGCTAAGAAAAACTCCAGCTAAACCTGTTAGTAATATTTATATAGTTTCTCCCCCTATTTTCTTTTCCTCATGTCAACACTCTCCTCTGCGCTCTTTATCCTTGGGGAAAGGCTGGTGAAAAATCTGAGTCGGCGACAGGAGGGTTTCATTGCAGCTGCCAGCCTGAAGCTGATTATAGGAGACAGCAGCCGAGAACACTCCTCCAGACTAGGGGGTAAAGAAAAGACATGGACTTCTGTGACAGTGTAATGTTGAGTCATACGTCTTTCTAAACTTTGATTTTCTTGCTCTAAAGTCTGTGTATTTTCTTGTAGACCCGGGCAACCTGAAGGCAAGAAAGCTCAGCTCCCCTTAGAGAAGAAAGCACACAATGTGAATCTAATATTTACCTGTGGATGATGAACAGACAGAACAAACAGACTGAGTCATAGCTGTCTCATAAGTGATGCACTATCAGCCACCCTCTCTTCACCTCCCAGTGCTGTCTGCTTTCTTCAGCACAGTTCAGTCATTGGGGAGAAAAATGTGGGACTCAACAAACCTGATTTTTCTTTGTGGCTTTGACTGATGATCTCCTGAAGTTTTCTGATAGTGAAAGTGTGCAGAAGCACCAGCACAAATGCACAGGAGATGTTATAGCCCCCTTCTGGACAATCAACAGCCTGGTACAGCTGGATCCTGTTTGGTCTTCCTCTTTTCTGATCGGTGATCAATATCTTGTCCCTCTGGCGCTCCACCTGCAACGCATGCAGTCATGATGTGAGTTTGCAGCAGTGGATCACTTCACAACCTGTCTTCATTCCAGCTCATACTTGAGGTGACAGTGTCTCTGAGTGCTTGAGTGTTTGTCTGTCTGGTGCCGGACGGATGCTAATCCAGGATTTGCCTGAAACATTTCTTACAAACAGAGACTGCTGTACATAAACGGTATCATTTTTAACATTTACTGTACCTCAGTGGTTCATCTTTGTGTAGTTGGTTGACATTTTTCCATTGAAATACTACATTGTGTTTTTCTTACATCTCGTTCTTTCGGCACCACCTCTTCTGTACAGTCTGGGAGTTGAAATGCCAAAATGTGCCATGCCATAATGCCTTTTTATTCCTGCTCTTTTAGAGTCTCTTCTATGTACTGTTTGCAAAATCAAAAACCCTGTTCTTGTTTTAAACTGACCTCATAAATATTCAACAGGCACTTTACAAGGGTGGAAGGACAACAGAGGGTGAAATCCACCTATTGTCTACTGAATGTGTTCTTTGCTTGCTGCTTTACCTCACTTACCTTGTCCTTCCCCTGATTCTAGCTGTTATTTCCTTTGTTTATTCTTGAATGTATGATGCATTAGGGAGGCAGGGGGAGACATACCCCCTGCATGCAGGCAGCGGTTGACATGTCAGTGATGGTAATCTAAGACAGAGACGGACATGATGAAGATTGATGGCAATGTATTCCTCCGTGTGTGCCGTAGACAAATGGGAGGCGTGTGCCACAGAGCGCAAAATACTGTCGTTTTTCTTCAGCATCTTTTGGGAGCCGACTGTCAGTCACTCACAGGAAAGTGAGGAAGAGAATCGGAGGGAAAGATGATGCTGTGTGCACGCCTTCATCACCGAGGCAGATTGTTTCCTCCTCAGCATTACAGCTCAGTTAATCTTGAGCTCCCCATTAAAAGGGATCATACAGCCAACATGAAATATACCCTCTGTGTCGAACACTTGATTAAAAATTGATTGCAGACTTATATGAATTTACCACATCAAATTGAGGCCCCGGTCTGAAGGCTGCCTTTGATACGCTGCGTTTGATATGGAAATGAGTCGAGAAAGCAGCAGGGACCGCTGCACACTACGTACTTCCTGTGTTGTTAATTTATTTATTTTGCTGTCATGTTGTTCCTTCAGATTGTGAGGTATCTGTGTAGTCCCAAATGAAATTATGTCTCCATATATTTACAGGAGCTATGCTTGACTCTGCTACAACACCCCCCTTTGTTTTTCCTTTCGGCTCATACGACACAATCAGATGGTTTCTTGTCATTTCAATCCAAAATGCTGCAGAATTTGCACAGATTTTCCAGGTTGGAAAACAAAAAAACTGCTTGAAATATTATGTATCCCAATGAGCCAAGTAGCCTAAGCTTCTTGCTGAACTTTTCTTTTAATGAAAATGCATGGCAACTGCACACTGGGCGGGTTTGTATTATTAGACAGTCACTGCTCTACACTTTTTTTTGTTTTTGTACAACTTTGGTTCTGTAAAAACAATCCAATGAAGGTAAAGTATTTATTGCAATAATTGTTTTTTTTTTTTTTTTTAAATAATGGAAATAACTGTTGTTTTAACATGGTGTTATGTTTGGCTGAAAACTAAGGCTAATCTTTTTCACACACCCTTATTTAATCTATTATTTCTGTGTTCTTGTTTCACTGGAAGCTGGCTTATATAATAAACTTATGCAGACTATTCTTCTTCTTTTTGAGAGCTTTTGGTCTCATGGTCATATATAATTTGACGCCTGGGTTTGCGAAGATCTTTTTTGATTTTCTGACATTAAACACCACTACTTTAAAAAGATTTGATGTGTTTTGAGGAGCTGCACACAGTCAGTGCACTGAATTCATGACATGAATTTGGCGTTTTGTACTGTTTATTTAACACAGTATCAAAGAACATATTAAATCATGAAACTATCTTTAAAACTTTTCAACCATATTCATGTATTCTTTATGAAATACTTTGCTTCTGTGCTTAGTTAATTTTCATGGTGGAATTGATGTGATCAATGTAAATTACATATGTATGTTTTTTCCACACATCTGTCTGAAACATGAAACTATTTTTACCACATGCATCTTCTTTACAACAAAAAGTAGAAGCCCTACTCTTCAGGTATGTGAGTTTCTTCTAAAAGCTTGGTCATGTTAGACTTCACTGCAAATTCTTTTAGCATACAGATAAAAAGCATCTTCCCATTTTTTAACATTCACAGTATTTGACATGCAATACATTTCTATTTTCAAAATCTCTCATCTTTAAATTTAACTGTCAGGATCTTCCATATCAACTGCCAGCCTGTGTTTGGTTAATCCTATCACATGGTTTATCCAGCGGTAATAAAGAGACAGCCGAGTGTAGACGCCATATTTCCCCTCCTTTGCACATTCCTCCCCCCAGCTCACAATGCCTGTCAGAAACCATGTGTCATGAATCCTGTTTGTGTGAGGACCTCCGCTGTCGCCCTGACAGGCGTCCTTGGCCTCATCGTAGTACCCCGCGCAGAACATGACAGAAGTGATCCTGGAACTGCTGCTGTGTTTACACTCTGTCCGATCTGTGAAGGGAACCTCGACTTTCTGCAGAGTGCTGGCCGTGGATCCGAGGAAGCGAGTCCGTCCCCAGCCGCTGACTGTAGCCGGGGAGGACTCCTTCACTAAGGCCTCGGTGAAAGCCTTGGGGCCTATGCAGACAGGTCGCACTGTTGTGGAGAAGGTGATGGGGGTTTTGAGATACACCAGGGCGATGTCATGGTTGTACAAGCTCACAGTAGCGTTGTAGCGTGGGTGTACGTGCTCCTCCAACACTCCATAGTCCTGCTCTGTGCCCTCGTTGATGTAGATGTTGTGCTCCCCTGTAGTCAGAGTAGTGTACAATTAAACACTTGAAATAGATGTACGAAGGAAGAATGCAAAAGAGTTGTGTGAAATGTGATGTGCATTTAGTTAAAAGAAGCAGTCTGATACAAAAAACTACACCGGGACTACATTCATTGATTAAGTAAATCCTCAACTGGCCTTGAAACTGCAAGAAAATTATAAAAGGCCCAGTAGAAACCAAAAGTTGTTCAATTGCCATTACATAAGATGAAGAACTGCAGCAAATCCCACCATTTAGAAACTAAAACCAGCTCAGTTTTAATTATCTTTTTTAATCTACTTGATTTAAATAGTTCATCAGTCATCAAAATGGCTAGTTCTCACACTCCACTTCAAACAGAGCTTCTCCACCATGTGTCTGCTGTGAATCTTACCCACTCTGACTGAGAAGGAGCCTTGTGCCTCCGCCAGGCAATGAGCAGCAGTAATAATCCAGCGTTCGCCGAGAATGGAGCCCCCACAGAATAGCTGACCGCTGGGATGTGCTACCAAGGCTACCTGAGTAAAAGAGGGAGAAAAGAGCTGTGAATAGCTGCAGGGAAATTGAACATATTACAGCTGTTCCTTTCCCTCATGGGCTCTGTTTAACGCACTCCCTACATGCATTACGCTCTTGCACCTCCCCACATTACCTGCCACGGGATTTCTCCTGGAACGACCTCCTGACCACCAACGATGCGTTTAAGTGACCGAGATGACCGCTGAAAGGAGAACTCTGTGTCGACCTCAGTATCGTTTGCGGCCTCGTAATTCTCAGTGGTACTGGCTGGAGTAAAGGGAGGGGATGTGGTGCTGGTCGTTGAAGTGGTGTTCTCTAGGCTGGAATTCCCATAGTTGAGCAGAGACCTTGAAAATACTGCGCTTGCTGCTGTCGTCAGGGCTGTTCTGCCACACGGGAATTCAACTGTTGATGTGACAAAAGAGGACTGAGAGCCATTCTTAGGACATTTGGGTGAGAATTCATTAGGAATACACAGATACCTTCTGCTTCACAGCTGAATCCGTCCTGCATCAGCTTGTATCCTGTCGCACAGGAACATTTCGCTCCAAAGGTTCCCATTGACTCACAGAAGTGCATACAATCTCCATTATTAACATCACATCTTTTGGCTACAACTGAAAAAACAAACAAACAAGTATCTAATAATTAATTCAAAACTATCCCCTGAATTAATATGTAAAATGACATGTTCTCACAATCCAGCGCATGTGTTGTTTTTCCACCTGTATTAAATATATGACAACACATATATATTACCAGGCTCATTAATCAATGTGTCAATGTGTCCTGTTTGTGTCCATTTATATATGCAGACATGGAGGCATAAATGTATTTTCCAAGTTAGACAGTGTGGGAGTGTATCTGAAACTTTTGGAAAAGCTCATCCTATGTATCCGTGTCATGAAATAGAAGAGTTCCTTTTTCTTATATCACAGAGGGATAGTTACACAGTGAAAGAACTGGAGCTCTTGGGGACATCCACAAACTGTGAAGATTTGTATTTTCTTCAGAAAATCTCTAGAATTTAGTTTCGCACAGAACTCTGGTGGATTTTATTGCCCAACACTTAGACTGGAAATGTATTTGGAATGAATCTCTTACTAACCAGTGTGAACAGGAGGAATAGTTCTAGCTAGCAAAACTTGTTTCACTGCACATATGGGCTCATGATTGTTAAGATGGACTTGAAATACCTTCCTTGAAAAGGTACAAACCATGTGTTTAAAAAAAAGTGTGATTCAGGTAAATGCTGCTCACAGAGAGGTCATTTCAACTGCCGTTTTTAGAATATCCATAAAAGAAAAACAATCTAATTTTGGGATCTAAAACCAGACAGACACTGTGTGTGTGTGCAACTGATTTAATTTAGCAGCAAGGAGAACAAAAAAAGAGGCATCTGGCTGTGTATCCTTTGAGACTGTGATCTGATCAGGTGGGATATCATATTTTTAGCAAATTTGGGTCATATAGCGAAAAAAAAAATAGTTTGATCACATTTTGAAATCCAGCCACAGGACATTCACTTACCGATCTCACAGTTCCTGCCAGTGAATCCAGACACACATGTGCAGGTGTAGAAGCCAACTTGGTCTTTACATGACCCCTCGTTCAGACATGGGTTTGACATACACTGATTTCCATCTGAGGAAATGCAAACACTGTCATCTAATAACATTCTTTATATAAAAGCAAACCTTGTGCATGTCTCTGTTGCAAGATGATGCACAGGCCTTTTCTAATTTAGCTTCAAAATTAGTAATGATGAGAGGTCTAACATTGTAATGGTAATATAATAAGCATAGGTTAACATTCAGATGTAACCACAGACACAATTATTTCAAGGAAAAGTCATTAAACATACCAATATATCCTGCCCAGAACTCCATCTACAATACAGAGTAAAGCCACTGATAAATGCAGCCAGCAAAGAAAATGATATGTGGAAAAGAACACCAAAATAAACAAATACTCACCGTCTTTTCATCGTTCTCAAAGGTCTCTCTGGCTTCCTCCAGGTCACACACTTCCTCTATACATTCTCTCTCCAAGTTACCCTCCAGGAACTCCTCAAACACACCAGTGTTGTAACGTTTGTGCCTCCGCAGAACGCTGTCGGCAGCCTGACCGGAGACAAAAACCAGGCCTGCAGTCGGAGCAGGAGCTGGGGTGAAACAAAGGGACAGAGTTTTCATTTCACTGGTCACGACAACACATATATAGATTACAGACATTCTTTTTTTTATATGCAAAAATAAAAAGTACCCATCACATCTACTTACAACACCATGAGAACTAAATAAGACTGGGAAGGCTTCACAACTAAAATAAACCTCAAGCTGGACAGCAGTTATTTACGACCATCACAGAGAATCTCATAATACCTCCGGAGCCCAGTTGAAAGTCCAAAAACAAAAGAAACAAGGAGACCAGTGGCATTCCAAACTTCTGTGACATCCTGACAGACACACACTGGACCATCACTCCAAAGTACAAAATCTGTGTTTGCACAGACTCACAATTAGTTGTGTTTGTTCAGAGAAAACCACTGGCTGGAAAACTAGTGTGTCAACATCAACATGCACAAAAGGCCACTGGGGATTTCCTCTAGTGTTCATGTATGTATATTAGTATATCATCAAACACTGTGGCATAAAAGAATGGAGGATGAACAGTTAAAAAAGACCGGTTAGATCAAAAGTTGAAGAGATTGCAGATGTTTAGTTCAGAATGGAGCTCAGAAAACTAAAATCATAGGTCATGACTTATGCTCTGATTTTACCCCATGTTCCAGGACAGTTTTCAGGTTGAGCTAATGTTCCCATCTGCTAACTAGGTCAAATCAGGGCCAATATTCTGCCTATATTTTTTATAGGTACTATGTGTATATATATCTATATGTGTATGTGTGCGTGTGTGTGTGCATGTGTTTAATGCCAAACATAAAATAAATAACTGTAAGAATGCAGAATTGTTCATTAACAACATGGACATGTAGGCTGTATTGGTGAGATGATTCAGCATTGTGGTGACCTGGCCTCCTATTTGGCACATTGGATTGCCAACCTTTGGCCTCTGATAATAGTCACTTAGGTCTGAACTTGGAATTTCCCCGCTTTTGTCAGATATTTGACCTCTTTAAATGGCTTGTACGTCTCTCCATACATGTCAATTTATTGTTTTATGATTAAAACAATAAATTTATTTTGTCATCACAGCTGCTTTGTGAATTTACATGTAAGGCTCAGGATAGATTGATTTTGCAAAGATTTTTTTTGTCAGTTTATGAGATTTCAAAACAATATTTAAAAAAATATTAAATAGATGTCAGTCAATCAATCAATCAATCAATCAATCAATCAATCAATCAATCAATCAATCAATCAATCAATCAATCAATCAATCAATCAATCAATCAATCAGTCAATCAATCAGTCAGTCAGTCAATCAATCAATCAATCAATGATGGTACAGTGAAATACAGTTTGACACTGTAAGTACTAAAACAATAAATGAAAACTAAAAACAAACAGGCCACAAAAAAAAACCCACACACAAAACATGTAGTTTGAGAAAATATTTAATTCTATCTATGTATTTTATTAACACTGCATTTAAAGCATCATGAGTAGGGAACGTGTATATTTTGGCAATTGGATTTTCCGTTCTGAAACGGGTATTGAAAAACAAAAACGAGTGGTTATTTGATTTTCGTTTTAAAATACAAAAATTAAAATTTAAATACAAGGCGTTTTCCTTTTCATGATCAAAATATATGCGATAAAAATATGCGATTTTAAAAAAAAATGCTTTGATTTTCGTTTTATATTTAGAATAACAAGAAAGTAAAATCAGGAAGAGACAGAAACGAAAAAAGGTCCATTTTTTCATTTTCTGAGACCGGAAGTGGTCATCAGCAAGAGTGGAGCCAAACGACAACAACATTCTCAGAGGGCGGAGCCAGAGAGCAGCGACTGTCAGACCATAGATAATATAAAAGACAGCGGGCTAGCGTGTCTAGTCTATGTATATCTATGGTCGGCACGTCTGGTAGCATCTCTGGCTGCTGTTGATCTTGTTTTTGGAGTAAAACACGGTAAGAAGATAAATACTTCTAACCAGTAGCGTTGTTTTGTTGTACGTTAAGTCAGCGACTTGTGAAGAGTTGTGTTTTGTCGTGTTTGAGCAGTTGGTCCGGACACGTTAGCTAGCTAAGCGGCTAAGTTAGCTAGCGGGCTAATTAACACAGGTGGCTAACTTACCACTGAACACCTGTGTTAGTTGCTGCTACTCCTCATTATTAGAATGACCTTCTCAACCTGTATTTCTCTGCTGTGTATTTTAGCTTTTAAAAAAGTTATTTTACTTTAAGGTTAACTGAAACCCGTTCAGCTGCACTGAAGTTTAACGTTCAGCTGGTTTGAATTAAACCGCGCTTAACTGAACATTGCGCAACATTACCTCTCTGAATCTCCATAATTTCATTAAATTTCTTCTCTCTTCCACTGCTCAAGTTCAATCCAGTATATAAAATGACATTAATAGTGAATAAACTAACAACCAGCCATTGTATTTATTTATTATTGCATGTATTTGTAGTAAAACATGAGTTGAAACATCCTACTTTTGGATCTAGAACTGCACAAGCCGTTCATTTTCAGTCACCTGACGAGTTAAACTCCCCTTTTAACAAAGAAAGTTCTTTATAATTTGCAATACCTGTTATCTATCTGACTGAGGCTTTAGTTTTTGTTGAGCCAATTTACACGTAGAAACTTTGTTCAGGAAGATTTCTCAGTAGCTCAGAGGACAGGCTGCTTTTTACACAACCTTGTAAGAGAATGTCTGTCAATGCTTTCAGTAGAATTTAGAAACACAACACTTCCTAAACAGATATTTTGAGGCTGTGAAGTTGAACATTTGAGAGTATATCAGTAGAAGTAGTAGAGAAAATCATATCCATATACAGATTTTTATTATTTCCAGGGCTGGTTCAGTAAAAATTATAATAACTACATCAGATAATTCTTGGTCGCAGTTGTAATTTTGCAGCCTGAGACATGGTTGAGAAGGTTTGCAGTTCTTGTTTTAGCAAAATATGTTATAATAGAAGATCTTTATTGTCATGGTACATGGAATTATCTGCAAACCAGCAAAGTGCATCAGTCTGAGGTATCTAAAAATAAATAAGTAAAGAAAAATGCTTCTAAAGCCAATAATAAACAGAATATTTTGAGGGAATATTCTAAAAAGGAAAGAAAAGCTCCATTCTCACTCCTCTCAGGATGAACTGTCATTAAAATTGACTTTAAATTTAGCTTCAACACAAGATAAAAACATTTACTTTCATTACTGATATTGTCAAGTTTTAATAAAGTTCATGCTACTTTTATAAAATGATGAAAATTTATTTCTGTGATCTGTGTTTGATTTGTCTTTTCTCCTGTCATCCAGATGTTCAGAGGGAGATGATGCCACATCTGGTCCAGCTGATGGAAGGTCTTGAAGTTCTCTGACTGGCCTCGACTGAAGATGGTCGTCTCTCTGGATTTAAGGTTCAGATGCTCAGTAACAAACTCCACCAATGAGCCAACAGGGAAGCTTTTGGTTTATTAAATGTTGCTATGAAGGTATCGCTGTTTTTCTTTGTGAATGCAATGTGCTCCAACTGAAACTTGAATTAGAACTTAGAAGTAAATCCTTCCATCTGAAAGGATTTAGTTGCATTAATAACCTCATAACATTCTAATTTTTATTCCAGTCTTGGTTGGAAATAGAATCTCTGTATTTATTCATGTAAAAACTGAACTTCACAGCATGTTGAAGCAAAACAACCAGATGAAAACTGTGATGGTGTTGGATTGTCAGACCGTAATGTTGCAGCTCAAAGCAGCTTTTCTAGCTCAGTTCATTCTGACATTCAGCTATGAATCAACACAGCAGATGGTGATCCATGCTGTGGAAGTCTCACATCTCCTGATTTAATGGAGCTGCTTTGCACTTTTTATACTGTTTATTCACCAACACTTTATTGAATAAAAGTCCCATCTAGTTTTTATGAGGAATGTGATGTTTTAATTTCTCTGTGAATAACTGCAGTCTAATGCAACAGCTGGAGTTGTAACATCTGTCCTGATATTGATCATGAAGTATTGATTAGAATACTTATGGTCAGCAGTCATCCCTGAAGTTTTACATTAAAATCTTTACTTGTGTTGTGAACTTTGATAAGAAGCAGAAACGTTAGCGTTACCATGGATACATGAGTGTTAAATTCTCTCCCTGTTTCCATTTTGGGAAATGCAGTCCAGTTCCAGAATGTGTAGGAATTTAGTCTCACAATCACAGACAACAAATATTATCTGAAAGTCGGGTTATTGTTCTTCATCAGCACAATACAAAAAGATTAATGTTAGAAATATTCCAGTTAAGACTCTAGAATACCATGATTTATTTAAATTTACCTCAATAATATGAATGTTCAGTTGAAGATTGTACAGTGATATTTATTATGTAAGTTTAGCTGATTAAAGTTTATGACTCTGTACTAAAATGTTATTTAAATTGACATCATTATTATAATATTTAGGGTCAGACTCTACAGTATTGAGATTAAGAAATCAAATATTCTATAAAATGTAAATACACTGAACTCATTTGGATGTATTTAAGTGAGACTCTACAATATTATTTGACACAAATCTATCTAAATCAAAATTTTAATAATTTTCACGCCAAACATTTACTGGACTGATTTAAATATTAAAATCACTCCTTTCTAATCCTCTGCTGTACGTTCAAACCTGAGGCCTTAAATAGAAACACACAAGTATCTGATTGAAGGAACTTCTGCAGAGTCCTGGTTCCAGAACATGATGATAGAATAAAAGACAAACTTTAACAAAAGCTGCCTGAGTGTTTACAGGTTTTTATGTTAGATTTCTTCAGTAATTTAATGAGAGTTATCAGCAAAAATCAAGTGTTCATTTGATGAACTTCATTTCCTAAAACATCCAGAATTGGAGCTCATATCTTTGGCAGCTGTAAAGTTTCTGCTCCTTCAAAGTTCACAACACAATGAATGAATTCCTAAAACACTCTCAATGCTGGAGAGCGTTTGTGATGCTGAAGCAGTGACCAGTTTTTCTGTTTCTTCTCTGGAGATGCACAATGAGGGACGTCTGCAGACACTGAGAAAGAGTCTCACCACATCCTGACATGAGGAAAAAGACTTTATTGAAGACTACAATGAGAAAAACTATCAGACAGCAGACGGCTGCATTCAAGGTGAGCTCTGAACATTTGATCTGGAACAGGAATTCAATAACGGCAGCACGAGCTTCATTTCAGTCTGTAGCTGCTGAATTCATGGATGAATCATCTGGCACTAGAGAGGAAGACCATCAAACATCCACGTCAGCTGATGGAGGTCCAAGAGTCTCACCCAACAAACAACCTACAGAGTGAAGACCTTGAATCTGATTGGACGGCCTCCTATTCAGCCACATGTGTGAACAAATGCCTCTAAGTTGATGTGTTTTCTGAAATAAATCTAGTCCTAATCTATGCCTGAGTGTTTGCTTCTTTACACCGCTGTTAACAGTTTAGGCTGTTAGATTGTTCCAGATAAGACAAGTACAAGATTCTTCAAAGCCATTCTACCACGAGCCTGACAGGAAGAACTCCAACAGCTACTGAATGTTCCTGTGGTTCCCTCAAGGCTACAGGAGGAGTCCTACGAGGACGAGCCGGTCCACCTGATGGAGGCCAGTCGCTGCGGTTCAAAGCCAACACCGACTACGTGGACTTCTACTGGACCACACGGAGGCCTTCAAACCGGACCAACAAGTTCAGCGACTCCCCGACTCGTGGGTCTGAGGACGCCACCGAGCCTCGGTCCAGCCGGCCTCCTGTCTGTGGGTGTTTGAGTGCTGAGAGGTTTGTAGATGCATGTGAACGTTTCTGTGTTGAAACAGCAGCTTTGGACTCAGTAACGCTGGGAAAAACCATTCAATATTTTGTATGTTTAATATCATTTAATTGTATTTAATGTTTCATTGTATTAAACAGACAAAATATTGAATTAGAAAATTAAAGACGATACAAAACATGTAAGTATGAAATTAAACAAAATTTTTAAAATAACATTCTTAAAAATTACAGAGAAAATATTTCAGATAATTACACATTTAAAAAAATACGTTTTAAGCAAGAATAATGTTAAACATTTTTAAAAAAAAATACTTTTTAAACAAGAATAATGTTAAACATTTTTTAAAAATACGTTTTAAACAATAATGTTAAACATTTGAAAAAATACGTTTTAAACAAGAATAATATTAAACATTTGAAAAAATACTTTTTAAAGAAGAATAATATTAAACATTTTAAAAAATACTTTTTAAACAAGAATAATATTAAACATTTTTAAAAAATACTTTTTAAACGAATAATAAACATTCAAAAAAATGCTTTTTAAACAAGAATAATATTAAACATTTAAAAAAATAAGTTTTAAACAAGAATAATGTTAAACATTAAAAAAATGCTTTTTAAACAAGAATAGTATTAAACATTTAAAAAAATACTTTTTAAACAAGAATAATATTAAACATTTAAAAAAATGCTTTTTAAACAAGAATAATATTAAACATTTAAAAAAATACGTTTTAAACAAGAATAATATTAAACATTTAAAAAAAATACGTTTTAAACAAGAATAATATTAAACACAAACTATGACATTTTTTCACATTTTGGACGACATAGTAAACTGACGTTTTTGTGACATTTTGGATGAAATACTAAACTGACATATTTTCACATTTTGGACATACTAAACTGACTTTTTTCCATATTTTGGACAACATACTAAACTATGACATTTTTTTCACATTTTGGATGACATAATAAACTGACATTTTTATGACATTGTGGAAGACATGACGTTTTTTCCATATTTTGGACGACATGCTAAACTATGACTTTTTTTCCACATTTTGGACAACATACTAAACTATGACTTTTTTGTGACATTTTGGATGATACTAAACTGACTTTTTTTCCGCACATTTTGGACGACATACTAAAACAATGACATTTTTTTCCATATTTTGGACGACATGCTAAACTATGACTTTTTTTCAATATTTTGGAGGATATGCTGACGTTTTTGTGATATTTTGGACGACATGCTAAACTATGACTTTTTTTCCACATTTTGGACGACATACTAAACTATGACGTGTTGTCCACATTTTGGACAACATACTGAACTATACCGTTTTGTCCAATTTTGGACGACATACTAAACTATGAGGTTTTAGTGACATTTTGGACGACATTACTAAACTTGAGGTTTTAGTGACATTTTGGACGACATACTAAACTATGAAGTTTCAGTCAAGTTTTAGTCATCATCAGGAGAGGATATCCCCTTATCTGTCATCAGTCATCTCTAAAATATTCTTTAAGAACATTCACATAAAAATCAGTGAAGTTTTACTGGTATACATACGTGGACAAAATTGTTGGTTCCCCTCGGTTAATGAAAGAAAAACCCACAATGGTCACAGAAATAATTTTAATCTGACAAAAGTAATAATAAATAAAAATTCTATGAAAATTAACCAATGGAAATCAGACATTGCTTTTGAACCGTGGTTCAACAGAATTATTTTGAAAAAATAAAGTCATGAAACAGACCTGGACAAAAATGATGGTACCCTTGACTTAATATTTTATTGCACAACCTTTTGAAGCGATCACTGCAATCAAACCATTTCTGTAACTGTAAGAAAAGAAAAAAGACAAAAACTAATATTTTCAGCTGAACTAAAGACAGACTTTGGGATTTTTCTGCTCACATGTTGTGTTGTTGTAAACGTATTCTTTCAAATAAATATCCTCCTAACCCCCTGGAAACCAGCATTTGTCCCGTTTTTGTGTTGCACCTCGGTGACTCTAGACAGCCGGGTCCTAATGTTTTTGAAGCAACACACCATACTATGACGTTTTTACAATGATGGTTCTACTATGGAACCAGTTTGACATGTTCAGGCGTTCTTTGTGTGAAAACTCAGAGATTTCAGGTATCAGAAGGTGGTTTTTAACTTTCTTTGTTAACTTTCTGCCTCAACTTTAAACTAAATTTCCTTCACTAACCCAGCCCTCTGGACTTCCAGTAAGCTGTGTTCCTATTGGCTGTCCAGGTGGCTGCTTGGTGTTATCAGGAACACCTGAGCAGGTCAGTGTCTTCCTGCTTTATTTGGCTGCAAACATTTCCTCTGCTTCTCTTCACCACTGAAGCGGGTTTGGCTCCGTTGCTTCAGTTTGTTCTTTAGGCGTTGGCTTGCAGCTTCCAGCAGTAAAATCGGCTTTAATGTGTTTCTTGGTGTGTTTGAGGGCTTTGTACTGGATAGTTGTCTTGGTGAATGTGGTTCTTTAGCCATAGTTAGCACATGGTGCTAATGTGTGCAGTGATTAGTGGATTTGCTGCAGCTGAGTTGTGTCTTTATCTTGGCTGTAGTGAGTCTTTAGAGGTTTTTGGTCAGACACATTCTGTATTCTTGTTTGAGAACCAACTTTGGTGGTCCAGAAGGTAAGAGTTGCTGTCCTGATTCTCTGTTCTCAGAGGTTCTCTGGTAGGCTGCAGGAGACTTCAGCGTTTGGGTTGTGCTAGTTTCTTTTTTGTATGGTTTCATTTGGACGACTATCTTGAGGCCCCTCCATGTGGTTTAGTGAGGTTTTCTGTAACAGTTCTACAAAGCAACCTGCAGCAGAAGAGACTTTGAGAGTTTTTAGGAAGTTCTGGAGACCAGACTTTAGAGCAGCAGAAACATTTATCAGCAGTTTGAGCAGGAGAAGGTGAGCTTCAGAGTAGAAATGAGACGGAAACCTTCTTGACCCGTGTAGTGAGGTCCTGTACCAAGAGTTTGAGCAGGTTGTGAAGAGTCTGTAGTTCTTTGGTCTGAAAGCACAAGAAGAGTCGACTCATTAAAGGTGAAAACAGGAGATATTGTTGCTTCTTCTGTCGCTCTGCAGTTTCCAGTTTCCTTAAACTGAATATCAAGTTTATATTTTAAATGATTTCCCATGTGAGCCCAAGAAGACGTCAATAAACTCCCTCCATCCCCTGGACACAACATATTTTATTACCATGCTAAAATTTATTTATTTATTTTTTTTTAAATATATGTTTGAGTTTTAATCATAGTTTTAGCATAGTTTTTTGTTTGTTTGCTTGTTTAGTTTTGTCATGTGTGAGAAAGGTGCTAAACAAATAAAGTTGAATTGATAAACTGAATAATTGACTAACTCATGATTGTGACAACAAAAGCATTTTTATTGTGATAAAGGGTTTGTTTCATTTTTAAGGTTGGGGTTAAAATCTTGACAGAAAAAAGATTAAAGAAATAAGCTACATTAACAAAACGCAATGAAATCAAAGGAAAAAACATTTAATACAATAAAACTTTGAAAAAGAAAATTAAACAAATACAATTAAATGATTTTAAACTGGCAAAATATTGCATTAGCTTATTAAACAGAAGCTACAAAATATGTAATTATGAAAATAAACAAAATTTTTTGAACAAAAATATTAAACATTAAAGATGAAATATTTTAGATAATTAAACATTTAAAAAATACAATTAAACAAGAACATTAAACATTTAAAAAATACTAAACATTTAATTAG